>NW_004567134.1:15061358-15087959 GCF_000260355.1 Condylura cristata | reverse complement strand
GACAAAGTACACTGCTGAGGGGAGCAGCGGGCGGGTCAGGAGAGGTCTGCTGCACCATGTGGGTAACCTCCGGGGCAGGTGGGGCTCGAACTCATGGGGAAGTGGCTTAAGCTTCTTAGTGCTGTGCTTTAACCCACTGTGCCACCAGGGAGGGCCCCATTTTGCTTTTTTAATAGAATAAAGTCCTGCTCCCTTTTACTTTAAATAGAATGTTCCTCATTTTAGTTTCCTAGTGTTTCTTCATGGTTAGATTCAAAATATGTATTCCTGATCAGAGTACAACAAAAGTGTCATGACATACTTCAGAGTATCTTGTCTGGACACACCAGTGTCTATCTGAGCCATACTGGCAATGTTAATTTTTGTCACCTGGTCAAGGTGCTATTTAATTTTTTCTCCATTGGATAGGTACTTTTCTTCCTTCAATAAACAGACTATAGAATAACATTTTAAAATCATGCTAACATCCTCTTCTTCATCATTGAAATTTCCTCCTGGATTTAGCACCTATTGATTATTCTTGCCTGAACCAAACATCACTTTGGCTGCAAATGATTTTTACTTCTGTATTACCTACAGATTCACTTGTAAGGGCTTCATGTTTTACCAAAGCAAGAACCTTTCTTTCTTTCCCAAAAATCTAGCCATCCATCTACCTGTTATCTGTCTGTCCGTCCATCCATCATCCATCCATCCACCCATCCATCCATCCATGGATCTTATACTTTTCCATCTAATTTATCATCTTTAGTATGAACAACTCAATAAGTATATTTTTTTCTCAGTGGACTATAATTTACTACTGATTTCTCTCTTCCGCTGCCTCCTAATTTTCAAATTCTAGCCTCATCTGCTAATTTTCTTCACTTTTCTGTTGTTTTTTTTCACTTTTCTGTTTTTTTCATTTTTAAATTTACATTCTAGGACAGTTTTTCAACTTTATCTCCTAATCCTTGTATTGATCTTTTTTTTTTTTTTAAAGATTTATTTATTTATTTATACAGAACGAGGGTACAGGCCAGAGATGTGGAAGGTGGATTCACCAGAGACAGAGTGGGGTGCAGAACAGGCAGATCGACGAAGTATACTGCTGAGGGGAGCAGCGGGCGGGTCAGGAGAGGTCTGCCTCGCCATGTGGTCACCTCCCGGGCAGGCGGGGATCGAACTCATGCGGAAGTGGCCTAAGCTTCTTAGTGCAGTGCTTTAACCTGCTGCGCCACCAGGGAGGGCTGTATTGATCTTTTAACTTGAGCTACCACATTTTAAACTTTGTATCTCAGAATATTATTGAATTTCTTTTCTGTTTTTTATATGGCTTCTTTAAGTTCTTTTATCCTTCCGATAATTTATTTGATTTTTTATGACTTATGTGTCTTTCATGTTGGAGGTGCTCTGCCACATGTTCATGACCTTTGACCTCTTAGACTAAGTGCCACACATGGGCAGGGTGGTGACTGATGATGCCTCTGTGATGTCAGCTCGCTGGGCCTATTTGTTTCACTGAGATGACCCCAAATGTCAGTAGCTCAATTTTAATTTTCTTTTGAGTCCATTTGCTTTTCTCTTCAGCCAAGTTTAAGTTTGGGGGAAAGTGTGGTGGTGGGATAGGGTAGGGTGGGGTGGGGAGTTGGAGTCATGGGAGCAGTGGTATTTTGGAAACCCCATATTATGTTGTTGAGTGATAAAAGGTCATGATGTATAGTGTGATGTCCGATCTGTGTCTAAGATGGGGACGGTTCTCACAGAGAGGATTCATCAACATTTAGAGGTTATATCAAATTTGCAGGCTGTGTTACACCAACTGACAACCACCCTCACCCCCACCAAGAGTGGCTAATAATGGGAAGTTAATGCTAATACGATGCCAGGGGAGTGAGGGCTGGTCCAGCCACTCTGGAGAGAGCGACAGTGCAAACGATACCAGGAGTAAGGTTCTGTGTTACCTACGTGAGGTTAGAAACAACTGTGAGATTTACATTCAGTGCTGGCAAGGGGTGGGAAAAGTGGCACTGTGTATTGAGACATGGGGAACAAATCCCTAGGACCTACCTGAAAGTTTTGGAATCACTTGTAAAGTTGAAAGAGGACACTGTGATTCAGACATTGCAGGTTTTTATTTTATTTCAACTGACTTATCTCCGGCTGCCTTGCCTGTCTGAGGCTGGCGACTGCTGTATGTTCTGGAATGACTCTGGGTATTGAATTTGTCAGTCCAGTCTCTTGTCTCGCAAAACATTTAGCTGTTCCTTCATGTTATTAGGTGTATGGTCCTGTGAAAAAGTGTCAAGCCAGCCTAATTCCATATTCCTATGTGGGCGTTTGACCCTTTTCCAGGAGGCCTAGGCATCTCCCCTAGTTCAGGGTCGCTAAGCAGGTATATTTAATCTGGAGGCATTAGGAGCTTCAACTCTTTGTTTGGTGCAGCCTGAATATTCTCACGCCCACTATGCGGAGACTTTATTTGCTGATTCAAAAACAAAAGCATTTTCCACCTGGCCAGAGGGGAAGAGGAGCCAATTCTGAGTTGTTGGGCACGGGGCTCCTGAACTGTTTATCCACCATCAGGAGAGCAGGTTTGAGTTACAAGTTCTACAGCCGGGAGCCCAGCCGACCTCCCGGCTCCTCCCTCTCCTCCTGCTGTTCTCTCTGAGAAGGAAGGTCAGGCGCCCTCCCCCACATCTCCTTTCAACCTGCTAAAATGTTTTATAGCTGATGCTATTTCTTGAAGTTTGTAGAATGAACTGGAAACCTGTTTTCAGCATCCACTGTGCCTTTGCTCTCTTTTCACTACATTTAGTATGTCCATTCAGGGGAGGAGATTCTTTGGTGATCTTGCATTTTCACTGCCCTGTTGGTCCTCACTGTGGGTCTCTGATTTCTGTTAAGCGTAGCAGGTGGTCTTTGTTGAAGTTTTTAATGCCAAATCACACCTTCAGGTCCTTGTTGGAAGGTTTTTGCCTGGTCACCTTTGAGAGGAGTTCTGGAGTGCATGGTGGCAGCTTCTCCAAACTTTTACATGTGGCCTGCAGCCCAGAAGATGGAAGATAGATTCTTTTAAACAAAGTTGATTTGATTCTTGCTGACTCTTTAAGAAAGGAGTAACTACTGTAAGGGCATACTTAGAGCAAATAATTCTATTTAGGTTATCTATTTTTACTTTACCTTTAATAGCAATACACGAGATATAATGAAAATGAAGAAATTTATTAATTTCCGAGATAACTTAGGTTTTCATGGAGTTATTTTGTCATTTTTTAAAACAACTATAATATCTTTTACTTACATAACTTATGGTCATACGTAGAAAGTTCACTTGGACACTTATATGAGTAATCTAACACAAAAATTTTAATAGGAAATGTGAAAATGATATCGGCATGTCATGTAAGAAAAAGTACATTTAAATTACCATTAAAAATGGTATTCAGCTCTTACAACCTGCAAAGGTAAAAAATAACTTTATTCTGAGTGTTGAGCAGACTCAGTGAGACACTGTGATATTTTAAAGCAAATACAATCTTGATGGAATGTAATCTGAAGATTCATAAAAAGAAAAATATGAGGGTTTTGTCTCACTAGTCTATTGCCAGGAAACTGGCCCAAGGAAACTATCAAAAAACATAAGTATTTTTATATAAGAACATTTATTGCACTGCTACCTGTAAGAAAAGAAATGAAAAACAACCTAACATCAAGGGCTAGGAGAACATTTAAATAAATTAAACTAAAGATGAAATCTAACACAATCATTACAATTGTATTTTAGAAGAATTTTAGCAGCATGGAAAAAGCATCAGACATAATGTTAAATGAAAACAGCATCCTACTTATCTTAAATAATGATATATCACATCTGTAACTACATCTGGAAAGAAATACACTAAAATATTTACTATCTGAGTAATGGGGTGATAGGCGATCTTTATCTTTTCATTAAAAGTCCATTATGTTTCCCAGATGGTCTATAATGAACATATACTGTTTCATGATAAAGCAGATTTTAAAATATGTATACTATGTACAGATGCTACACTTACCATCTGCATAGCCACACATGTCCTCAACAGGAGAGGGACATGTTCTTAACATGCCAATGAGGTCTTTCTTGCTTTTCTTACTTTTCTTATTTAACTGCTTATTCTCTCATCTTTTCCTTTACTTTAGTCTTGCTGAACTATGTGCAATCTCCCTGAGCTCTCCACATTTATCTATAGATGCTTGTCTTTTTCTTCCTTCCTGGAATGCTCTGGGCTTGATTTCAGCAGCAGAGATATTCATTCCTTGGGAGGAAAGACTTGTAAGAACAAGACAGGGCCCGGTTCTAGAGGGTCTGGGTATCAGGCAAATCGCCAAGGCAGGACTCAGGGAGAGGGAAATAGGTGGGTTGAGAGACTCCAGCTACCAAGCCATGCGTCAAATTAGTAGCAAGAGCTACTAGATTCTGAGTCCTCTGTTGTGGAGCTCAAACACAGCAAACCCTTCTCCTTTCAGATACTAGACACAGTCCTGTTTCCATCTAAACTCAAACCAAGCTTAAAGCTAAATAAGAAAACAGCTTGTAATATTTCTGTGATCATTTATCTTCAGGGGAAGGAATGACAGAGAATGCATCATCTAGGCCAGATTCTGGTCAGCTGCTTTAAAGTGGGGGCATCTCAAACTTTTCCCAACATGGAGCACATAGAGATGGCATTCATGTGGTGCTCGGGGGTAAATTCAGCAGGACACCTGTGGATAAAGTTGCTCACACTTTGGTCTCCAAGGGACCTGGACCCTGCCAGGCCCCCTCAGGGCTGCAGTGCTCCCCGTCTTTGCACCCCGGAGGCTCAGTCCGTGCCCTCCAGCTCTGAGCTACTCAGGTCCACGCGGAGGGACAGCTGCTCTGCTGGGAAATGTCTCCAGGAAGAGAGAGTCTCCCCCTCTTTCTGAAACACATTCTTCCCAGCAATTTCCTTAGCTTTTGCCACTTGACTGGGAGCCAGAGCAACCTGATTTCAAACCACACCCCGGTCTGGGCCACCTGACCATTGCAAAGGACTTTATTTTAGGTGCACGCCCATGGTGGTGTTCTTCCCGTCTCGCCTTCTTGGGCATAACAGCTTACACCCAGTGACTAGTGTAAAATGTGCCTGCATTTTCAGATTGCTTGAAAAGTGTCTGCTCTGTCAGGAGTCAGCAAAAGCCTGCAAGCAGGCAGCCAACTCAATCATTTAGCTATCTGTCAAGGGTTATTTTATCGTAGTTGTGGAGGATCCTGTATGAGATTAAAGAGAAACAAGTAGACAAGCAAGGGAAGACTTGATAGTCTGTGTGGCCACTACCCCCTGGTGCCTCATTATTCATGATAACAGGCTCTTGCCTGCCTTTCTTACACTTTGCTAAAGGGCCAGGCCTTCAGTGTCCTGTCAGATGTTGGCGATCCCATCTTAAAGCCATAATGGAGATGGCAGAAGGCATTTATAGACTGCTTATTTTAAAAGGAATCGTTAAATTGACATCGATTGCAAATGACTTGGCCTTAATTTCTTTCCACCAACGAAAAGAATGTGATCAACTATCTTATTGACTTTCGATACTTTCCCAGGACCTGAACTATTAATAGTTCTGAGCAGGATACTCGAATGGCTCAGGGAAAGACCTGATGGTCTAGACTTTCTTTGCTTGCTCTTCTGGGCCCTCCCCTCCTTTTCCATAGAGAACTATCACTGCTCAAAGTGGTCTGATCGCTCCCTTTTCCCTTTCTGCCAAATGCTTCCTTCAATGATATTTACATGCCCCATGCTAGAAAGTGGTGGCTGCTGCCCACCCTCTTTGCTTTGTTTTCTTTATATGTAATATTTGGTCCTCATTGTGATGGTAGCAGCGTTAGAAGAATCTCAAAGAGGATATGCAGGGAAATAGCTTATTGTGTGCACCCTGAAGTACACCTAAGCTAGGCAGGCACAGCTTCCTCATAACTTTTCAGTAGACACATGGAATTTCTTCTGGGCATATCAACTCTGTTACCTGCCTAGGTTTATGGACTGAGATGTGTGGGCAGCCTTCATGAAGCTGTTTTCTTTCATCTTTCATCACCAACATGCTTGCAATTTGGGTACCTGCCAGGAGATGAGAGGTGGGGCCCTGTGTTACAGTTTTACAGGGCAATTGGCTAGGCTTTCCTTGCCCGTGCAGATAAATAAAAGGAGGCACAGCTCCAGCCTAGCTGACCATGTTTTTCTTATAAAACAGCTCAATTATCCTAAGCAAACCTGCTTCTAGGTATTTAGCCAAGAGACATGAAGGTTTGTGTCCACAAAAAAAGTGTATCTGAGTGTTTGCAGCAATGGTGTTCCTAGCAGCCAACAGAGAAAGCAAGCCAAATGCCCACCGCTGCAGGGTGGCCAGGCAACCTGCACAATGTGCAGGCCGCATTCAACAAAAAGCGATGAGCTATGAAAGCCACTGTTACAAAAGTGGGCCTCAAAGGCAAGATGCAGCGTGAGAGAAGCCAGGCGCCAAACACTGGCTACTGTGTTATTGCACTTACAGGAACTGTCCTGAATAGGGAAATCTGTAAAGACAGAACGCAGATGAGCTTGCCGGGGCTGGGGCAGAGGAAATGAGGGAGGGGCAAAGGGAATGGCTTTTAAGGGGTTCGGGGATTCTTAGTAGGGCGGTGGAAAGGTTGGAAATTGACCATGCTGATGTTTGCACAACTCTGAATCCACAGAGAACCACTGAATTGTGCACTTTCATAGAGGGGTTGGATGGTATATGAATTATACCTTCAACAAGCTGTCACTAAAACAATGATTCAGTAATTGCTCCCTGCCACTTAAGTACAGGCTGGGAATAGTGCCTCCCTTCCAAAGAGGACAGCATAAAAAGAGGGTGGGAAGGTTACTTTACAGGAGAGAGACCTACACATACAACCTCGGCCAGATGATCAAGGCTGACGCAGTATGATGAGAAAGACCCTTTCCAAGATGGTCTTCCTCCCCAAACCCACCATCTTTGTCTGAATGTGGAGGGTCATTCTCCAAAGTACCTCCTCAAAACTGTCAAGGTCGTCAAAAACAAGGAACTTCTGGGAAGACTGTGTGGTCAAAAGCAACCTAAGTGACACTGTCAGTTAGATGCAGTCCCCAAACAGAAAGAGGACATTAGGTGAAAATAGGAAATCTGAATAAATTGAGACTTCACTACTTACACTGATCAGTGTTGGTCCAATCAGTGCCACACGAATGGTTAGTGACAGAGGAAACTGGGTTACCTGACTGGAATCTCCTGAAGAATCTCAGGCCAGGTAAGTCAATAGGAAATTAAATATTTTTAATTATAATTTTCTCAGGCTCTGGCTGAAGGCCTTCTCTGTAGCAGTAGACTCTCAATGGGAAAGTACACCAGGAAAGTCTAAATATAGAAATAGCAAGGAACTCTACACACATCAGTCCCCAAATTGAAAACACGCCACTTACAAATGTCACACATTACACAAAAGGTCAATCCTGAAATACCAAATGTCTGGTTAAATCTGAATTTCAGATAAACAACAAATACCTTTTAGCATATATATGTATGTGTGTGCATGTGTGTGTGTGTGTGTGTGTGTTTCAAATATTGCTTTGGGCATGCTTGCCCTAAACAATTATTCATTGTTTATCTTAAATTTAAGTGACTGGGTGTCATGTACCTTTATTTGCTTGTCTGGCCAAAGATAATCATGCTTTTCCGTGTTTATGATAGTTTCTTTCTAAAACTATCACCAGAAACTTAGATAAATATTAACAGAATCCTGTTGAATCTCCCCTACTTTTTCTAAGAGGCAGTTCTTTCTGCCTTGGTAAGAAAGCTTCTTTCTATCAAAGGGCACTGACTCTTAGGGAAAAAATTACAAAAGAAGTTACAACAATGGTATTTTGAAAGAAATAGACGTGTCCAATCACCAGCTTTTTTTTCATGTAAATTCAAGAAAGAAAATATGTTCAGTAATAATTGAGAGATTTTGATGAGGGGGAAGGAAAAATGTGAGTGAATGAAAGAGAACCAGGAGAACCGCAGGGCAGCACTGGAGGGTTTTGGGGGCTGCCATCGTTACAGCCAGATTCACATCTCCCCAGGAACCAGATGCAGGTTTTTGGAGGGTAAGGAGGGAGCTTTCTCTTAATTACAGGTAATCAGGAAATTTTTTTAATGTACCACAACAAAAGAAACTTAAAAGATGTCGATATGAGTGTGGCTTGGGAATTAAGTCTCTCTCCACACACAGCCCCACCCCCACCCCCACGGCCGCCATGACTAGACTCTAGGAATGGGATTGATTAGACTCTATGTGTCGGATCCTGACTCAGTTCAGCTTCCTTTCCAGCATCCTTGAAACTACCTAAGTGACAAAGGTGAGGAAGCGCTGAGTCACCAAAGATAAGGTGCAATTCAAATAATTCATCCACAAATCATAAAGACTTAATTGTACGTTAAATTGTTACTAAGCCTAAAGAGTCTGACTCAGAGAAAAGATTGGAACCTGCTGTATTCCAGATCATTCGAAAAATAAAGAAAAATGGTACAATGACATTTTACTACTGAGGATGGGGGAAATAATTTCTATTTCATGTATCTTTTTAAAAGCACGTGGACATTTAGGAGGAATTTTTTTTTATGTAGTATTGAAATAAAATACACATGCTGGTACCCCAGTTCTCTGAAGAGAAAATGCTTCATCTCTACTAGCAAGGACGGTGACAGTAGTGTTTGGAGTTGTTTAATTTAGAAAGAAGGCTGGATAATAGCCAATAACTAGCTTGCTTTAAATAAGACTCTGGTGACATGTTTCATTTTGATTCTGAGATTAATTAATTATGGGAAAAATCTTAGAATTTATTTAAAGGGTCACATGGGAAAAGCTGTACATCAGTGGAGGGTTTGGTCTGAGCTCAGGGCGTTCCAGGAGAGGATGACTGGCATGTGGAAAACTACCAGGGAACAAATAATGGCGGATGTCCTTGTTTTCTAAATTAGACAGGAGATATTATTTTTGTGACCATGATGCAGAACGTTAGCAGTTTTACAAACTTTTTTGGGAAAGAACTTAGTGTACAGATTGGGAAGCTGTCTGGAATGGCTTGTTGTTATATCTCTAAGTACCTATTATGATGCTTGGGGGAGGGAGAGATCAAATAAACATGATAAATAAATGATAGGTGGATGACAGATTGATGAGGATTGGATAGCTGTAATCATGATTTACAGGATCAAAACTTTAAATGGAAGCAGAAAATTCAAGAGCAGCTTCAAATTCTGATAAACAGAGAAGCTGAAAGAATAAGAAAAAAGTGCAAAGAAGAAAGAAATACATGGATCGTGTTGCTAGGTTGGACTGGTCTGAGCAACCTGGGTTCCTCGAGCATTTGCTAAGATCACTCTCAAGAGGAGCAACCTTGACCGAGGATCCAGGTGAGGACACCTCTGCTGATGTTCGATATGCAAAGGTGAAGAGCTGGTCTATAGTTCTTCCCCTCTGAGAGTAGTTTCACATACTTCTTTTGTGTTTCAATTTTTGTTGTAGATAATAGAATATTAAGGAGAGTTTCTATCATGGTATATACCCCAAATGAACACAACTTTTTTCTTTTTTTAATAAGGGAATGATATAAGTCTTTGTGGTCTGCAGAGTTAATGTCCAGCTTTTCTTATTCAGTCTTCCCTCCTGGCTAGTCTGAGGTTTTCTGCAGAGATAAAAACAATGACAAAGTCACATGTCTGGTCACACACCCCTTCGTTCTGAACTTCCCTCTTTATCTCATGCCTCTTCTCTGTAAGAATTCGTTCACTATGCTAATTATTTTTAAAAAGTTGTACTAAGTTTTTTCTAAAAAGTCATGTTCATTTGATTGTTCCACATGTCAAGTTTTCTCATCATCCAGGGGATGCTATTTCCTGCCTTTGACTCTCTTGCTACTTCTAAAAGTTACACATACATTTCTGAACAATTCATGAAATATCAAGAAAAACAAAGTTGCCTGTGTTCCCAAGCTCAGGGTGAGAGCTTTGAATCATTGGTGTATTTGCCTTTGAGTTGCTTCTCCATTAACATATATTGAACAAACTAAGCTATTAATTATTGTCCATCTTACAGTTAGTTAGTTGCACATTAAAATGACCATTTTTTTTCGTTAGAAGAATCTTTAGCCCTCATTTAATTCTTTTAAAAATACCAGATGTGCCTTGCCTAATCGGTCTATAACTCCAGATTTTGCAGCTTTCCCCATACATTGCTTCACATTTTCCCATGAAAAGGATTCCTTTTCTTGAACTGCCATTATGTCAAAGTTATTCATTATATCAAAATATTCTTCTTACAGAGAATTCTGCTAAAGTTAAATTCATTCCCACCTACAGCATGAGTTTAGGGAGACAAATCCTCGGAGACACATTGTTCTCTGGGAGAGATACAACTTTGGAGGAAAATGATTGACTAAGTGAGTCTCAAAGCTTGCAAAGTAAATAGCTTGAGTTTAATTCCAAATCATCGTGTTTTCAGTTGAAGTGCTGAGTAACATTCTGCAATATCTACTCTGACTTAAAATGACTCAGTGTTATAAAACTCTGAACACCCCCTTATCATTAGATGCGCTCCATAAATCCACTCATATTCTTTGAGCCAAGATAAAACTTGCACTTTTATGTGTAGTATTGAGTGGAAAAGTGGACTTCAGTTCTTTTTCCTAATTTAGGAAGAATATTTACTTGGCCACCAGGTTTTTCTGGCTCTGGGTCGGGGTACAGGTGCAGTTCCTTTCTGGGTTCCACATTGCTCCCGATGTTCCGTACTGTGATCCAAAATATACTTTATGTTCCACCATGGACAGGAAGAGCTTGCAGGGCCAGATTATTTTACAGAAGTAATTTTTTTTCACTTTGAAAAAGTGCAGTGTTGTACATATTTTATTCAATTTTCCCATGATCCATGGGATGCTGGTCCCTGTGTTTTACCCTCTAAAAGTAAGCCCATAAATTTCTGAAATATTCAGAAAATGCTAAGACAAGCAGTCATCAGTGTTCCCTAGCCCAGAGGTAAGAGCTTGGAACCATCTGGAGTATTGGCCACTGAGTCGTTTCTCAATTTTAAATTTTATGGAGGTTTTGCATCTGTTTTTTAAATAATATATTACAAGTCCTCAATTTTCAACTTCCTGAGATGGGAAAACAATTTTGTTTGCTACTATTTTTCCTCAAAAACAGCCCAGGATTTGATTGTGTGAAATAGGTGGGGGGCTGGGGTGGGACTGGGAGGGGGGGATGGGAGGTGAGTGTGTATTTAGAAATAAAAGTACCTGTTGTGACATAAGAGAGAATGTCAAAGAGAATTTGTGCAAATTGGTGATACCCTAACATATAACACAAAACTTAAAGGGCTTTGCAATTTTGCAGATATTTGAAGTTATCTAAATAAATTTCATCTCAGTAGTACTTCTAAGTCCCTCCCACTATTTTTTTTTGTTTGAAAGGTTAATTATGGGGTTCTAAGTGTTCAGACACTTATTAGGGTATAAGAAATGTTTGTTGGTGTCAGTATTCTAGATTTAAATAGTGAGGAGTAATTTTTAAATCTTTTCCGAGTGCTTTTGCTGGTGCGGGGGAACCGAGGGGATTGGGAGGGGGAAGAGAGTTGAATGAAGTAAATAAATGGCAAATAAATATTTTCTCTTAAAATCCAGTAGCAAAGTCTCAGAGAGCAGTGCCTGAGCTACCATAAAAGTATCACCCTCCCATCACATGAGGCCTTTTAAGGTCCTTAGGCTGCTCTATTCCAGCACTTAACCATTTCTGAAGACATTTGCTTCCTTTCAGAGTTAAACAAACATCAGTTCTTATTTAAGATTTGAATTGGATTACGTATTACATGAACTCAGGTTTGCTGTTTTTTCTAGTCAGGATGCGTGCTGAATTAATATGTTTATGACTAGCGTTTGGCATGCAAAATACTTGGGTTTGGGTTTTTTTGTTGTTGCTACTGTTGTGTCTTGCTCTTGACAGTCTCCTGCACCATTGCGCTGGGTGACTTAAGTGGAAATTTTCTTCCACAATTTTCAATTCACTTTATCAAAATGACAGCACATGTCGCCCTTTGCTCCTTTTGTTCAATAAACATTAGCTAATTCTTCAAACTGGGAATTTTTTGCAAGGAATTAGAAAAAGAGAGAAGGCGATTTTTGTTGCCAAATGTAATGGAATATTGTCATATTTTTTTGTAAGTAACTTGCAGCTAGGGGTTGCTACTTCCTATTAATTATTACTTGATTTCTCAGGCTGTTCACTCAGAAATTACATTCCCTTCCACAATACAAAAAAGTAATGTCACAAAGGTGAATTCTAAGATACATATTGACAATAAAGGGCCGTAAGTACACAGTGGGCAAAAGTCCTAGCAAACTTGAAAAATATTTAACTGAACAATAATGGAGCGATGCCAAATGCTGAAAGTCACCAAAGATAATTTTAATTGTTGTAGATATAATGGTGTTCAATGACAGCTGTTTTGGAACAAAAAGGTTATTTCCTGCAAATTTCAGTAAGTTTTCTCCTAAAATAAACTCTCATTGATTGTTAAAATTACCAATTGTCCTCAATGGCAAATGGACACCAGAGCTGGCTAATAACTTTGAATATGGAGTGACTCTTACATGTTGATTTGTAAACACTATCTGGAGGAAAAATTAAAAAGACATAATGTGGCCCAGTGTTATTTCTCCCTATGGAGATATTACAGGACTCTTATGTAAGAGAAGTAGTTGAAAAAAATAGCTAAAGCAACAAGTACTTACAAACTGGATGTTGCAACTTTCCCAGAAAGCATAGCTTCCTCTCTCCTTTCCCCTCTCTTTTTCTGGAAATTACAAGAATAAACTTTTTTACACAAAATTATAATTGTAAAAATTAGCTATTTAACAAGGGATTGAACTGATTAGTCAATGAACGGATTTGCATCTTTATGTGCTGGTCTAATAGTGCTAGACTATATTCGTACTTTGGCTATTATTTTTAATTACACATTACCAGTCCATTTGTAAGCTTATTTGACCCAATGTTATGGCTTGATATCTTACACCTAATAATCCAATGCCATTTTTGTTCTGATAAATTTGAAAAAAAAATTATATTGACAGTTACTTGACGAAAAGTAAAGCGAGGAAATATAAAGAAGACGTGGTTTCTATTCTTAGGTCTAGAGACATTCAGTTCACTTATTATTAGGTCTAGAGACATTCAGTTCACTTTTTATCAGTTCAACTTATTGTTTCTATTGTTCTAATTAAGAAAATGAAATGGACGTATTACTTCTAAAATTATAAAGTTAAGAAAAACAGAAAGAACAAGAATCATGTTGACTATATCCCACCATCCAGAAATTAACCACTGTTAAAAACATACATTTTTTCCCCCAGACACTTTTCAATACATGTGTGGGTACAAATATATCTTTAAACATGATGTAGGTTTCTTTGAAGAAGGTTTGTTTATTTTAACAATGATGAGAGGAGAACTGCATTTTCCCCCCAAGATTATTTATGCATCCAGAACTGGTGTATACGCCAAAGGTGCAGGGAAGGGGTGAGAGGATTCACCAGAGGCAGAGTGGGAGGCAGAACAGGCAGATCGAGGAGGAACACCCCTGAAGGGAGCAGCGGGACCAGACAGGAGAGGTCTGCCGCGCCCTGTGGGTCAGCTCCAGGGCAGGGGTCCAACCACACTGAGGTGGCTGCAGCTGGCTTGCCGTGCGCCATCCTAACCCACTGAGCCACCAGGGAGGACCAGAACTGAAATTTTTAAGAAGAGCCCCTGATGTACTTAGGTACAGACGAATTACTATTATCCTTAGATATTTTTTTAAAAATTTTAAATTTCATTTTAATTCTGTTTTATGGAATCCACAGTATTCATTTATATATATTTTAAGCTAAAATTTCAGTATTTTCTACTTAAATAGTCCTTTCAAAAACACTTGTTTTGTTTTTTTTTTTAAAGATTTATTTATTTATGCACACAGAACTGGGGTACAGGCCAGAGGTGCAGGGACAGTGAGAGGATTCACCAGAAACAGAGTGGGGAGCAGAACAGGCAGATCGACAAAGTACACTGCTGAGGGGAGCAGCAGGCGGGTCAGGAGAGGTCTGCCACGCCATGTGGTCACCTCCGGGGCAGGCGGGGATCAAACTCACGTTGAAGCGGATTTAGCTTCTTAGTGCTGTGCTTTTAACACTCTGCGCCACCAGGGAGGCCCCCCAAAACACTTGGTTTTAAGCAAAACATTTATACAAAGCCTTCTATATGTTGAAATAATGCATTAAATCTATGTTTTTAAAAGATTGTAAATGAAAGAGAAAAATTTCTATGAGGGTTAGTCTTTTGAAATAAATAATTAAAAAGGGAAATAATGTAATCAAAGTGTTTGCCAATCAAAAGTGTTAGAACTTACATGTTTTGTTTCACTCTTTGTTGTAGGGTACATTTAAAAAATATTCTTTAGTCACATCACACTGACTCTAAAAAGTACAGATCTGTATATTCTGACATAAAAAGACTATTAAGTAAAAATCCATAGGACATTATATTTGAGATAATCTATGCTAAACAATGACAGGCATGTTTATACTAAATAAAGTACACACACGTGTCTATCAGAAGAGAGAAGAGCAAAATAAGTCTGGGAAGGAACATGAAAATGGGAAGGTAGAAAGGGGGAAGATTGAACCACTTTTCTCCTAGATATCCTCTATTTCTTTCAACAAAACACTTTCATATGTGACTGGTATAATTATTTTTAATTTGGAAAAAACAAAGATGACCCAACACATCTTACTACTTCTATTGTCTTATACTATCAAGTCATTTCTGTGACCAGTTCATTTCTCCTAAAGTTGAAAATTCTGGGCAAGGATGTGCATTGAGCTTTGCTTTGTCCCCCCAGCTCAGACACCAGCAGTTCCTAAGCATGTCTGCCTTGCATGTGTAAAATGATGACCTAGTTTGTGAATTAGAACCCACTATTCCACCAGAGCAGCGAAACTATTATCTTTTGGAGAGGAGTCTACAAAGGTCTCTGGCTTCTGGTCTTAAGCCCAATATAAACACAGGCATGAGATTTTGTTGCCTTTTCTAGTGTCTCTACTAGAAGCTCAGTTTATACGTAAAGGTTAATTACAGTTTGGTTTGTATTTATCAAAATTAAGATCTGGGAGAACTGAAAGTGATGACTTCTAGCCCCAAGCAGGATCAGCTAAGAACTCTGCAGAGGGCATCTTCCCCCTCCCAACCCCCACTCCTCCCAATATGAAAGTTAGAACTCAGGGCACTCCCCAGGGGCACCAGAGCTATGGCAGACAAAAAAGTACTAGATTCTGCCATGTGAATGTGGGAAGAGGAAGTGTAAATGAAGCCTTTCCCTGACTGGTCACTCTTCACCTAGAGCCTGATAGGTAGGGTTAGGGAGACAGCACAAATGGGCCTGGAAATTGTCCAGCCAAGAAATTCAGTTTAGTTTGTTGAGAATTAGATGAATGGACTCCCAAGTGAGGAAGAACAGGATGGTTTATTTATTTGAGGTGATTCCCTTCACAGCGTGTTCCTGCTCACTAACCATAGAGCTGCGGGTCTTCCAGCTGACAGCTTCTTCCCATTTCTGTTCTCAGCCAGCCAGAGAAGCATGAACAGATACGCGTCGACACCTTCATTCTTGAGGTTTCTCTTTCTTTTCACACTTTCTCTTTTTGTATAACTGTGTGCAAATCTCTCCTCTAAAAACAAAAACAAAACCAAAACACCCAAACCTGGTCTTTTTTAATAGACTCGGCTTCCTGTCGTCACCCTATCCCCTCTCCCTTGCTGGCAAAAGTCTGAATGGCCATCACAGTCATTCCCTCCACTCTTCTGCCATTGCTAAGTGGCCTTGGCAGAGAGACTGAACTCAGGAATAACTGCTGGACAACCCACATGTATTTCCATCCCAGCCCCTCACCCCTGTACCCCACGAGTAGAAAGCCTGGAGTTGAAAGAGGTCTGTGGATCTCTCCGCAGCTTCACCTCCTAGCCCTAGCTCACCTCCTCATCTGTGTTTAAAATCAAACATCTGTCTATCTCCTCTAAGGACTATGAGTCCTCCTTAAAACCAGGTTTTTTCTTTCCACCTGACACTGTGTGGCAAAGAACATGTCTAAGTGAGCGCTTGAAAGGAGAGCTACCTGGGGTTCTGCACCGTTCATCCCACTGGCCACTCAGGCATATCATGGATAGCCTGGAATTTAGGAAAACAATGAAGAAAAGACGCAGAACATGACACTTTGAAACCACCACTCTGATCCTAGATAAGTAAGAGTTAACTATACTAGTTGAAGGGATTCTTGCCAAGAAATAAATTACTTCATGTTTACAGAATACCAGCTGTTCTCTCCACATGCTGAATATGCTTACTATTTCCAATGCTCTCATTTCTCACCCAGAGTAATTGGAATTTTTTTTTTCCAGGAGGAAGAGATGCTCTGGGTAAGATATCATCCTAAGCCATGGCCCTTAAACACTTGAAAAGGCAGTCTCCTCTGTCTTGATTGGGACCCAGTGATTCTCAGGACGGTGGCCAACATGAAGACTGGCTTCCTCTTTTCTGTGTTCTAACAAGAGTGTTGGGTGTACTGCTTTGGACCTTTCCAGCAGAGCAGTGCTTCTCTGGTTTTAATGTGCATGAAGACGAGTATCCAAGTCTGGGAAGGTGGAAAGGAAGCAAGATTAGGCACAATGTTGAGAATTTGGCATTCCATGAAATCTTTCCCCCTTTTTGTAAGAAAAGTTTGTTCTTGTTTAATTTGTGTGGGTAGAAAATCAAACTTAAAATATCATATAGGATGTTTCTTAAGTTTAAGATTTAGGAGCTCAGGTCCTGCCTAGTGGTACAAGGGGTTAAAGCGCAGCACTATGACACTATCCACAGCCACTGCAGCATGAGTTTGATCCTCAGCCAGGGAGGTGACCCACATGGCAAAGCAGATCCCTCTGTCTCACCAGCCCTCTGCTCCCCTCAGCAGTGTCTTTCAGTCAGTCTGCCTTTTCTGCTCCCCACTCTGTCTCTGGTGAATTCTCTCACCCCCACCCCCCCTACACTTCTGGCTTGTACCCCAGCTCTTGTATGCATAAATAAATAAATCTTTAAAAAAGAAAAGTTTCAGGAGCTCAGCTTTGTGGTTCTAATTAGTCTAGGAACCCTGAATGCCACTTTTCTATGACTGGAAACAAACAAACATAAACAAACCATTAAGTGTTCAATGTGCAGCCAGATTTGAGAACCATGGACAATTGATTTTTACACGAAGACACTTTTGAGTCATCTTGAAGCTTAATAGTAAATGCTGCTTTCATAAATAAATAGGCAAAGGAGCACAGAAAATTGCTGAAGAAAATTAGCAGCTTAAAACACTACAAGTAATACTAAAACAAACAATAGTTATGAGTTTGACAGGATTCTGGAGTTCTCTAAAAGTAATCACTAATTATATTATACCCTTACTTTTCCTCTTCTTTCTCTGCAAGAAGAACTAAGGATTTACTGTTCTGTGGCTGTTACCTAGTGTTTGGTCAGGTATCACAGGTAAATCCAATTGTTCTGAGTTCACTGGTTTAGTTACAGATATTGAGCACCTACTATATATCAGACACACACACTTTGTATGCAAAATACCAGACTTCGAAGGTCCTTCCTGTTTAGAACAGAGGGTTACTTTGGACATAATAGTAATTCAAACAAATGTATGCTGACTCACTGATTAAATTTAGTGTAGAAAATATCATTATTTGAGTTCTTTTGAAATCCATACAAGAATGCTGTCCGAAAAACTGCATTGTTACAAAAAGTAAGTCTCAGGAAATTCTGTTGGTAGTGGTGGTACTTCAGTGATATCAAATATAAAAGTCATACTCCAGGGTCCTAATGTGAAGTTGAATCCTTTTGGAATAAAAAGGGTAGAAATTAAAGAATGCAGTAACAGCCATTTAAACTAGAAACGTGTTTTTTAAGATAAATGAGATAATTTTCAACTCAACTTGCACAGAGGGTCAAAGTTTAGTCCATTCTAGAAAGTAACCCCTTACATACACCCAACACAATGTGACAGCTATAGGAAGTGCCTGGATTTTAATTCAAGCTTGTAGAGTGAGTAGTAGTAAGTACATGATGTGGCAGCCTTCCTCCTTCCAAAGCCCATTTCAGTGGTCAAGGCCACTGCTGGCCCATAGACACTATTGTGTGATTTACAAAAAAATTATCCTTTCCTAGGTGGACTGAGTGCATGGGAGGATTCTAGCCCTTCTTTGTCCCCTCAGCCAGCTCTTGTCAGCACCAGGAATACAGAGGTGGTAGGTGGGTGCAGAAGGGATGTGCTAGGCAGGTGGAAGTAACCTTGTTTTCCTTAACATCATATGTTGATATATCATCCACAGAGCTTAAAAGTCATACCGCTAAACGTCTAAGTGAGCGGCCTTTAGTATATTTAACAGAGTTGGGCAACCATCCCGCTTTGTGATTCCTAGATGCCCTTCACTCCCTAAAGAGACTGGCTCCACCAACAATCTAGTCTCTCTCCCTTCCATCCGTGGCAGCTGCTCATCTGCTCTCTGTGTCTCTGCATCAGCCTTTTTTCCACCCTCCTACAAATGGAATCACACCCTGGGAGGGCTTTTATGACCGACTGCTTTCACTTAGCATGTTCTTTCTGAAACTCACCCATGTCGTAGTATGTATCAGAATTTCCTGCCTTTTTATTGCTGAATAATCCCCTCTTGTATAGATACACCACACTGTTTATCTACTCATTAGCTCACAGACATTTGGATTAGCTTCATTTTTTGCTTACTATGAATAATGCTGCTATGAACATTGGTCTAAAACTGGCTTCACTTTTTACAAGAATATATGTTAATTCTGTAATTTTTTTTTCAGAACTAAAAAAAAAAAAAAGGGAAAAAGTCATTTTTTACCAAAATGAGACACAGAGACACAAGTGAGCGGTTGGAAACTGGAGCCACTAGATTTGCTTTTGTTGGGCTGTGCAAGGCTTCCAATTGTAAATACACACTATCTACAAAGGCCTGTGAAGCAGCATGCAATAAAATGAGGTAAGCCTGTATCTGAATTGTTAAGGGGAAGGCTGTCCTAAAGGAACGCTGCAGTCTTGTGGACTCCACCCCCTACTCCAGCTTACTGGACTCTACCCCCTACTCCAGTGATTGGAAACTACAACTCCCAGCAGTAACAGGGAGAGAACTGCGAGGACCTAAGGGCGGAGCTAAGCAGGAATTCTGGGACATTGGAGGATAAATAGAGTGCCATTGCATCTCTCGATCTCTGGTAATGTATTCCAGTTACTTTGTATCCTGCTCTGTTTCCCTGGGTTGTTTCCATTGCTTTCCCCTTTTTGTAATAAAACCAATTTTCACACTTTTGTGTGTGCCTGCAGTATAACTGAATTTTAAGTGCATGGGTGAGGTCCCACCTACAGGCAGCCCAAGTCCACTCTGGGCTGCCCTGTAACAAAATCACTCCCTTTGCAAGCCTCAGGCTTCAACTTCCCAGCCCTCTGACTCTACTCAGAACAGAAATTGTATGTCATCTAGCAGTTCTGTGTATCAGGGACAACACTGGCCAAGGATCCACAGGTTTGAGACAAAATTATGTTCATGTGAAAAGGCCCATGGATGCCAAAGTAGGCCTAACTAGTAGTTGGGTGGCGGTTACATTGATGAATTTTAATCAGTTTTATAGACATAAATGAGGAGCATAAAACTTCTCAAGATGATGGAGTTGACCCTACTGGAATTGTACAGTACAATTTACTTTGCGTGTCTAGCACGTGCAGACGTGTGTGCTTTGTGCTAGTGTGCAGGTGATAGGACTACAAGTACTAAACAGCTCCTGTGTTGGTGGGGGGTGTGGGGGGACATCGTTGTACCATCCTTTGAATTTTGAGAAGCATGCGCTCTACCGCTAGCTACATCCCCAAGCTTCTGTCCTTTTAATTTTGATGTGAGACTGAAACTGCTCTGAAATAATAGCGTCCTTAAAAAGGATCCCTGCCTTTGTAGAGTTTACGTCTAGTGTGGGAGGACAATCAGCCGAGAAAGGTTTGCAAAAGTCAGCTCAGTATGACAGAAAAATAAAACCGTTACAAGAAAAATGTGCAGCAGGGAGAGGAGAACGCTGGACAGGTATCTTTGAAGGATTACTTAATAGTAGGCTGGAGGGTGCAATTTAAACACTTGATAGTAGGCTGGAGGGTGCAATTTAAACACTTGCAACCAATCATTCAAGAGCTACTGATCGCCCTCGTGGTTTCGGGCTTTGTTATGCGGTGGACTGGCCACCCGGAGGTGAAGAAGCTGTGGCTTCTGCTCAGGGCACTCACATGTTAGTAAGGTAGACAGACACTCGGCCTGTCTAGCACATGCGGGAGGTCAGGAGATGGCGTTAAGCACAGAGGGGGCCATTGCTCCCAGAGATGTCGTCCAGAAGGGAATGTTGAGTCTCCCCATGCTTCCCAGCCTGTAGAGCACAATATGCTTTTGTACAGCAAAGGGAGGTGAAAGAGGGCACAGCCAGTGGCTACCATGATAACCTTCCCCCCCTACCCCACAGACCCAGGCCCCACCCAGCTACCCCAAAGCTTCAGGGGCCAGTATCCACTGAAGTCTGTTCTTGGTACAGGTACACAAGGGTTGTTTCGTTTGGGCTTTTCAGTTTTTTTTTTTTTTGTTGTTAATTTGTTGTTGTGAAAACTACCATCCCCTCCTCTCTCCAGGTCTGAATTCCTGGACATCCTCGGACTGGACACATCATGTCCTCAGGTGCTCCAGGGCTCCCGAGAGCACACAATGGCCTCTCAGCCCTGAGCACCTTTGACGACTCACCTGGACCGACATCCAGAGTTGGAATTTTTCTCAGTGCAGAAACTTTCTGATGAATCCCCAAGTTTCCCAGAGAAAATCATTCAAATTGATTTTTTTTTAAGATTTATTTATTTGTACAGAACTGGGGTACAGGCCAGAGATGCGGAGGGTGAGAGGATTCACCAGAGACAGAGTGGGGAGCAGAACAGGCAGATTGATGAAATACACGGCTGAGGGGAGCAGCGGGCAGGCGGGTCAGGAGAGGTCTGCCGCGCCATGTGGTCGCCTCTGGGGCAGGCGGGGATCGAACTCATGCAGAAGTGGCTTTAGTTTCTTAGTGCAGTGCTTTAACCGGCTGCGCCACCAGGGAGGGCCCCTCAAATTGAATTTTAAAGGGAACACTTTAGCAATTTAAAGTGGCTTCAAAGTTCTGTAATGAAATGCTTGGGGATTGGCTTCAAAATAGAGAAGAGAGAGGTGGGGAAGATGAAAAGTTGGGTCATTAACTGAAAACAGGGTGGTTCCTTCTGGGAGTCTGTCTACTCTAAGCTTGTCTAATGTTTCCATCATAAAATGGTTTTGTTTTTTAGTCTTACTTGACAGGCCTAGGACTTAAAAATACACATTGGTGTACTGAGACCCCATTCTCAGACAGAATTCTGGGATTTACAGCCACTTCGAAATTATGAGATTAATGATGTTTTTATATGTAAGGAAGAGAGAGAGAAGTATTCATGCGGACTAATGACTATGATACCTAAAAAAAAACCCTTCACTTAAGCATGTAAACTGTGTTTTAATATATTGAGTGACACTCAGAAAAAACATTCTCAAAGCTTTCGCCCTGTTGATAAACACGTGTGGAGTTTTTAGTAGGAGTCTACTGCGGTTTTCCCGTGTTGTCCCATGGGTGAGATTATGACAATCTATTTCCAACTTATACATGAGAAAATTAAGCCTCAGAGAGGGTGAATATCCTGCTCTAGTTTACCATGAGCAGAAATAAAGGTCATTGCTTTTCTCCACCATTAACCAACACTCCTGGGAGGAAAAAATGAGCAGAATGAGCTGGGTCACCCCACTCTCAGTGTTCTGCCATCCCTGCGCGGCCGTGGGCCCCTCTTCCAGACAGCGCTTCTTCTCTGCTTCCTCTTCACACTGACCGGCGACTCTGATAGGCAAAGCAGATCGATTGTTAGAGGGAAAGGGTGGGGGGTGATAAAGCAGGGCAAAAAGACTCCCTTTTCTATTCTCTGAAAGCCCATTGTATTTTTTGAACCTCGAAAAGATGTTTTCAAACCATTCCAACCTTACAATTTAAACAGTGTAACTCAAAGCTATGGAAATTACCAAGTGGAACATCTTTGGAATGAAACATTATTATGAAGCATGGGTGTTTACAAATTGTACGAAAATATTTTCAAAATCAGGTAAGTAATTTGAGCTTGACGAGTACTACTAATGACTTTAAAATTATTTCTTTCAGTTGTTCCAAATTAGTTAAAAGAAAGTTCTAAATTGGAGTAATAAGACAAAAAATACTGATTTGCCGATATTATCTTATTTGTTTAAATTTTGGACTAACTCAGTGCTATATTATATTGTAATCTTTGTAGAGACGTGAGGATTTGTAGAGATTTGTATGGGTCAATCAATACTTTCATTTAAGTGCTCAGTTCAGCAGAGAGATATAATGAAACGATCAAGCAATTTGAAGTCAGAAGAAGTACATTTCAAGCTTGGTTTTGTTACTTAAGTGACTGTACCCAGATGTTGTAAAGAAGACTGTATAACCCTGGACCAGTCATTTGGTGAGGGTGAGAGAGGAGCCTGAAGAATGTGGAAGGGAGGAGAGAAGGACCTCCATAACATTCAGAATAAAACTGGGGGGCCTCATGGCTTTAGCGATATTTCTTAAGTAACTTTTACAGTCATGTCTGGGAACATAATAGAGTCATTTCAAAATGCAGCTATACCTGTAGACGTGTGTGTGTGTGTGACCTGCTCATCATGTTGAACTGGTTATTATATTTTTTATTTTCAATGAAGGCCTTCTAAATCTGCTGAGAATTGCTAGTGTCCAGCGATTGATAGATAAATGGCATTCAAGAGGAGGAACAAATGTCACAGCAGTGACTGTACCCAGCTGTTGTAAAGAAGTGACTTGATTGGGTGGCTGGAAGGACAGCACAGTCATTGCCTAAGCTCAACCTGCAAAATGAATAAATATCACTGCTGATGCCAACACTGTTTTACAGCGACCTTGGAAAATGAAATTTTGTTCATGATTAGACACTTGTCCCTTAAATCTTTCCACTTAAAACCAGTATTTAAAAATACCTGAGGTCTCTCAGTGGGGTTAGTCTAAGTATAGTTGGAGTGGAGTGGAAATCAATTCAGTTATGGGCTACTCCCATTACGAGGCCTGTACTTCCTTCCCAATGCAATAAACATAATATGCAATTATGAACCTGGGGGCAAAGTTCTACTAGTAGGAAAAAAGGCCAAGATATCTGCAACGTGATAATGAGATAAGCAACTGAGCATTAATTGCAGAATGATTAAGTGCCATAGGACCAAGCATTGGTAATGGAAGGAGTCCTGTGATAGGGGAAAGCTGAAGCACAGCACAGTCGTTTATCTCTACACATGACTCGTGGACCAGATGGCCTGTGTGTGCTCTTGCAGGGTTTGACCCATGCGCTGTTCATTTTATCCCCAGCACTTAGAGAGGGCCTGGCAGAAAATAAGCACTCAATAAATGTTTGTGCAATGAAAGAATCCTGCAGCTATAGTTCATGTGGTGTTTTGCCAACTTTAAAAAATGTGACCCACAGTATGAAACACATTTTACACTAACTCCTAGTTTAACTCCTGGTCCAAAACTGACAAAGCAGCACTTTCCTTAATTTGGAAGGTGCATTCTGATCTTCTCTGTTCTGTTTCTTTTGACTTTTCAAAAAATATATGGTTGTGACCCATATTGGTTATATTGATTTCACAACCCACTAATGGAGCAGGGCCAGTACTTTAACAGACAGATTTATACTATTTCTATTGCTTAACTTCTTACATTTATAGGCCTTACTGACTATAGATCACTTTTAAATATTACAAAATATTTTTATCTCGAAGGGAGTGTAGAACTTACTCAGAGTGACTTTAAACTACTGTACCACTCATGACTTCTCAGTTGTGGGACCCCAGGACTCAAAGGATTGGCATCTCACTAAAGCAAGGTTGGCTTTACCTCACACCATACACAAAATTGAACTCAAGCTGGACCACAGACCTAAGTGTTAAAAACCAAACCTTTAAAACATTTAGTAGAAAATTAGGAAATAAATTACCATGGCTTTGGAGTCAGCATTGATATAACATCAAAAGGAAAAATAGAAAATTCAGCATCAAAATGTGCCTCGTGGAGCAGAGGTTAAAGTCTCAGCGCTGTCTAGCTATCATCAGTCACTGTGTCAGGAGTTCGATTCCAGCCAGGGAGCTGACCCACATGGTGCAGCAGACCTCTCCTGTCTTACCTACTGCTCTCCTCAGCAGTATATTTTAATAGATCCTCCTGTTCTGCTCCCTACTCTGTCTCTGGTGAATCCTCTCACTTCCTGCACCTCTGGCCTGTACCCCAGTATGAATCAATCAAGCAATCAATTAATCAATCTTTCCCCCCCAAAAGGTTTATTTATTTATTTATGCATACAGACTGGGGTACAGCCCAGAGGTGCGGGGATGGTGAGAGGATTCACCAGAGACAGAGTGGGGAGCAGAACAGGCAGACTGACGAAGTACGCTGCTGAGAGGAGCAGTGGGCAGGCCAGGAGAAGTCTGCAGTGTCCTGTGAATCACCTCAAGGGCCAGGGATTGAACTCGCACTGAAGCGGCTGCTGCCAGCTTGCAGTGCTGCCTCCTAACCCATTGTGCCACCAGGGAGGGCCCAAATAAATAAATCTTTTTTTTAAAAAAAGGAAACAACAACTTTCAGGATGAAGGAAATATTTGCAAATTATATACCTGAGAAATGACATAGATATACATATATGACTATGTAAATAATTTAAAAATCAATGACAGAAAGACAAATAACTCAACTTGTAAGTGGACAAAGGATATAAACAAACTTCTTTAAAAAAGATACACTAATCACCAATAAGCACATGATGAGATGGTTGTGTGATTAGTCATTAGGGAAATGCCTTTCAAAACTACAATGAGATGCCAACTCACATCCAGTAGGGTGGCTAAAATTAAAAAATGGCAGATAAAAACAAGTGTTGACAAGGATCGGGAGAGAGTGGAATCCTCATACATTGCTGAGGGGAATGTAAAATGGTGCAGTCACTTGGGAAACAATCCAGTGCTCCTGGAAAAGTCTAACAGTTACCATACGACTCATGATCGGTCCACGCAAAACCTTGTAAGAGAATATTCAGAGCAGCACTAGTCCTGCTAGTCCCACAGTGAAAATAATGCAAATATCCATCAACTGATGACTAAAAAATGTAATGTTATATCCATGTTATGGGCCATAAACATCACAGCCTGGAAGAATCTTAAAACACGAGGCTAAGTGAAAGAGGCCAGCCACAAAAGATCTCGTATTTCTGTATGATTTCATTTATATAAAATGTCTGAAACAGGTAAGCTCTGTCTCTACCAGACAGAGCTCAGGGATGGCTTAGGGTGGGAGAATGACTGTTAATGGATCAGAGGTTTCTCCTAGCTTGATGAACACGTTCTAAAATTAAGTCATGGTTGGTAACTGTCGATAAGCTAAAAAACATTGAATTGTACATTTAGAATCTTTGGAGTTTAAAGTTTAGGTTTTGTAAATTGTATCTCAATAAAGCTGTTATTCAAAGGAAAATTGTAAGTAGTATCTCAATAAAGCTGTTATTCAAAGGAAAAGCAGCTTGGGGTATTGAGAGGATCACGAAGTAGAGTCTCTTCTGTGTCTGAGTGGGTAGAACATTGAGTCAGGTCAACCCGACTGCCCAAGGGGCAAAGAAATGGGGTATTTCAGTGGTCATGGAAATGGTCTTCTGTAAGTCCCTACAGAGCCATAGTCCTCTTCGCTTCTTATTTTAGGGGACCTGTAGAAGACGGGAATCTACTGATTTAGCCCAAACCTACCCATCCTCACCAAAAATTTACTGCAAAGTACAAGTGAGGACCTTTTGCACTAGGGGGTAAAGACCTCAGCTTTCCCAGCACGTGAGATGCCCACGCCCCTCGCCTGGCTCTCTGTGTAAAAAACACTGTAGTGAATCCTGGAAATTCTGTTGAGGAGCTTAAGGATGGCCTCGAAGGCGCCAACGAAGTCTAGGTCACTCTGAGTGACTCATGAAGACCGGTGTGAATTGTATTTTAAAGGTAAGAGGGGAACACCCGAGTCGTGCCACATATTTGGGGTAGACAAAAACCAGGCGGTGCTAAGTCAAATTTAGGATTTCACTTTTTAAAAAGCCATCGCAAAGAACTGGAAAAATTCCTCGAGGACCACCGCGTGCAGAGTGCGACCACGGCCCGGAGACCGAGCCCCACGGCCGGGAGCCTGGCAGCTTTGGGAGTGGGGTTCAGGCCCCTTCTAGGCCAAGGGGATGCCTCCAGGGGTGCCTCCCAGCGGCGGTGTCGAGGAACAGACGTGGCCGGGCACCGACGAGGCGCTCGGGGAAGGTGGTGCGG
>NW_004567134.1:15033263-15060343 GCF_000260355.1 Condylura cristata | reverse complement strand
CGCCCCGGGAGCCCCGCCGCGAGGCGCAGTCCGCGGAGCGCGAGGTGGGGGAGCTGCCCAGAAAGCCCGCGTCCCGCGGCGCCGGTGGAGGTGGGTGTGTAGCTGTGGTACTTTTGTCTTTGCATTTGGGGAGGAGCCTGAGGTGAGGAGGCAGAACTGGGAGTAACCTCCTGCGCTTTTATATAAGGTCGTCGCTAGGTAAAGAAGGGGCCTTCACCTCTGCCGCTGGCCAGGAGGCTGCTTTGCTAAATTCCTCTGGTCAACTCCCTTGCCTAGGTGAGTCGGGCGCCGGTCACCGCGTTCGCTTGCATGGCGCCCGGTGATGTGTCAAACTTTGCAAGGTGATGTCGAGGCTGGTGATGGTGGTGCTGATGGGGATGTTGCGTTATGACTGGGCTCTGCGCTTGGTTGGCCGCCGCGTCAAGTCACTTGTGTCTGAGGCTCCCGGTTGAAAAAGAGGGTCAGTTACTTTAGGAGGAAGTCCCCAAGCAGCGGCGGTCGCGAAGTGGGTCTGCCTCTGGACGTGGGGGACAACATGTGCAATGAGTGTATGTAAGTTACCTGAAAACAAAACCAGACCCGATGGACGGAGCTGTGGATCCGGGAGAAACTGTAGCTATTGAGGTCCATTATTTTAATTCAGCTGTTTTTAGCATTCACGAAGCAGATTGTGAGCAGAGCACTGAGAAGATGGATAACTCACTCCTTCAGAGCACCTGGGCAGACCTTGGGCCGCCCTCTGGAGCCCTGTGGTGGTCTGCGTGTCCATAGCTGAGTGATTAATTGCGGCCTGAAAGCGCAATCGGTCTGGTTCTAGATGGTGCTAGATGATCTAGAAAACCCCAATTGTACAGACTGGCATAGAGTGCACTGCGCCTCTCCCTAAAGAAACACCTGCCACTTGCAGAATCAGCACTGAAGCGACCTGTGGCGTCCAGAGTGATATTTTGATAGCCCCTGTTCAAGTTTTAGAATAAAGTTTGCGCTGTTTTCAATCATCTTCACTCCGAAGTTAATCGGGCATCTAAATAGTCTTCAGTTTGTGGAAATTGAAAAGTAATGTCATGTTAGCCAAAAAGTGAAGTTTGTTACATGACCTTATCCATTTTTTTGGTGTTAGGGTATACTTCATAGCATTTTCCTCCTTTATTTAAATTTTTGCTATTTTATATGCCGCTTGCTGATACTTACATCTTAAATTAGGAGTTCTTAAGAAACCATCACAATGTTTTGCAACTCACCAGAAGGGGAAAAAAGACCTGGTGATTTCATTTATAATCAAAACTCAGATTTAAAAAGTTGGTCTCCGCCTTTTACACTGGATGCTATAAAACCATGTCTGCAGTGAAATAGAAAGGACTGGGAGGAATCCGAGCTGAAGGTTTGGGGGGCGCTGATTGCTCGTTCTTTAAACTCTAGAGTGTAATTTCTTTTTAAATTTAAAATTAAAATACCCACCAGCATGATATACTATATTAAACTTAGGGGAGTTGAAAACTTTTTACAATTGGCATTTTTAATACTTCAATACATGCTTTTCTTTGGAGAACTATTTCCTAGATGTTCATTTCTTTGTGTACATCAGAAGTATATGCTAAAAAAAGTACAATTTTGCAAAGAATCACTATTAATTTTAAAATCTCTGTGACACTTAAAATTTATACCAGGAGAAAAGTGTGACTTAAGGAAAATGAACTAGAAATGTATTACTGATCACGGCTAGTTGCTTTCCATTAGTAAGTTATAATAATACTTTCTCTCTTCTATAATTCTCTGAAAAATGAGAATGTTTGCCGAGATCCTTAGTTATCAAGATAATTGAGTGCATGTGTGTGTGTACTCTGTAAGACACTGCTTTGAAAATATATACAAGTAGTAACAATACACTTTGTTTAGTTTTCAAATAGTGCAACAATGGTTAGTAATAGGCAACTTTCAGAAAGTAGGAAAAAATTTTAAAAACTACTTTATAAATGTTTTATGCATGGTGGTCCTCAGTTGCTGTTCTTTATGGAATATATATCTGCCTAATGGATAGGACCCAAAACAGTGTTCTGGTTTGTGGGTGCTTGGTTGAATTCATTGTCATTTCAGTTTGGAAATACATGTCATAAGGTGTGACAAATGCAGTGGAAGAAGTCTTTGATTTCATAGGATTCCGTTGAATAAATAATAGTTTTAGGGAATTTTTTTTTTAAACACTAAAAAGAAAACTTGATTTAAGTCACAAGTCCGTAAGTGTAAACATATGATCCCCACCCTAAAAATTGTTAAACTGAATTTCTAACTTGGTTACTTATTTTTCTTCATAAATAACCACGTTAGGCTAACTGTTCTTTCTTTTTTCCTGAGGCCTAAAAGTAATGAAAAGGGCAGCAACTTAAAATGCTTACATGGGTCCTTTGTAACAGATCTAATTTGACGCTGCAAAAAATACAGTAAAATCTGTGAATAACCATCCTGCAGGCAGAGAAGCCCCAGAGTATCACACTCAGCTTGGGTCATTGCCTTCTGCACAAAAATTTTGAATTGAAGATTATCTGAAATCTTCTGGGCTTTCTTATTTACTGTTGATATTTTATCACAGTGCAGAGAGATTTGGGGGTGTTACATGAGCTATGTTTTAAAATTTTATTTAATAAAAATGTCATGTTTTCATTTTTATTTACCTAAAATACTTAAGTGGGTTTTCGAAGGAAATTGGCTCAACCATTGTAGGCCATATGTTGGAAAAAAACTTTTGTACATGTTAAGACACCACTATTATAGAAAATAGAATATGCTTACTGTTTTTTTAATTTTAAAGAGGAGGTTCATATAGTCTTAATTTTTTTCATTAATCAGTATACAGCAGTAGTTTAATACAGAATATTTCATTCAGGATATGAATATTTATCCTTTTAACTTGTTGGTTTTTTAGAGAAGCAAATTACTCATCCTTTCTAACTCTTCATTTCCTCATCTGTGAAATTGGCAAAGTATGTCAGTTACTGTTTCGGGCTTTTGTTGGTATAATTTTAAGACTTTATCAGCAAACTCATGTGTCTTAAATGATATGACCTTGGCCTTGAATTTAATGGAGCTTATGTTTTAAGGAAGACTTCATTGTTTATCTACGTTATAGCTAACTCTTTTATAAAACGGTCATAGTTCTCTTTAGTATTAATTTTAAGATTATTAAGAATGAACTCAAAATAAGACTTGCTGCCTGGTGACAAATTTATAAAATATTTCTGGAAACATTTCATTGTTACTGAATTTAAAATTGTACTTATTATTTTCTGATGACCTTAGACCAAAATCTGCCTGATAATTATTTTAATTTTATTGATGCCATCTTTGTGAGTCCTTTGTAGACATTGTCTGGACTCTCTTGTGTCAGTAGTATATGTCTGATGCCTCTGGAAACCTAGTTCTTCTTTTATTTGATGAAGTCCTATTTTTATATAATTTGTGGTGCACTCTGTAGGACTAAATATTTTTTAGGAGCAAGCTTGGTTTTATAATGAGGCCTATGATCTTTCATCTCAAAACATGGTTTAGTAGTTTAAAATAGTCACTTGAGCTTGTTTTGGTGGCCTCCTAGTAAGTATCAGTTTAATTCCGGGGAGTAACTATAAAAGCCTATAAAAGCCTATCATTGTGCATCAGTCAAGTGATATATTTTAAATCCTCCTTATGTGCAATTAAATACTACATTTTCTTCTGAAGTGTCTCCTATGGGAGAAAGGCGGGACTTGGGTCCAGGCCTGAACCCCACTCTGTTACTAGAATACTGAGCTGCAGAGCCCCGCTAGGGTCATAACTAAAAAGTAGGGAAGCCGAGGGAGAAGACCGACTTCAGCAGTGCTGTTGGTGAGAGTCCGTAGGGGACTTGCCCTCTTGTGGGTGAGGGGCAGGAGCTGTAGAAGTTTCCACCCTAAATGGTCCAGTTGGCTTTTTTCTGAGGCATTCCATCTATTCCAGTGACCTGGTCATTCTCAACTTGAAAATCTTTTTGGGAATGGGGGTGGGTGGGCGGAAAGCGGGTTGGGAACGAGTTTCTTACTGTTTCTCAAACATAAAGGAAAAGAAAGACATCAGAGTCGAAAGAGAGAAAAACTTTATGTTGGGATTGAGACTAGATGCTGCTCTGGTTTGGTTCCATTGCATTCATGATCTGTTTAGGTAATGTTTTTATTCTGTGGTGTGGATTTTAGAAAAGAAATTCACTGCTAGTTTTAACCAACTTGCTGTTTTATGAAAAACACTTTAATGGGCAGGTTCATCTTGGAGAATGGTAACCTACTGGTAGGACTTAATGAGACTGCCTCTGACCTTCTGAAAGAGTTCAGATTAGCATAAACCCTTTGCAGTTTACCACAGATAAGGAGCAGGCAGATATGAGGGAGGGAGAAAAATAGGGAAATACCCTGAGTGGGAGTAAAGAGATCTGTGGATGCTCTACTCCCACCAGCAGGCTGTGTCCCTATGCGTAGCTCCAAGTGTAAGGTTGGGTTCTACATATGTACCTGCTTCTGGGAGGCATCCAGAATTTAGAAGAGCTTTGCATTCTAACATTCCTACTCAGCATGGTTTTCTCTCGGTCCTGTAAGTGGCTATAGGACAGAATCTGGGAAAGTGACTGGAAAAACAGTCGACTTACCAGTGTGTTTAAGGGGTGCTGTGAAATGATATCTCGGCAGACAGACTGAGGGAAGTGATGAGGTGCCTGCCCACAGGAACCCCTGACCCTCCACCCTACCACCTCACTGGCTGTCCCTCCACCTCTGAAACTCTGTCGTTTTCAAGCTTGGAGTTCAGAAGGCTGGTGTTCCTAGCACGGTTCATTGTTTAAATTTCTTTGAGCAAAGCTTGGACAGGTCAGTCTCTGCTTGGCTCTCTACCTACAAACAAAGCCTTTACCGGATAGAAAACACACCTGGAGTTTAAAAGAGGGGGTCAGAAGAAGGAAATTAAAATGAAGATGAGTCATGTCCTAATTTCGCCATCGACCAGCCTCCATGAAACAAAATATGAAAGTAGCTATTTGAAATAGCAGTGATGAAAGATCTGTTCTCCCATACATGCCTTGAATAGAAATCTGAGCAGAACTGAGCTTCAAGATGGGGGGGGGGATGCGTTTGGGGGCACAATGGACCTGGTGGAGAGCAGTGGGCACCTTGATGGAGATGTGGAGACATGCATCTAAGGTGGTGAGCTCCTGGGCCTCTGAATCACAGTGTTGTAAACAAATATTGTCTTAATTTAAAGGAAATCTCTAAATACATCTTTTTAAAAATTCAACACAAGTTGTAGTTCTTCTTTCTGCTGTTTTTTTTTTTTCTCTCAAAGAAAACAAGTTGTTATTTGCAAACATCAGTTTACCTAGGAAACATTTTGGAAGGTAAAGTAAAATGGCTGGTGGCTGGTTAATGTAATCAAATAGTTGAAGATCACCTTACACTATGTCTTATATTTTCTCAGTGATATTATACAAATTACCTAGTCTTTGCATGAGTCCCTTCTTCTAGACTTTTAAACTAGCTTTCAAAGAGACTGGAAAGACACATTAGGAAAAAACATGCCAAGTACGTATAAATAATTCTTTGACAAACCCACAGATCATAAAAGTTTATACACACTTTATTTTTTTAATGTTTTTCCAGAAGTAAATATGATGAGCCAGTTCATCTTTTTAGAAATGAAAGCTTAGTAGCTACCTTAAAGGCCAGTTCCTGAGTTCTGTGGGTCAGCTGATAGATAGTGTGGAGGTAGATAAGGGTCACCCTCTTGTGTATGACTAAGCACATTACTTTCTTTTCGTTCACTTTTTCCACCGTCTTGCTGAAGTCTGAATCTAAAGCAGAGAATCCTAAAGTCTTCCCGGACAAGTGTTGTTCTTTTATGTTCGTTGATGACTTCCTGTGTAAGCAAGTGTGTGCTTCTTTCTCCTTAATATAGTGGGTAGAGTTTGTGAAAGAGAGGGCACACAGGAATGGCGTCTCTCTGTGAAGACACTAACAGTTATTTGCATATGTCGATTAAATCCACAGGGTGAAGAAAATACCCAAGCATTTGCCTATGTAGGGTTACCCCGGGTTTTCCTAAAGCATTTGGAACTAATTAGGAACATCCTGAATTTATTTAAAGGCAACATACGAAAGGGAATCTTAAACTGTGTTCACAAGGTGCAAATTTGTTGGCTTTCGGGACTCAGCAGTACAAGGCCTGTGCTTGGGAGGTGGGTGTGGGTGTGAGGGGGTAACATACTTGTAAAAAGGAGTGAGCCCGCACCTCAAAATCACATTCAATGCTGCAAACCAGTAGGGGGTTGCAAACCTGTGGCTCCTCCCAGCCCCCACTGCAGTAAAACCAAAAATGATAGATGATGATGTCTCGAAGCAGATACTGACTGGAGTTTATTGGTCTTTCTCCTTCAGCCTATGGTACAGTACTTAGAAGACATTCATAAATGTCTTTAAAAAGATACATGTTCCCAGAGTGCATCATCTGGGAACTGGGGAGACATGCACATCCTCCTGAATTAGAGATTCTGCGGGTGAGGCAGGCTGCTTGGCCTGTAACAAGTTCTCCAGGGGATTCTGAGGTATAGTGTTTGGGGACTTGGTCCTCAGATGATTCTCTGCCTCTGGCCTGGTGGCCTGGAGTCCATTGGTCCTATACTCAACTGTCGGTTATTTTCACTAGGTCCTTCCTTTGCCTTCAGTTCACCGCTTTGGTGTGTTCGTCCCATTGGTGGGGTCCCCTGCTCATCCTATAACAGTATGCCTATTGGCTTGACATTTTATTGTTACTTAGAAAAGCTCAGTGTTGTCGACAAGCCTGTGTCAGAGAGGCTGGCTGCCCACCACCCCCTAACCCCCTCCCCACTGTGAGCATCACCTGTTCTCCCATGCAGAATGGGGGTAGAAATCCTGCACCTATGTGTGTATACACATACTTATATATAAAGTTACAGGATTGTCATAAAGTTATAGGATTGCATTGTTATAGGAAGCAGTGTTTGGAAATAATTTACAGGTTCATTAAGTATTAGGGGAGTGGCTAAGTAAACTGCTGAATGATCGTGAAGTGAATGTTACACAATTATCAGTGACAGTTTAGAAATCTAGCAACTCTGAACACTAATAAAGTAAAAAATAATAGCAATATATATATATGAGTTATTAATTGCAACCATACATAAATACATGTATACCTAAAAAGTGTGGGAGGTAATATACAAAAATGGTGATTGTTCTGTTAAAGTAGTGAGACTATGGAGGGCTTTTAGCTTCTATTTTTCATGCTTTTCCAAACTTTAGCTCAATAACTATAACCAGACACAAATGTATGTTTTTAATAGAAAATTAGATCTGTAGCTAAAAACATACACTTGTAGCCTTTAAGGGGTGTCTGTGACCTGATCCGTGGTCAAGGCGTAAAATAAATTCAGCATTGAGAACCCTTTAGCTGTTTTATTTCTTTAAAGCTGTTGAAGAGAATGTAAGGCACTAGGTGAATTCTTTGCTGTTCTGCCCAGTTTATTTCACATGTTGAGCTTCCTGTACTCTTTGCTTGGAAAACCTCCTTTGGGGGAGGGAAAAAAAACTTTCTGTTATCGCTTCTTAATTTTCTCAGCCATAACATCAAACATAAGGTTTGATTTTTTTTTTTTAATTTCTTTGAGCTCATGTTCTACTTGATTTTTTAAATACACTGAAATTTTTAAAATACAGTTTCCAGAGTTATATTACTTTAAAACCAATGTCTTTTAAATTTTCTAAAAAATACATTTTTCAACATATTACGGTTTTTGTTTCATAACCTCCCATTAGTGTTACTTGGCTTTCCAACCCTTGACAAAATGTTGAACTTTTAATGGTAAATAGCAGATGTTGCAGAAGTATGGGAAGGTGAACTTCATTACAGTTAGTGTGAACCTGATACAGTTTATGATAGTAATTTTAAAATAAGATTTAAAAGAACAAGTGAATAGAAATTTCCCCCAAATCTAGACAGACCTCTGTGTGCAGATGGTACAGAATATACTTATGTATGTGGACACACACACAGCAGTAGCCTTTGAATTAATTATTCCTTTCTTTTGTGCTGCATTGTTCTGGAAATCTCAAAGGGAAAATTAAATGTTTTTCCCTTTGACCCAGATTACAGGTTACATTTTTTTTGGTCATTTTTTTGGGACTTCTGTTAAGAAGCCTTTTGTCTTTAAAATAAACTTTATCTTAAATGAAATCATAGCTTTTTAGAAATTTTGTGTCAGTGATACTAAATAATTATTTTTTTCCTTCTATGCTCCTGCCTTTCTTTCCGATGATTTCATTCTTAATACAGCCCAAGGCAAACTTCATTTTACAGCTAACAAACTTCATTTTATAACTCCTAAAATTGGTTTGTGGGTAAAATTGATGGGATGATACTTAAGAACAAATATACTGGGAGGAAGCTCCTTTTTAATGAAGATTGATTTATAGAACAATTGCCTCTTGAGCTCCTCATTTGTGCCAAGAATTGTTTTAGATAAGGAAGATAAAGAAATGAACCTGACAGACAAATGTTGTCCCTTGTGGGGTTGACTCAGGACTATCGGTATCTCCTGTAGTGAGAACGTTAGCGGGAGAGAGGAGACAGCGGTCGCTGTGCTGGCCTGGGACCAGGGCAGAGCTGGCTGGGAGCTGCGTGGCTGGCTGTGTGCTGAGAGGAAGATCTGCTCCATTCTTCTCTTAGTGTGACATTATTCTAGGTCATGTGTGTGTATTAGATATTAGATATTTTTATATTACATCTTTCTCTGTTACACTTAGCAGAGAGGGGTAGGTAACAACCTTTGTTAATTCGTGGAAGTCCCAAGCACCAAGCAAGATTCTTCACTTTGCAGAGGATTTATTATTTTATAACATTGTCACAATGGATATCTTTATATTCATTGAATACTACCCACAGAAATTTAGTTCAAACTTTATTTTTAAGAAGTAATTTATACCTGACAAAAACGGAAAACCAAGTTCATTGGGAAGATCCCATTAAAAACACACACGCACACACACATTTTTTCCCTGGAAAGTCATGTTAGCAACTTTCTTTTAAAAGCCTCCTGAGAACTTTCACATATTTATTAGAAAATAATGTTCGGGTGAAAGAAAATCCAGAACCTATTTCGAAAAACCATTCTTTGGGCGAATTCTTTGTTAAAGCTATTTAATTTTTTATGTCACAAATGATCTCACTCCATTTTAGTTCTTTTTGGCAATTGACAGAAAATATCCCCCACTTAAAAATAAATTCTGAACAACTTGAATCTTTTGGGGGAGGAAGTTGATAAGGAGAATACATGTCAAAGGAATTGATCTGAAGTAGAATGAATTAATTCTTTCATACATAGACTCACCAGAAATATTAGGAAGCAATGCAGTGTAGACGTATCCAAAACTGCCAGATTTTTCAGATTTCCCCAATATTTATTTATTCAGTTGTACAAATATTGAGTGACCATTTGCTGACACTAGATACCGTAGTTGGGAAACAAAACTGCCTACCAAGACCTCTGGCTTAAGACTACATATAATGCTTGTGCGATCCAGAAAATGCAAACTAATTTTAATCTTAGCCCAAGTAAAAACCTAATGAGAAGACAAGGCTACTGTGAAGTGTCATCTAAAGAGCGCTATCGTCTGTATTACAAATACAGCTACTGATTATTTGCTGTCATGTATTACATGGTGATGGGTGATTTTTGTGTACCAAGCATAATTGTTAACTCCTGCAGGATAGGAATGGCTATCTTAGTTCTTCTGACTCCTCTTACACACAGCCTAATGGGGTGCATGTGATGGGGGGTGCATTATGAGTGCTTTTCAACTTAATTTGATTTTGAGGACAAGTTTGTGCTTTTTCAAAACCACTTGAGTGGGATTCTTAGTCTCCACATTTTTAGGGAATTCCCTAAATTACTCTTTTAAGTGTGAATTTCTATTTTATGGAACATGTTTTGTGATATATAATGGTATGAAGTTAATGCCAGAAGAGGTTGAGATTTTATTGTAAAGTGGACAATATGGAATATGAAAGGGAAAAAAATGTTAATTACAGACTCAGCTCCATGTTGGATCTTTCAGTTGTTCTGGTCAGAAGAACAGGTTCTGAATGGCCTAAGGGCCACGCTGCTTTACATTCTTGTTTGCAGGCTTCCAATGGCAACTGTAACCATTCTGTGTAGTATTGCCACTGGAGAAAAGTTCATCGTGATGTACAATACACAATGTTTTTAGACTTAGCACTCAGATCTAATATAAAACCGCTTTTCTTTCAGCCTTTTTGTTTAATATTAGAGCATAGCATAGTACATACAGGTTTCCAGATATAAAACAGTATTAAAGTCAGTGTTACCTCAAGTAAAAAAAAAACAACAACAAAAAACCACCATAACCCCCATCCCGTTCTGGCCTATTCACTTGTTTATAGTATATAAAACAATGTAATGGCTCAGCTGTTTCATATGTGAATCATATTATCATCGTTATTATTTAACAGTTAATCTCCTTTTACAAGCTAGATAGACATTTATGAACAACTGCAAATCAGAATTCCAGACAAAGAAACCAATTTACATACAAAGACAAAGCAAATAGACCAGCCTTTCTCTGTGTGGCCTCATGACAGGCCTGCACACCCACTTTTTCAGGTAGGCCTTCATCTGTGGATGTAGAACGAAGGTAGGAGTCTATTAGCAAAAGATTAGTGCAGGGAATTTGCACTCTCCACCCTCAGGCACCCTGCCATTCCCCTCCCTCAGCCACACCTGTTCATCCCCTGCCAGCCCAGGAAGTGCAACGCTAGACACAATAGCAAGAGCAAAGCAGAGGGCAGGGAGGACAGAGCCTGAGAGTTGAAATCCTGTGGACGCAGCCTCGCATGGACTATCCAGACTTCAGTTTTCTGGACTTACTGTTGTCATCACCACTAATGCATCACATGTGGTCAGACTCAGTGAACGGCATACCCCTCCAAGTAGGTTCTCAGCTTAAAGGGAGGGGGACAGCAGAGCTCCTGGACCTAGGAGTTTGTCATGGACACAAATCCCAGAGGGTGAAGTTGAAACGTGGAACAGTTCCCCCATGATTCAAAGCAATAGATGATTAAGGATTAAGTAAGGCAGAGAACAAATCCTACAAGAATTCAGACCCGGGTGAGGTCAGTGTGCAGCGTGCAGTGCACCAGGAAGAGCCCACAGAGGAGGTGGGGTGGAGCTAGGTTTCACACTTCCAGAGGTTGAGAGCGTGAATTTATAGGGAGAAAAGTACCTAAAGATATACAGAAAAAAGCAACAAAGAAAGGAATTAACGTACAACTCCATTAATAGGAAATATCCAGAATGGTGAAATCCCTCAAGATGGAAAGCAGATCAGTGGTTGCCAGGACCTGGGGGCAGGGGGGAGGGGAGTGGCTGCTTAATGGGTACAGGATTTCCTTTTGAGGTGATTAAAATGTTTGGAACTAAGTAGAGGTGATGGCAGCACAGCTTTAAAAATGTCCTAAATGACACATACTTGTACATTTGAAAATAGTTAATTTTCTGTTCTGTGAATTTTACCTTAAAAAAAAAAAGTTCAGGGCTTGAGATAGCTGAAGAAGAGGGGAAATGAATTTCCAGTGTAAGAAAACACAGCTGGAGTAGTGAATAAGCATGATTGGAGGAACGGGCGGGAACGGGCGCCAACGGGCGCGATCAACCCGTTTGAAAGTGGATGGTGCTCCTGTGTGAGTAGTGAGAAAGAAGGCTGGAGCTGTAGATTTGAGGCAGGATGAGAAAGGGTCTGGAATGCAGACAAGGGCGCGTGGGCTTTATCTTAGAAGGGGTGGTGAGATTCCTGGTCTTGAGAAAAAGCGCAAGATGATTAGGTCACAAGATTAATTTGGCAGTAGCGCAGGGAACGCGGTTAGGAGGCTATCTCCAAATCTGGGCATGCGGGCCAGTGGGAGAGCAGGGGCGATTCTCACGGACTGCCTAGGGCCCCTGTGTCTCCTCCAGTCCTCAGTGATAGCCGTGGCGCAGGGGAATGCAGAGTGAGGATAAGCATTTGATGACCTGACGTTTCAGCCTAACTGTATCCACCATGAATCGAAAAGAGAAGCCCCTCCCCAGTCAGAGCACCTCTGTCCTGGCCTGGTTGGGTGGACCAGGTGACTGAGGCTCCCCGAAGCTGGGGTCTCTGCTCTCCTCGGGCCTGCTGACTCTGTGCTGCTGTGTCAGGTACAGTCCCTCCGGCGCGGGAGTGCTGGAAATTAGAAATTCAGCTCAGCTTAAGGAAAGACGTCTAATAACTAATGTCCCCGTGGGAAAGGCTGCCTTAGTGAAAAAGTAAGCGCTTTGTCATTAGCTTTTCGTGCAGAGCTGGGCGTCTGTCAAGAAGTCTTGCATTGGTAGGAGAGACAAGCGAGGTCCAAGGTCCTTATTCTATCATTTCAGCGTCACAGAATGTATTTCTTTCATCCCCACAATGTTGGTGTACCCCACAGCTGGAGCCTCTGGCTGTTTTCACCAGTGCTTTTCATTGTATTTCCCAAAGTTCCAATGAAGATTCTACCTTAAAACTTTCTGTACAGTGAGTTTTACAGATTTTATTTCCAGTTGTCAGAGCTGTAGTAAGTACCTCTTTGACGTGAAGTTTTCTCAAGTAATGAGAATCCCTGCAGAAGTGAGTTACATAAATCTCGGTCCCGCTGCCATTCGTCCCGCGATGTCATGTCATGTTGGACAAGACCATGCATGCCTGCCCATTTGGGGAATGCCTTTGGGATGCCACTGGGGGTGAAAATTCAAATAACTTTTATTATTCAGCCCGCTTGACTTTGTTATAATAAGCTTCAAATTGTCATTGGCTACATTTAGTAGCTAGAATTATCACAAAGTGATTGATTGTACTTTGAAGGGTCAGGAAGTCTTTGATTCCTGTAGGAGTGAGGCCCTCACTGTATTGAGGGGGGAAATTCTAGCATGTGTTTAGTTTTATTTATTTTAGTTTTCTGATTTTTTTTACCCCCGAGGATTTACTTATTTATGCATACAGAACTAGGGTACAGGCCAGAGTTGCAGGGAGTGAGAGGCTTCACCAAAGACAGAGTGAGGAGCAGAACAAGCAGATCTACGAAGTCCACTGCTGAGGGGAGCAGCGGGCGAGACTGGAGAGGTCTGCTGTGTCCTGTGGGTCCCTCCCTGGCGGGAATCAAAGCAACTCCTGCTGCAATGGCTGCGGCTCCCTTACTGCTGTGCTTTAACCCATTGTGCCAGTAGGGTCCAGGACCCTGTTTTTAGTTTCAAATAAAGGACTTTTTAGAATTGCTGCAGCAGTGTTTTACAGCACTGTCTGTGATGTGGGGGGTATAGGGTCACACCTCTTCAAATGTATACAGCCACCCCCACCACCCATTACCTGTAATCCTCGCTGTCCATCGTGCCCGCCCCCTTAGCTATCCTTCCCTCCATCGTACTCCTCTGTAACCTCAATTCTGTAGTCAGATTTCTCAAGTTTGCTTTGGTTAGTTTGTTTTTCTGTGCCTCTGCTTTGTTTCTCTATTTTCACATGAGTAAAATTACCCAGTATTTGTCTTCCCTTCTGATCTATTTTGCTTATTTTCGTAAGGATTGTTTGTTTATGGTATCACAATATTCTTTCATTGTATATTATTAAAACAGCCGTACTTTTCATTAAAATATATGTAAAATTTTGATAGGTGTCTAAAACAGTATCTGGTATAGTGGGCACTCCATAAATATTCGTTGAATATTGTTCCGTGACTATGGGGTGATGATGGACAGAGTACTTTTAATGGGAAGATAGTATAAGCATGGATAAACAAGTGGGGAAAACACTTAGAGAATAGCAAAGATAGCATATATATGGAGTTGCTGAAAATTTATGGCTAAGTAATTTTGGAGGCTTCGTAATTTCTGTACAACATTGAAAATATTGTATAGAATAGTAGTGACTATTCTATAGTGGATATATGCCTATATCCATATAAGCTGCTTGAAACATAAAAAGTTCTCTTTTACCTTAGCCAGATTTTTGAGCACCTCCCCTCCTTTCTATCAACTTTCCTTCCTCTTCTGCTCCCTCCATGCTCCCCTATTTCCTCAATTTTTACCCTCACTCTAGTTCTTATTTCCACCATTGCTGCTGGTGCAGTGTCCTGCCTCTTCTTCCTTCTTTTCTGTCTGTCTCTCTGCCTCTCCCTCTGATTCTCTTTCTTTTCCTCTCTGTTTCCCAGTTCCTGACCTCTCTCTCTTTGGTTAGATTTCTGACTGTACTAGGAGGATGACATGTATTTTTTTTATCTACTATTATCTAATTATAATGATGAAATAGAGACTGGTCCAAATTTAACATGAGCCAAATGTTTATGTTGCTCTTTCAGAGATGAAATAAAATAGATTATTATTTATATAAATGGATTTTGACAGATTTTAAAAATACCACTGAATCACTCGTCCTCCACCAGGACGAAGATTATCATAGACCTTTACTTGTAAATCATAAAGCATAGCAGCTTCTGAAACAACTCCAGCGTGTCTTTCATACCTTCACTTTCTAGCCTCTTCTCTCCAGTGGCAGTAATGTCAGACACAGTGTAGAACCTTTGAACATCTAGTTTTTCATTGCATCTTCATAAATGCACTTACACAGAGCTGGAATATGAGTCAGTTTTGTTCTGTATCCCCAGTGCCTGGAATACTGCAAATACATATTAGACGCTCAGCAACTAATTGTTGTTTTTTATTTCAAATCTCCTGTCTCATTGTGCTCCTTGATCCTAAGTAGCTGTTAAGTGGAATTAGAGGGATTAATTAGAGCTCTGAAATTAATATTACTCATTAGGATAACTTAGTCTGTGATTTATTTATAAATGTCACTACATGAGTTCCTGTTTAGAGAATGCTTCCTTTCCATTTGTCGCCCCTTTAATCCACATCACAGTTTACATTTTTAGCCAAAATGTCATTTAACCAATCCTTCGGAAGGACTGTTCCTTAATTATCTCAAGCACCAAAAACATAATCTTGCTATTGATAGTCATAGTTAATATTTATGGAGCACTTACTCTGTGTCACACTATTTTAGAGGTAATATACATTATCTCATTTTAATCTTTTAACGATATAAGGTATACACTGTTATCTCTATTTTGCAGATGAAGAAATAAGCACCGAGGGTACTAAGGGTAAAAAATAACCTGCCAGGTGGTAAAACTAGGATATGAATCCATGAAACCTGAACCCAATCACCCTGACTTGCACTTTTTAGCAAGAGCCTACTTTTTCAGTATTAGCTTGCTAAAGAATGAGAGGTCTCTACTCTGCCAGCAGCACCATACCATACTTAACAGCCAGAGCTACCCCAGCGCAACTGTATTCAGGTGTAACCATGGATTAGATCGAAACCTTTAGTTGCTCTGGTACATTGCAAATCAGTTTATGTGTCTGGTCAGTAGCAAGCAATTTGAAAGTACCTTTACCTGTTACTTAGACAAGGTAAATTATATTACCTAATCTTTAATATGTATTCCACCACTTGAAACCAACCACTATTTGGAGATTCTTAGCTCTTTCTTAAATTCTTCTAAATACAAATCAAGTCATTTTAGTTTATCATCCAATTTAATAGAAAAATTTGTGTGGCCAGGATAGAAATCGAAGGCAGAGACCATCTTGAGGTTGCTTCTACTGGAGTCAGTCAGCCCTTTGGAGGGGGTCAACATGGCAGACCCATGTATTTATATAATTTGGTGGCTAAAGATCAGTCATTTGGGAATGTTCAGATATTTTTATCATCTGCCAATCCACTGAAGAGAATTTTCATTTGATAATGCAATTCCCTCTTCCCATAACCTGAGAAAAATTGATCTTACTAGGTCAATTCCTAGATTTCTATGGAGAATTGGAAAATGAGTAGAGAAGGACTGAAGAGGAGATTTACGCTAATACACATGACAGATGCAGGGGAGGAGACTATGAAATAGAGAAAATATTTAGTGGGAGGGGCTTTTGGCAAAGGAGACATTTTGGAGAGTATAGTGTGTGAAAAAGATTCAAGAGAAGGAGGAAGCTTACATGAGAAGGGTCATTTATGATCATCAGGTGAATCTCCTTTATTTTGAAAAACCTGAGTAAAGAGTGGAATTTCTTTGACTCTTGCAGGGAACAAAGAATAATGCAATTGTGTGTTGAATTTGTACATTTATTCTTGAAAGTGAAAAGAAAGTCAGTTTGAGTGAGGCTGAGTTTGAGGTTCCTAAAGAACCGCAGCTAGGGGTGTTAAAAAGAAAGACAGCTAAAAGGGAGAAAATAGTTTGTAACTGAAATTGAAATAAGGGTTAATGGGTCAATCCTTTTGAAGTAGTAACAGACGGCCATATTATTAACATTAATTAGTACTGTTATTGTCATTGTTGATGATTTTACTTAATAATAAAAAATAATAATTTTAGGTTTGGGGTCTCATCTATTAGGCAAAAAAACAAACAAACCAGCTTTAGAACTCTTGAGCAAAGAGCTGTGTTTAGAGAGGAATTTGGGAAATATAAGCAAGTCCATGTGTAGGGGTAAGAATGAGGCCTACCAGGAACTTTCAGAACGGATAAAGTAGAAAAGCTCAGACAGAAGAGGAACCAGGGAAAATGACTAAAATAGTCATCATATGGTGGGATAAGAATTAGGGGAATCTTGTCTCTGGGTAACTATGGGTGGAGACAGCCTCAAAAATTGAGAATAGAAAAAAATATCAAATGCTGGCAGACAGTGGGGCCTTGGGGCCTGCTCAGACCAGCATATGAAAGCGGATTGCTAGTGTATTTTAGGTTTTAAATGTTATTTAGTATGATTTGTAGGTTGCTTTTTGGGTCTGGGAATGCTCAAAGTTTTTTCTCTATAAATTACTGGAAACTATTTCTTCACCTCACACCATTTTGGTTTGTGGAGTTAGAAAGTCTTTTGGATAGTGGGGTAAACCTAACGGTGAGTGTTGTAGGCCCCTGCACCAACCCGCCCGCCTTTGCACCCAGTGACATCACACCAGTAGCTTGAATCAGTCTTAGTGGGAGTGTTGACAACAAAGAGATTGGCCAACACTGTAAATTAGATCATTTTTCCTTGCAAGGAGAACAGGCTGTTAAACATTTACTAGCACACCATTGGAGAAAGAATAAAAATGAAGCTAATGGATTTTAGCAAGGAGACAACTTGTCACTTTTGCTTGGGTTTCAGTGGGAAGGTGGATGACAGAAACTACAATGAAGTGGCTTAAGGAGTGAGATCATGAAAGTGAAAAAAACAAATGTCCAAATAACTGAGAACTGTTGAGCTAAATGATTAAGGGGATTATTACTGTTGATACATTTTTTTGAATTACAGTTTAAAATTAGAATTTTTTAAATTGTAGAGTATACACAATGCTAATGGATTTAATTAATCTCAAAAAACAGTATATGAAAATTTGTTTTATGGTAGAACCTTTTCCGTTGGGAAATCTGAAGGAATAAATTCTGGGAAATGCTGCTTTAACATTTCATAACTAAGTTGATGCTGATTGTAAATCCGAAATAAATATTCTCATTACTAAAGGTTCTTAGTTTTCAAAAGAAATACTGTCAAGAACAGATGCTGAATTTTTATTGAGGTTTTTGTTTTTTGAGATAATCATCTGGTTTTCTCTTAAAAATTGTTCCTACTGTCATTCATTTAATAGTCTAATACTAAGTCTTCGATTTTCTGAGGTAAACCCAATTTAATTATGATGAATGATTCTTTTATATATGACTGAATTTGTTCATTAGCATTTTGTTTATTAAAATCAATATTAATAATGGAACAGGGGGTTTTCTCTTTGTTCATTAGATTTTAATACTACTATGATGCTACTTTTGAAAAACTTCTATACAGAAACAGTTTATGTGGCAAAGAAAGTGACCTCCTTGAAAGTTAAAGAAAATTAATCTAAAAAGTATCTAGACTCAGAACTTGATGGGAAAGTAATTCTTTAGTAAGTTTTCATTAATTTCCATTGCTTTTTATTTATTTAAGTCAACATTTACCATTGATACTTTTTCAGACAAGTCAGTGTAAGTTAACTCCCTCTTGACCTGTAGTGTTACCTACCAAATCCTTATAAAAATTCTCTCTCCAATAGGAAGAGTTGGGTGAGTAGACATGCGCAGTTCCTATTTAATGTGGGTTCTGCTGAAGGGCTGGTCTGCCCTCTTCATAGCCCCATTCTGTGACAAATAGGAATGAGCAGAAGGATTTATAATCCAATCAATGTCAACATTTTATTTTTTACTGGCCAGATGAGAATGAGACAGATACAACCCTTGAAGTATATTACTCCCAGAATAGATCTTGTTCCTGCTCTACTTTATGTTTGGAAACTGTATCTTCTATGGTCTAAAGAAATGTTGAATGGATACAGAAAGGAGAGAACTGGTCATAGTGGTGAGACAAGGGTTTGGGAATGGTTATAGAATTCTGCTGCCTTTGATCATAGGAGATACCTAGTTTTCTGTGTGATCCAAGACTTAGGGCGACAAACTAGGAATACAGAGCAGTTTCCAGAATCTTTACTTCCCAACTACTCCTTAGCAAATTCATATATATTTCAAAGGGGAAATTGGGTTAGTGCCCAGGTAAGCCAGTATTACTTAATTTGAACCTGAGCTCAACTTTATTTTTCAGATAAAGTTTTTGTTCATATATATCTTTTACTATTCTTTCCTTTTGTTTTACATATATCAGTCCTTTTATTTAACTGCAGAAGTAGTAGATGTTAAAGTGGTAACCTTTATAAAACTTGGTGTTCTGCATGAACAGTTTTGCGTGGATATACCTTTTGTTTTTGCCTAAAAGCTTAGCACTTATGTAAATTGCTCTGAGACAGGTGCATAGTCAGTCAGAAAATAAAACATACAGGCCCAAGACACTGACAAATTTAACCCTTTCTGTAGGAGACCGTGTCCCATTCTGAAAACAAAATTGTTACTTTGTCATTGATACTGAAAATTAATTTCCAAACAAAAATATAAAACAATGCTAGAAACGGTTTCACTCATAGCAGGAATATAACGGACCAGGCGAGAAAATAATAATTATAATGAACAACTATATACTAGAGACATTTTATGGGGGTGGAATGGGGAATGGAATCAAAAACAGTGGGGGGAGTGAAATGCACTGGACTATGGTGATGGCACACGGGTGATTTGGTGATGGGAAGCCCAAGGGGATTACAACTGAGATGGAAAAATGCACAAAATGATGTAAAAATAAACTATTATATTATTTTTTAAAAATGCTAGACAAACAAATAAGTACACAAAATACACTGTCCATAGTTCCTGTTTTTTCAGAATAGAAATACCAAAATGGAAAAGAATTTAAAGTCATGATCTACTGCTTCTTTACCAAGCATAGGATGGCAGAAGAGGCTCTACAATTCTAAACTGAAAGGTGCAGAATTAAAAAGTAAAAATTTGAGTATATTTTGTAGATTAGACTGTGTAGAATGTTGGATCTGGTTGTTATTGGGATGATTACGGCGCCGGTGATAAGGCTTTTGGCACTGGGCGCTGTTTTGTCTTTATGGAATGTAGCACAGCTATTCTAGGATCCCTCAGCCCTTTGTAAGAGCCAAGGATATGAATCCTAAGACAATAGGCACGTTTACTTAGGTAATCTGCTCATGGGTCCTCCTTTTAAAAATCTGCTGCCCTGGACTGTGCTACTTCCACTTTCTTAAAATGGTTGACATACAACTTCACCTGCACTTCACAGTCAGGTGCCATCTAGAATAAGACTATATTTTAATGAGTATTTTGCTCTCTATACATTTTTATCAGACATCTGTCTTTTGAGATATTTGTCCTTGTGAGATCCTGCTTTCTTAAGAATACGCAAGAATGGAGATATAGCAGATAGATGTGATAAAAGACTTGTGATCAGTGGAAAATCTGCTAGCCCTGTGTAATTTACAGGGAATGCAAAGCATTATTAGCTCTGGGATGGCAAACATTCAGAATAAAATCCTATAGAGAAAAAAAAATTATTTATGGTTGCACATTTGGCAGCTTAGGTTTCTAAGAAGTTTAAATTTGTGTAAATATTAAAATTTTTGTTTTTAATTCTCCAGATTTGAAAGAAGTCAACTCTAAGCCACAGATATTCAAGAAAGCCTTTTTCTTATATAAGAGCCACCCTTTAAAGGTATGTAAACTCCAAATTTACTATTCCAGATTTGTATTTTCAAGTGTCTTTCTTTTAAGGAACATGAAGATTTTTCATAGCATTTTATTGCAAACTTGCTTGGAGGGCTTTTATTTTGACTATTGGGATACCTTCTACTCTGTTGTTTATAGTCAGTTGAAGAGTGTTGGATAGCATGCTTGTGTAAGACAAAACAAAGATAGGAAGGTGACCTAGAAGTTGAAAAATAACTCAAATTCTTTGAAATAAGTCTCAGACACATTATTTTATATTCCTATGATAATAAATAAAAGGAAATAAATATAAATATAATATATTCCTATTATAATTAAATTGAAATAGGAATCAAAGTACCTTGTCTGGTTTCTTGTAGGACAGGCAGTTGTGATCCCTCATCCCAAGGGGGAAAGTCACTCTAACAGCCAGTATCAGGTATAATCATTTTATGGCAGGGGTAGTAATCAGTGTAGATGTTCATTTGCTCAAAGCTTTCTCACTCCCAGAGGCTAAAACTGGAATAATTTGAGTAGCAAAAGAACTGTAGTATTGGATTATAACCCTCCCAATAAAATACAGGTACATGATTCCATATTGGCATAAATGACTAAATATTTGAATAGACAGAGGAGAGCTTTTCCTTACAACAGAATTTAACTCAATACACATAAAAGGAATGAAGAAATAGAAATTCTCTACCAGCGAATCTCAGTAATATTGCTACAGTCCAGACTTACTAACACTAGTGGGTAAAAGTGGTAGGAAAAGCAAAATATGTGTACAACCTCAAAGTATTTTCCCCAAATATTTATTAAAACTTCAGAAAGAGCAATTGTTGCTTTCCAGTGGAGAAGCCTGGCAGATTCCACCTTAACCAAGCGATTAAGGTTAATATCGACAGTTAAAAGCCATATTGCACTCACATACCTTCTGAGAAGTTGTACTGGAAAGGACACAGTAGGTCTTTGGTGTTCTTCCCCCAAATTCATAACCTCAGTTGCATCATGTGAAAACTTTTGGCAAACCTACATGGGGAAACAGTCTACAAAATTCCTGTCATCATTCTTCAAGGTATCAGAGAAATGAATGTCTATGTCAACTCTAAATCAATACAGCTATAAGAATTAAAAAGATTGGAACTACTACAGACTTGGAGGCAATCAGGCAACTAAATCCATGAAGGTTTCTGGATTGGCTCTTGGAACTGAGAAAGCTTTTAGTGGGGTCCACAGAAAGTCATTTACAGACTGTATAAAGTCACAACTAGTTTCATTATGGGACTGAGGCTGTGGTGCGACAGCAGGAAGTCAGGTGAAGGACACATGGGACTTTCCCTATTAGTCTGAGCAGCTTTTCCATATTCCTCAAGTTATTTCAGAATTAAAACTTCATTGAAGATCACCTTGGAGTCACCAAATAATAAACGTTCTCATTATTTTCACTGGATTTTAGAACGACTTTCTGTTTGCACACCTCCAAACAGAAAGACATGGGCATTCTTTTGACTGGGGACACTTCTAGAACTGCGCTTCTTAGTCCTGTCATACATAGACATCTTTACCTCATACTTCAGCCAGTTGCTTCCACCCTCCCAGGAAACCCCAAAGGCCAGAGTTTTTAGCCCATAGTAGTCAGGTTCTGATAGGAATGTTCAAACCAAAACTGGCAGTATTAGATGTCATCAGTCATCTCATCCCTTCATTACCCAAGACAACATTTGACCGAGAACTTAGTATTATTAGTAGTCTTACACTTGAATGTGGAACACGAGAGAAGATCCTGTTTTTTGGTAAAATGTCTGAGAATTCAGTACATACAAATAGTAGTAGAAGGAATTTGATTCTTAAAGGAAATCTATGTATCAGATTTGCTTAGAAATCAGGTTTTAAGTTTAGAAAAATCTACAGCCTTTTAAAATTTTAAAAAACCTAACTCTTGAAAGAGAAAATTAGGAGCAGGTATGTACTTGATGCCAATGAATCATACAGTGGAAAATGGTAAAACTATTTTGACCAAATTTTAAAAAAAGTAAATGCAGCATTACTTTAATTAAAATAAGTGAGTAAATAAAGGAAAAGTTAAAATGAAATAACAGAAGTCTTCAGCAGTTATATTCTACTTTTCACCAGGGTGTCTGGCTATAAGGGGACTCTGTGCTTAGGGACATTTATCCTTAGGAAAAATTTTTTCCCAATCTGGAGACTATTCCCTGGACATCATTTACCAACTTTCGTTTAAATGACCCCCATGTCATAAATTGTGCAAGCAGAAAGACCTGGTGACCAGAGAGCAGTGGAGCTGGTGGTTAGGAGAGTGGCTTCTGGGGTTAATTTATAACTAAGGCAAATGAATCTATAAAAAGAAGAAAAGGCCCATAAGAAATATCTTAACTGATGGTAAGGAAGAAAAAAGGTTGAGATAAAAGATATCTGAACTTGTTTGGTCCCAATGATTTTATGGCTGAGGAATTCAATTATAGGTGTACTGGGTGGAGCAAATCACAATTCTGTAAATTACTAATAGGACACGACGATCTTTATCATTTTCTGTATGTGCTCACATGCAAAGTTCAGTCCTGCCCTCTGTCAATAGCCCGCTGGCTGGCTATCCTGCTGTGTAGTCACTGGGGCTTCAGGATCGGAGTGTAGATATGTTTGCCTTTAAAGCTCTAAGGTGGGTAGGTGGTGCGTTTAGAAACAAGATGAGGAACTAGGACAAATTCCTCTTGCCTTTGAATTCTGGCCATTAAGTCTATTTCATTTTACATTAATATTTTTTAATAGACTAATTTCTTTTTTACCGAAAAGTTCTGAAAGTATTTGTAAAGTAAAAACGCCAGCCTTCATCACACATAAGCCTCTTCCAGCCTTTGTTCATGGCTATGAACTTTTTCACATGCTAACATTGGGATCACTTAGCATTTTTAGTGTCTTTGTTTTTTCCTTTGTGAGGTCACATACATTTTTCTTCCCTTGTACCTGGCTTCTGGATCTGCCGGAGTGACCACTGGGCCCATCTGAGTGACAACTTAGCAATTCCATATCTAAGTAGTTTTTAGAGTGCATCTAGTTTGTTATTATCATATAACCTCTACTTGCTCTTACAATATTGCATGAAGTGAATCTTCATGCACATATTTCACTTCTTAAAAAATTGCTCTTTCCAGATGATTTGCCAGGAGTTCTAGGTTCAGGGTTTGAGCAAGTTCATTACTCTGGACATAATTAGTTGTTGTGACATTTCAAATTGCTAGGAGGATATGTTAATAGCAAAATGAACAAAATAAACATATTTCCAAAACACATTTACATGATATCCGTTCAGTCAAATCACTTATCATTTAGCTGTGACTTTGTATGTGTCAGAGTGAAGAATAGAGGCGTTCACCATCCATCGTCAACTTCCACCTCGGTGTGGGGGTTTGCTGTTGTTAGAAAAACTACTTAACAGCAAGGAAGTGGAAGATTATTTTCTGAGGTGTTGCACAATTTAAATGAAATATGAGGCCCCTTTTTTTGTGGCCTCAGAGCCCACATGTTGCTGGTTATCAGAAAGGAATCAGTGCTTTTGAAAATGCAGGTTTAACAAAGCAGTACTTCTCTACAGAAATAATTTTGACAATTTCTTAACTTTCCTGTATGTCCTATAACTTCAGTCTCATGAGTTAAAAATTTTTTTCATGAAATATTAATGTTTTCATTAGCTACCAACCATGTAAAGTATTGATGTGGGCCTTTTTGTGCAGAAAGCTGTAGTAGGTACTGTATAAGACACTAATATTAAAATTGGGATAATTAATTACTTTTTTATTTGGGAAACATTCAACTTATTGGAGCACTGTTCCTACCGTGTATCTATTCATTTCTCTGAGTGCACTTCAGTTTTAAACAACACATTACTAACATATAAAAATATACTGTTTCTGCAATTTTGCTTGCTTCAAAATATGTTGGAAACTAGACTTTTAGCGATGATCATAAGATGTTATTTATGGATGCTGAAATATAATGCTGCGTACCTGGAACTTATACCAGGTTATAAACCAGTGTTACTTCAATTGAAAAATGCCAGTAATAATAATAATCAGCAGCCCTGGTCTCACATTCTTGATTCAACATATTATAAATAATGGATGTAAATTCCACCACAGTGAGCTTAGTAAGAGCTCAGTAATTTGCAGCCACTGTTAGTTCGTGGAACATAAAATGAAGTAACTGTGATCTCTTCCATGTTATTCTAGGGTGTTTGTTGTTGGTTGGTTTTTTGTTTTTTTTTTTTTTCCTACACTCATGAACTCCTTGTTCTTCAGTCCAGATCCTGTGATCTGAAATCATTTAAATTATTGAAAGTTTGATATTTTTAACCTTTTATACTCCCAGTAGGCAGGACATAGGAAATTTGGTGACGTAAACGTCTTTAATAATCTTTAAAAGTCATAAGACTTGTAGCTGGGACAAGAAACAATTAGGTATAAATTGCAGGGAAATACCATAATGGCATGACTTCTGTTTTCTTTTGTTAGCAAGCCACATGGCTTTCCTCTCAAACTCAGGCACACGTAGGGTGATCTCCTTTCATGACTTCAGTTTCTTCTGCATCACAGAAATATATGTTTCCCTAAGTTTACTCACTATAATTTGTGATTGCTATTTTTCTTATCTGCGAAGGAAGTACAACAGCTCCCACTGGGGAAATACCATGTTAAGTCAATCCTAAAATAAGAAATCTAAGGGAAAGGTCACATCCTAATAACTTGTGCAAATCTAAATTCCCATGGAGCTTTAAAATGATTTTGTAGGAGTAGAATATTAACAATGTGTTGTTGAACTTCTTCCAGAGAGTGTGGTAAAACTGAGAGCACTTTTGTGTACAGAAGTAACCACTGAAGTATAAATACAATTGACAAGACCGAATTTCTTTTTAGCAGCCTAATAGGAATATTCAGGGAAACCTGGCATGACTAATGAAGCACACATTTTATTTTATTGATTTCATTAAAAATACATGGTTTGTTACTCATCAGGTATTATAATAATCACACACATTTTTTCTTGTGACCCTAGAGATGTTAATAATCCACTTCTTATTTACACTGCCCTCCAGTTGTAATTGAGAAGAGCCCTCACTTGTGATTCCAGAGGAGGTTGCTGCCCTGGGAATCTGGACACCTGGTTTGAGGTCACTCCTCTTTTGGTTAACTAGCCACCTCTTCACAGGTCTAGACCTCAACTTCCTTACCTGTTAAATGGGAGATGTTTATTCTAAGGACCAGCTAAGATCAAACATAGAAAGAACTTAGAAAATTTCTCCAGCGCTACACAGCTTCACAAGTTACTATAATTGTTGCCTTTAGCTTTTGTCTTTCTCAAATGAAGAAGCCAGACTGGACAGAGGAGTAGTGACTTACTCTGTCCCACTCACACTGTGAGTCCCCAGCCTACCCGAATCTGCTGCCCTCACTCAGTGTCTGAGGATCCTGACGATCCTGAGTATGGAACCCACTTCCTTGTGATGAGCACACAGGGTCACATTTCACCATCAGGTTTCGTTGTTTCCAGCATGTACTACCATTTTTTTTTTAAAAGATTTATTTATTTATTCATACAGAACTGGGGTACAGGCCAGAGATGCGGAGGATGAGAGAATTCACCAGGGACAGAGTGGGGAGCAGAACAGGCAGATCGATGAAGTACACTGCTGAGGGGAGCAGTGGACGGGTCAGGAGAGGTCTGCCGCGCCATGTGGTCCCCTCCGGGGCAGGTGGGGATCGAACTCATGCGGAAGTGGCTTTAGCTTCATAGTGCTGTGCTTTAACCCGCTGCGCCACCAGGGAGGGCCCAGCAATCACACTTTTAAAAATGCAGTGCCCAGGTGCTTGTAAACTGCATCCCTGCAAGTTAGTATCCTTACAAGGTCCAACTGAAGGGAGCAGTGGGGGCTGCAAGCTGGGGAGAGTGTTCACTTTCACTCGAAGTAATACTTGAAAGTTACAGAAGATGTCACTAACAGGTGTTCTCAGCATATGGAATGACTATTTTTGTCCAGCGGATTTTGGAATGAAAGTCATAGCAGTAGCAGGTAGCCTAAGAAGAATACATTTCTTTCTGCACTTCTGCTCTTCCGTGTGAGATGCTGCTGAGGAATAAAACCCACCTTTCTTTATATAAACTCATGATTACTGCTGCTATAAGTTTATCTTCCAACCTTTTTATTTCTATTGATACTGTTTTAGTTTAGATTTTCTGTGGTATAGTATGAATTTCAAGTTTATAGATTTCCCTTTTTTTATAGTTTATTTTTACATCATTTTGTGCATTTTTCCATCTCAGTTGTAATCCCCGGGGGCTTCCCCTCACCACATCACCCCTGTGCCATCACCATGGCCCGGTGCATTTCCCTCGCCCCATTGTTTTTGATCCCATTCCCTACTCCACCCCCATAAAATGTCTCTGGTATATAACTGTTCATTATTATTATTATTTTTCTCACCTGGTTGGCTATGAGTGAAACCATCTGGTAAGATTTCACTTTTGCATGGTCTTTTTTTTCTTGCAAATGTTGAAAATGAACCAATAAAAGCAGACAGGCACCTTGTCAGGTCCTTTTTACCTGTATTTGGGGATGAGGAATACTCCGTTCATACTTTCAACTTTCTATAAAATGTGAAGCAGGGGGCTCTCCCTGGTGGTGCAGCAGGTTAAAGCACCCCATTATGAAGCTCTCCAAAGCCACTGCAGCAAGAGTTCGAACACCTGCCAGAGAGCTGACCCACATGGTGTGGCAGACTTCTCCTCACCCACTCGCTGCTCCTCTCAGCAGCATATTTCAGGAG
>NW_004567134.1:15008615-15032982 GCF_000260355.1 Condylura cristata | reverse complement strand
CCGCATCTCTGGCCTGTACCCCAGTTCTGTATGCATAAATAAATAAATCTTAAAAAAAAAAATAAAAATAAATAAAAATAAAATGTGAAGCAGGGCTTCTCAATTAGGTAAATGGCTCTCAACTTACATTGAGATCTTCTTGGTTGCTATTTGTTTGTTACTTTTTAACTGCTTTTATGTGCCCTGCACCGGGCTAGTCAAATTACAATTCTGACACAGTTGTTACACGCACAGTCTTATAAAGACAGTAGCTACTGTGCCACATGAAAGAATTTCATAACAGGACTGGGTAATATGTGATTGGGAGGAAAACACATTGTACATGTTCACAGAAGAAAATGTGCACACAGAGATGGAACCAAACCAAACGTTAAAGGCCATGCATACACGAGAAGGAAGTTGGAAATGACAGTCATAAGCTTCACAAGGCTCCAGTGGGCACGCTGTGCTCTAGACTTGGTAAGCCGTTCACCTGGGAGAGGAGAAAGGGAGTCCACAGTAGGGGGGACTTGGGCTGTCTGGGCATCACTAGGGAACTGGAAGGCTTGGGACTAGGAAGGAATGCCAATAGCTCTGTCGGAAGGGACCAAAGAAAGAGATAGCTTGATAGCTTTTAAGGTGTGGTGACTGCAGAAAAGTAAAGAGAATGAAAGAAAAAAGAAGAGTCAAAATGAATTTTGCCTGTTGTGTAGAGAGATGGAAATAAAAAAGAAACATGGAAGAGACTTTGAAGGGAAGGAAAGCTGAGGACTTGGTGAATTTGAAGTGAAGGTGGAATATATCTGAGTAGGCTGAGAGAGAGAGAGAGTGAGAGATGAAGAGATGGGCATGAACCTTGTTGGAGAGCTTAAAACTAGATATGTTATCAGCCTAAAGTGAAGAATGTATTGAAAATTGAGGTCTTAGGAAACAACAGAGAGACAGTGTTTAGAAGACAAAATTGAGAGAGTGGAAAATTTCATGCTGTTGATGTCCAATGAGGGGAGTTTAAAGAAGAGGAAAGAAAAACCAGTTAGTACCATGCTTGTTAATAACTCCAGACATAGTGTTCTTTTCTCCTCACGATGACCCTGAAAAGGAGGAATTGTGATCATCCCTATTTCACATGTGAATAAAGTCAAGGTGAGCACATTTCTGTAGTTTGTCTAAGGTCATACTACTAGCCCAATGTGGAATCTGGATTTAAACTGAGATCTTGACTCCCAAGCTCACATATTTTTCTTTTACTGAAAATAAAATGACAATGAAAGGTCAAGAATGAAAAAAAAGTGTCATCAGTAGCTGCAAGGAGGAGACATTGCTTAGGCACAGTGATAGGAATAAATATTTCTTTTTTTTTTTTTAAAAGATTTTATTTATTTATTCATACAGAACTGGGGTACAGGCCAGAGATGCGGAGGGTGAGAGGATTCACCAGAGACAGAGTGGGGTGCAGAACAGGCAGATCGACGAAGTACACTGCTGAGGGGAGCAGCGGGCGGGTCAGGAGAGGTCTGCCACGCCATGTGGTCTCCTCCAGGGGCAGGCGGGAATCGAACTCATGTGGAAGTGGCTTAAGCTTCTTTGTGCTGTGCTTTAACCCGCTGCGCCACCAGGGAGGGCCAATATTTCTTCTTTTTTTAAAGATTTATTTACTTAAGCAAACAGAGGCTGGGGTACAAGCCAGAAGTACAGGGGCAGTAAGAGGAGTCACCGGAGTGGGGAGCAGGCAGATCGACAAAGTACACTGCTGAGGGGAACAGCAGCGAGACGAGAGGTCTGCTGGGCCATGTGGGTCACCTCCAGGACGGGGATTGAACTCGTGCTGAAGTGGCTATGGCCAGCTTGTGGTGCTGCATCCTAACCTGTTGTGCCACCAGGGAGGGCCCAGAATAAATCTTTCAAGGAACTTAGAAGCTAGCTGGTGGCAAGTGGATAGAACGCATGATGTTAACTGATGAGAATGTTGGCAGCAAACTGGACAGCCCTACTCGAACATTTGAGTCAAGTGAAGCAGAGAAGAGTGCTGGTCAGGCGAGGAGAGTATAGGGCGAGGTCTCTGAATACACATTAGGGAGAGACAGGCCCTATCTGTGAAAGAGAGGGTTCCATGAAGAGTGGAAGAAAAGATGGCAAGGTTAACATTGACACCTGTTCCCCTGGAGATGGGGGAGAGCCAAGGAGGAAGACAGCAGATAAACAGATTCATGAAAGCACTAATTATTCCGATACCAACAAAGTTATATCTTCCTTGGAAGAAAGATTGTAAAAGTAAAAACATGGCAGCTAAGTCACCTTAATCAAGTCAGCGTCCCTCTTCCAGCCTTGGCTTTCCAGTGTGTTGGAAAAACTAGGTCAAGTTAGACACCTTGATGCTGAAAGACCCAATACTTACCTTTCCGAGCCTTGAGAAACTGACTACCCTCAACCCACCAGTCATGGAGATCATATCGCATAATGTATGAGAGGTACTTGTAGGAATGACTAAACTTAGAGATTACAAAGGAAATGTTTAAACTTGAAACCCACGAGTCCAAATTTCTGGATGTCTCCCTTGCCCCTCTCATGAAAAATTATTAAACTATCTGAATATGTCTCTACTGAAAACTCTCAAAGGCCAGGACTGTCTTCTCCAGCAAGTCCTGAGCAGTGGGCCAGTGCCTGCTAGATAGCACCTACTTGCTGTTCATTAAAATTGGATTCAAAAATAAAATGTCACCAATAAAGAGGCTTCCCTTCTTTAATAGTTCAGTCTCATTTCAGGTATTTGAGAATTTTGTTAAGATAGCTTTTCATGCCATGCCTTGTTTTGGATCCTTTTAATTGTTTTTCTCATTTGGTTGCTGTTTTTTGTAAAAGGGAACTAAATTTAGTGAATTAACAGCATTAAATGGGCAATTTAGGATTTTTCAAAAGTGTCTTTCATAGTAACTTAAAAATTAATTCATATCCTTGTCTTCCATCTTTTGTTAATTTAAACATTACCAAAAACATTTCCTTTATAAAAAGGAAAATTGTGTTTTATATTATGGAGGAAGAGTGATTTAGGGGGAAAAAAAAAGAACCACAATTATATTTCTGTGCAAATTTAGTGATGCTGGTGTAAGAAAAAAAAAGGTACATGAAGTCACCCCAAATTTAGTAACACTTCCCATCTTAAACACATGATTTCAGTTGTCCTGCACCGTCTAAAGGTTACAAAATGTCACCATAATACTGTTTTCTTCCTTATTGGTTCTAGCTACATCCTCCTCAACCCCAAATATGGTAGATGGACTTGTCAAAACCCTGCAGTATGACAACATAGTTTATTACATTTTTAGTTAAAAGTATCCTACCAATATGAACTAAGAACTAGAGGAAATGGATTTAATTTACAGCAGCCCAGTGATACAAAATATACTCTTTCCAGACCACTGAAACAACCAGCCAATTTGTGACTTTAATGCTGAGTACAGTGGAAAAGTTACAGCTGTAACAAAATCAAGAGACATCTCTGGTTAATGTCCTTAAATGAGAAAATTGAATGCAGGACTATTTTTCCAAATACATGACTTTATATCCTTCATAGGACTTTCCAGAATGCTATCAATTTTACATAGCACTGTATGGGAAGGGGGGTGGGCCCTGATCTCATCTCTGTTTTCAGGAATGAGAGCCAGAGTTGGCTCTCACTGTCATAGGCAAGCTGAACATGGCTTTGGTCTCTCTTTTATCGCCCAGCTTCAAGCTTGCAGGTTGTTTGGGGTCTTCTGTTTCCCTGAGCTGGAGAGGTATCTGTTTACATGGGATATATAAAAATGCAGACTTAGCAAATGACTGCTTGATTGTTGGAGAGAAGCTAAAATATTGGGAGGGTAAAATACTGAGTAAGACAACCAAGTATATAAATGACATTTCAGCAGAATCAGTAGTTATCCTGGGTTTTGAGTCAAAATAGTAGCACAGCTTATGCAATCAGCCATTCTGGGAAAACATGAATGTGAAGGAAGAGCGTGACAGATTGCTTTTTATTTCTCCCTTAAAAGTGTGTTAGTTTTCACACATTCATTTTTCTCAAAGTATGCAACCTTACTGTACTTATTTAAGAGTGACCAACACACTGTGCCATCCCTGCACCTGTGCTCTACCCACGAGTTGTGGGAAAGAAGTTACCTTGTCACTTAAAGCAGGAAAAATGGAAGTGCAAGGAGTCGAGCAGTAAAAGAGAAGGAAACTGGAGTTGCTAACCTAGTTTCTTCTTCCTCTTTGGACTGCTGTTGATTTTATTTTAGCTGTTCTGTTTGTCAGGCCATAGGCCTTGTCACAACTTCTGCTACCATCTCCTACTTACTGAGTTTGCTCTGCCTGTAAATCAGCAGTCTGCATGCAACCTTGACAGCTGCGTGCAACCTCCGCCAGTCAGGAGCCAATCATTTTCTTTATATTTAGATAATTTGAGAGTCTGGCCTTTGGACATTCAATAAGAAATCCAGTGAAAAGAATCCTGAAGCATACAATATTTATTTATGAGTAGATGTCACCTTTCTCTACGCAAGAGTTTAATTCCAAGCAACTAGAGAAAAACTAACAACTGCCCCTTCTAGCTCACTTGCTTTAAAGACAGTGAAGCATTCATATCCATCCAATGTGAATGGAGGCCACAGTGGAGAGTTTAAGGTGGCTGCTGCTGCGAAGGCTTCTTTGGCACTGCTGAGAGAGGCCTTTGACCCAGTCCACGGAGGTAGCCTGAGTGACAATTGTTCCATATGAATGACCTTTGAAATAATACACAGATTCATGTCACAAAAGAGGTTGAAATCCCACCAATTAAGAACAGCATAGTCTTCTACCAAAATCACTCAAGGTGATTGAGCAAACTGAACAAATAAAAATAATTTGTTAGCATTGAAATAACACTTGCAGACCTCTGTTTTCCTTTGTAAAACCTGTACTGTCTGGTAAAACTGGAATCAGTAGTTGGAACTGTTCTGAGAACCTACCGTGCAGGTCTCTAAATTTTCTCTCCTAGATTCTGATACTCCTTTAATCACTCGTTATCACCTTACTAGGGGATAAAAACTATAATCGGAAATTAGAATATTTACATTTGTAATTCACCTGTTTTTCAGTTATCCTTGAGGTCTTTAACAGTCATCACTAAGGGTGGTTAATAATTAACTTTAACCATAGAATTAAAGTTTGTCCTGCTTGATAGGGATTAAACCAGTTATAGGGACTTCTATAATTTCAAAATAAGCAGGTAGCCTAGGTGATTAGGTATATTCTGCTACTTTTTGTTGCACAAGTTTTCCTGTTAAAACAATATATGTATTTTATAGCTCTGTGAAATCATTCACAGGTTAACAAATTAGAATAACAAGCTGCTTCTGTTCTCTCTCTTTTTTATTGTGGTAAAATAGATGTGGGTTAAAATTTGCTATTTTGAACTATACAGTTCTGTGAGACCAGCTATATTCACAGTGCCATTGATCATCAGTCCTGTCAATATCTAAAACTTTCTCATCACCCCAGATAGAAACTCTGTCCCACTGAACAGCCCCTCCCCAGCCCAGAGCCCACAGTCACCTCTGTTCTGTTCAGTCTCCCTGAGCTGCCAATCCCAGTCTTCTCATGCGAGTGGGATCACACAGTGCTGGCTTTTAATGTGTGCCACTTGTCACTGAGCATGCTGCTGTTGAGCGCACCCATATGGTGCTGTTCCTTTTCATGGCTAGTAGTATTCTGCTGTAAGCGTGTAACACAGGTTGTTTGCCATTTGTCTGGTGGTGAGCACAGGTTGCTTCCACGGTTTGACTTGAATACTGCCGCTGTGAATATCTAAGTATTCAAGTGTGTGCTTGAGTCTCTATTTCACTTTTTTGGATATTTAGGAGTAGAATCGCTGGCTCGAATGGTAGTTCTCTTTCACTCTTTGAGGAACTGCCAAACTGTGTCTCATGGCTACTGAAGGATTTGACTTTTCCATCAGCAGTGGTTTCAACTTCCACATCCTCCTTAACACTTATTTTCCCTATTTCTTATTGTAGTCATCCCACTAGGTGTGAAGTGGCAGCTCATTATGGTTTTCATTCACATTTCGCTCATAACTAATGATGCTGAGCATCTTCTCACGGGCTGACATGGATCGCTAAGTCTTTGGGAGCTATGTCTATTCTAATTATTTGCCCATTTTTTCATGGGGTTGTTGGCCATTTGCCTTTTAATTGTTCTTTTCTCAGTTTTTAATGTATTAGCTCACTTTCCTATGTAATCAAAAAGATCATCTCATTTGAGCCCAGGGAAATGCTTTCTACCAGTCTTTTATTGCCACGTAGGTTGAATTAAGTTTGATTGCTTCTCCTCCTGTTACCAAGCTGAGACTCTGTCTCCCTCCAAAAGAAAGAATTTTTCCTAATGCTTTGATATTATGGAATTCCATGTATTTACTCCCAAACCTCAGTTTGGTAAACCCACATGTAGAGTGTGACTCACTGAGAAGTACTCCAGAAAATAAACATCTATTTTCTTAACATAGTGCAATTTTAGACTTAGAAGACCTCACACTGGGGTCCACAGATTCTTCTGATCGCAGATATATTCTTAGACTCTGAGAGTTTTAGAATTTAAAAATACTATGTTTTTATATCCACAGTAACCTAAAAGGTCATTGTAAAGCCCAAATTTCACAATTCAAGGACATTCTTGGTGTCATACATTGGTTTACTCAACCTGGAGTTATGGGATCTCTGGGGAATGTGGAGAACACAGCATTTGGCAGGTCTCTAAGATGTTTTTCTTCCTTTAAAAGGGACCCCATACATTAGTGATGCTGAAAAATCTGTGAGTAAATCCAGCTCCTCTCCTTTCATAAAGGAGCTCTAGAGAAGTTAAATGATGTGCCAGAATAACATGGCAAGTTAATGAAACTAACTGACTAAAAGGCAAGCCTTCTAAGGCTTTATTCAGTGTTCTTTGTTCTACTACGGGGGTATTGCAACGTTCTCATTGAGTTTATAACCATGGGGAAAGTCAAAAATGAGCAAGTCATAACTAAAATGATGAGTGCTGTACAAACTGTGTTACCCTTTTCCTCCCTCATAGAGTTATTAGCCTAGTCTGAGAGTTTGGGGAAGGGAATTTATGCTGATAATCAAGGAGAGAAAAGGGATAGTTATCTCAGACATACTGTGAGAAGAACAGTGTTACAAACAGAAAAAAAAAATAACGAGGTACGAAAGGCACAATTTGCTTACTGATTTAAATGGAAAAGGCTTCATTCAGCAAAAAAAACAGGGCCTGTGGATTTGAGACAGTCATTATAGAGTGTACATGAGGAAGACAATCAGATTCTCATTTTTGAAAGGTCACTCTGACTATAATACACATCATTGACTGGAAAGGAGATACAAGCGTTGTGGGGAACCCAGGTAGGAAGCTACAGGGAAGACGTGGGTAAGAGATGAGAGTAGCTTGGCTAAGGTTGATGGCAAAAAAAGATTGGAGAAGTAAATAAATGTATATAACAGGTTGAACCCATTAAAAGGACATGGCAGTTAGTTGAATATGGGTATTATAGCTGTCAGTTACAGTTCTCTGTTGTTTTTGCCAGGCATAGAGGGAGCTGATCAGCTAAGAGATTGATGGAACCATTTACTAAGATAGGACTCTCTAAAAGATCTTTTTGGTGGAATAAATGATGAATGCATCTGTTGATTGTTGAGTCACCATTGCCTATGATATATTTCAATGGACATAAAGTATTTACATATTGGACTGAGATGCAGAAGAGATGTTTGGGAGAGTAAGATGTAGCCTCAATATAGCCACAGCATGTCGGGATTATACCCCCTCTGTAATGGGATTGCCTAGGGAGAGGGTATAGAATGGAACAGAGGATTGCCTAAGACAGAGACTTGAGGAAGGAGCAACTGGAGTGGCAAGGTGATTAGCTTCTTGGGAGCCAGAAAGAAGACAGCAGTGGTGAAAAGGCCAGGATCCAGATCTCTCTGATGAAGCCAGATGGTTATTTCCATGAAATGTCTACCTGCCTTACATACCAAGATAATTTTATGCCACTGGCTGTCACATTAAACACTTTTCCAGTTCTTTCACTGGAATCTAAGTCATAAGAAATGTTGATGGAGTGGCTGTACAATGTCTGCCTTGTTCTTGGTACAATTGAATTTCTGGCTAACTCAGCCAGCCAGAAAGCTCTTTTCATTTTTGCTTCTGTAAAATCTTTCTTTGACACATTAAGCCATTTTTCTGCCTTGGTAAATATTGGGGATGAAGTAAAATTTAAATTGAATTAAGATAAGTGAATTGATGATTCAGGGACTTTTAATGCCTTAGTTTCATTTTGAATAGCAAATGACATTTGACTGGAGATAGAGAAGTTATTAAGATCATCTCAGGAAATGCTCCGGAAACTGTTTTAAAAAAAAATTACTTTTTAACCAGCTTTTTTTTTTTCTTTTTAAATTTTAGCATTTGTCCATCCTTTTCTAGGGGTACCTTTCAGTCCATGACACATCTATAATAGTTAAAGCTACTCACTTTTATTTAACAAAAGTGTTTTATGTAGTTCTAACTCAGTAGTACCAGATATTATTACATTCCTCCTTATTGTTAGGTTCAACAGAATGTGAACTGCTTGGTCATTGATCCTCTGAGTAATGAAGTCAGTTCAAAATAATTCTGCTAATATTATGGACAAGTGTGCCATGAACAGCTGTCTGGAAAGTTACCTCTCACCGAGGCTTGAACAAATTAAGTCATGAGACAACAAACAGCACAGGGTCATCTTTCATAAATTGAATCTTTTAATAAAGGGAAATGCCCTTAATAATGTGGTGTGGGGGGAAAGGGACATAATGTACTTACTCTGTGCCAAGCACTTCTAAGTGCTTTATATACATTACTTTTTTTTTTTTAATCCTCATGATTTTATTTCACAAATGAGGAAATTGAGACATAGTGGCTTAAATAGCTTCCCTAGAATTACACTCATGGCCTGGCAGTACTGGGATTCTAATGTAGGTTTATCTAATTTTAAAGCCAATATTCTTTCCATCTGCACCTCTCTTCCTCACTGGAAATCAAGAGTTCTGTATTCTATTTCCTGCTTTGTCCTCTGACTGTGATTTTGCATCCCCTTGTGTGGAATGTACTATACTTGCTCCCCACATCTCTATTCATTCCATCATTAACCAGTTCAGTCAGAATTCAGCCTTTATTCATACAGTACTTATTAAGACTCTACTGACTGACATAGATGACGTGGTCGCTGTCTTTCATGAGGCCATATTCCCTTATTCTCTATATCCAGATCTCTCTGTAAGCCTTGGCTGAAATCCCATTTTTTCCCCTGGAGCCTTATCCACTAACCATCCCATTTTGACCTGCTCTTCAAAATCCTTGTGAAACCCAGTCACTTTCCCACTTATTTGGCAATTACACAGATGCTACCTTGTGACATCTCTTCTGTCATTGGCTAGATTTCTTATTTAAATTACTTAACTTTTCACCTCTTTGCTGCTCCTTCCTTCAACAAGATATAAATTCCTCAAGGGCAGGCTTACCCTTCTCAGTATTTCCCACAGTGTCTTATAAATAGCACCTTTTTCTTTGTGGTTCACTCCACAAATGTTTGTTGATTTGGGTTAAGTTTTTAAGTTCAAGTTTTACTACCTGATCAAATGATCTTAGTCACATAATTACCCTGAGCTTCTGTTTTTTAATAAGACGGAAATGATTCCTACCTATCAGGGTTAAATAAATACTGTCTGTAAAAATATTTTTGTACACTCTCAAAAAAACTGAACAAGTATTACTGATTATATTTTTTAAATTTTTATATATTTTACATTATTCTTTATTTTGTACTACTTTGTGGTGCACGTCGCCCTAGCTGAATTCTACCTCCAAACCCTTGTCTCCCAACATTTACTTCGGCTCTTCCCTTGGTCCTCTCTTACATCTATTATAGTTTTAACTCTTTACAATTAAACATCTTTGTTTGCTCTAAGTATACGTCACATTTTTTTCTCCTTTATCTTGTATAATTCTAAATCGTACTGTTATTTATGACTGAGGACATAAAATGTATCAGCTATCATCAGAATAACCTCATCTGATAGATCACAAAGTACATTGCATTAATGAAGCCATAATGCCACAGCATTGGGAATGAAAGAAATTATTAATTTTCTTTCAACGCAGCTTAATCCATTCACTTGTACTTTCAGATTTGGTAAAAGAATGCTAGGAATTTTAAGATATTTTTTATAGTTCACATTAGAACTTTACATAGTCTCTAGAGATTATGTGTTTATGTATCTGAGACCTTGGTCGACTTAGTAATAACTCCCAAATACAGTAATTTCAATAGCAAAGGTTTATATTAAGTCTTCACAAGTGTTAAGACTTTACTGAATTGAATTATCTGGTCTTTGCTACTTTTAGTGCATTTTAATAAAGTAAAATGCTCTTTATAATGTGGTCTGGGGGAAGGAACATAATACACTTAACTCTGTGCCAAGTACTTATTCTTAAGTACTTTATTGACATTATTTTTCTAAATCCTCACAGCTATTCTGTGTCACAAATGAGGAAACTGAGACATAGTGGTTTAAAAAGCTTGCCCAGAATTACACCCCAAGCCATCAAACCAAGCTCAGTTTTGTCTTTATGGCCATTGAAAAAACAGATCTTTAATAGCAGCATTGTTTTTGCCAGCTTTTCTAGAGTATGGCTCTCATGCAGTTAATGTCTCTTGGAAGCCTCGTGATAAATACATTGCCTATTGTTATTGTCATTTATGTTGAAAGATATTAAAATGAGATTTGCAATCCAAATGGGCATTGCTTACTTCACATCTGGTTGCTTGAAAAGTGGCCAGATGCAACAATTCTTGGAAGGCAGCTATGTTCACCATGACACACCAACGCCACATGCAACAATTCTTACTGCAAGAGAGCCTGGGGCAGAACCTTTGCAATTCTCACCCTCCTTTGCAAAAACAGCTGCCCTGTGTGAACCTTTAGCATTAAAAAAAGAAGAAAAGCAAACAGTAAATTCACTCCATCACATTTAATTATAGATTTCCAATAGAAAGTATTAATATGATTTTTAGATTCATGAGTGGGGAAAAAAAAAAGATGGCAGTGGTGACCTAGCTCTTCCACAACCAAAAACATCCTGAAAACTCTCTTGTATCTCCTCAGTTTGCTTAATTTGAAAGTGATTCTATGTATTGGTTGGTCATGACAGGCCCAGTTTGTGCCTGGTGTCATGCATAATTTTTGATGGGTAACTTTTCCATTCTTAAAAGTGTCCCAGTTTGGATAATAAAGTCTGTGGTCATCTTATATAATTCCTGCATTCTCAGAGACACTCATCAAGATGAGGGGAAAAGATTAGAACATATCAAGAGGGAAAAAGATATTCATGCTGAGACTGAAAGACCAGAACTCTCAGTAAATGAGATAAAAGCTGAACTGGGAAATGGTTGTGAGTACATTGCAAATATCACTAGACTCACTTGATTAATCCTGGTTGCTCTTGGTGTTAGGGAGAGGCAGAGAAGAGTAACCAGGTCAGGAGTTTGTGGTGTCTTTTATGCAATACTAACGTTAAGCTTCCTGTCTGAGGTTTTCCATGTTGGGAGGTTTCACCCCTTGATACTCTGTGAGGACTAGTGATGCTGATACCAGAGGAAGAAAAGAAGATGCAAGATAATGGTTCTTTAGAGAAATGGAAATACATTATGCTTGATCACTTTCCTCTTCTTTGAAAAGCTTAGCTCAATATCTCTGCCATGTACCTTAATTTAATTTTATCAGCTGTGTAAAACTTGCTTAATAGTCTCTTTTAAAGAATCATCCAGATTTGATATTTGATATTTTTGAGTCCTCAATTGTCGGCTGTGTCCATTTAAAATAATTTTTAGCTTACAAGACTAATAACTGCTATTGAAAAAAGATGAAAAGTATAAAGAAAAAAATCACTTATAATCCCATCACTTACAAATAACATAGTTTGTTTCAACTTTTTTTTTTTCCTAAAGATTTATTGATTTATGCATACAAGAACTGGAGTACAGGCCAGAAGTGTGGGGGGTGAGAGGATTTACCAGAGACAGAGTGGGGAGTAGAACAGGCAGATTGACTGAAATACACTGCTGAGGAGAGCAGTGGAGAGACAGGAGACGTCTGCTGTACCCTGTGGGTCACCTCTCTGATGAGGGTTTGAACTCGTGCTGCAGTGGCTGTGGACAGCTTCATAGTGCTGCGCTTTAATCCCTTGCACTCCCAGAAAGGGCCCCTGTTTCAACTTTCTTACACATACATTTTTTTTAATGCTTATTCAATTAATCTCTCAAATTTTATAACCTTAAGAAATGTTTATATTTCCAGTAACAATAGGAAAATTATTGCATCTTACATTTGCAAGGAAATTTAAAATGTCTGAAGTTCTTCCATATAGTGCACATGAATTGCTGATAATAACCTTCTAAGGCAGACGTTACTTCCCATTTCAGTTGTAGGGAAATCGAAGCCCAGAAACACTTGGTGACTTTAGTGGAACCTCTGTCACACTCGCTACACACAACTAATAGTGTCATATTAGAACTCTCAAGGACCCAAACCTGATTATGAGAAACTGGTCGTTTAACTGGGAAAAAACAAGTATAGAAAGGAAATGTAGTCTTTAAATAATGGCCTTTACTTTCATATAGGGACATTATTGCATCTTCTTAGAACCTCTTCTAAAAGTAAAATGTAGGGAAGTTAGCTTGTGGACATTCAAGTGTGGATGGGAAACTTTCCTGAAGGCCTTTGAGAAGAATACATATTATCTATTTGGAATTAGTAGTTTGCCAAGTTTTGAAAACCTAGTTCAGTACTAAGAAAAACAAATTAAGTCAGTCTTTCTTTCAAAAGACTTAACTATATACCTGGAGGGAAAAAAAGCAGGTATATATGAAGCAACTAAGGCATAAATTATATGGAATTGACCTTATATACAGTGAGTTATTAAGGGTAAGAACTAATGATTGATGGTCAAAGAACATTTACTTCATGTTAATCAGGAAAGCCATATCATTTATTTGTGGAAGTGTGAACCTGTACCCCTAAAACATATAACGTTATACATCATTGCAACTTCAGAAAACGTAATTGAAAAAAAGCCAGTCGTTAAGTATTATAACCTAAATAAGGCCAGGAAGCCAGAAACAGATCCTGGTGAGTAGCAGAAAATAGGGACATACCCTCTCAGTCACACATCGATGTATCCATTCTGCATTTACTGAGCCCGAACTGTGCATTCAAGTGAATAGACAGGCCTTTTGAATACAACTGAAGGTTACCTGTTAGGAAATAGTGAACAATAAGGTGGCTCACAGCAATAATGTTGTTAACCAACACAGAGCTTAAGCATGATTCTGATTAGGGACGGCATTCACAATAGATTAGCCCTTAATATTTATACTTCATTGAATGAAAGAGCTAACAGAAAATGTTAGAAGCCATTTAATCTCCTCTTCTTTCTTTTCCTCTTCTCCTTGCCACTTTAAAAACAGAGAATGAGGAGCAGGCCATGACTTGTTAAATTCAAACAGTTGTGGACAAATTGCAGTGGCAACCTTCTACTGCTCTCCAGTTATCCCACTCTGCCTCTTGAGTCTTGAATTTAGCTAAAACCTCTTTTTCCTTCTTCCCCACACCAGCCACATAAATAGCAGATCTTAGGTCCTAAATTACAGGTTTGGATTGTAATCATTATTTAGTCATCAGGAGAAAAATGAGTTAGAAAATGAATCTGTTTCATGTCTCAATCTCAGTGCATGTCTTACTTAGGAAATGACTGAAGGCTCCATGAGATGAACAGTACAAACTTGGAGTCAGTGTTTTTTTTGCCAAGGCAGTGAAGAACAGTGCTTAGACCGAGCTCTGTCGCTAAATGCATAAGTTTGCACATGTTTTGTCGCCCCCTTTTTCTTTATTAATAACATGAAAGGCTTAGAAACCCTTTTTACAAAATATTTTAGCTGCAATATGATAAGCTATAGATATTTTTTACTTGAGTTAAGCACAGACTTCTTTTTTTTAATATTATAATTGTTTATTTTTACATCATTTGGTGCCTTTTCCCATCTCAGTTGTAATGTCTGTGGGCTTTCCGTCACCAAATCACCCATGTGCCATCAACACAGTCCCGTGCACTTCCCCTACCCCATTCCCCACTCCACCCCCATAAAATATCTCTGGCATATGGTTGTTCATTATTATTATTCCTTTTTTCTCTCTGGTCCTTAATGCTTCTGCTATGAGTAAAACCATCTGTTCTTTTCCTTTGTCTTTCTGGCTTAATTCACTAAGCATGATCCCTTCCAGCTCCATCCATGTTGCTGCAAAAGGCATGGGTTTATCTTTTTTGATTGCTGAGTAATATTCCATTGTATATATGTACCACATCTTTTTAATCCAGTCATCTGATTTTGGGCGCTTGGGTTGATTCCATGTCTTTCCTATTGTAAATAAAGCAGCAGTAATCATGGGAAGCATAGACTTCTTTTAAGGAAAAAGTTTCTTATAATTCTCAGTGTTCACATATTTTTTATTGTAATGTAACTTAAATACATGTAAATGTAGTTATAAACTTTTTTTTATGTGGATAATGCTTATATACAAACAAAACAAATAACAAATTTCTTAACATCTGGATTAACAGTTCAACTGGGGAAATGGTTTCTATAACACCTGCTTTTTGGGAGTTCATTACCCTCAACTACTCAATGCCATATACATGATTAAATTGTCTCGACTTTTCCCTTTAGTGACCTCTTCTGTGAAACAATTCTTTCTACAGCATTGCCAGGTAGCACTTGATCTTCATTTAATTCAGGTGATTTGCTTATATATTAAAAGCCTCTCTCTATCCTCCTGGCATTAGCCCATATAACCAGTGTAGTAATATTAGGTACCATCGAAATCGTAAAACAGTGGCATTGAGCCTGCTTGTATGCAATTATAACATCAGCCAGCTATCCAGATGATATAAAATGCAAATTTTTCAAATTATGTGTAATGAAAATGTAGAATTAAAAACTTGTCAAAAAAGGCCAACAATTTAAAAATCCTTCAACTAAGTATATAGACAAAATGTGGTATATTTGTGCACTCCGGGCTAGACTATTCTGCAGTAAGGAGGAGCTCACCCTGGACATCTGCCGACACATGGATGACCCTCGGAAAGGTAGGCAAAATTGCTTCATTGTTAGGAGGTAGACAAGCCAACATCTTTTTATATATATGTGTATATATATATATATATATATATATATATATATATATATAATATAATAGTTTATTTTTACATCATTTTGTACTTTTTTTTTCATCTCTATTGTAATCCCCGTGGGTTTCCCATCACCAAGTGACAAGCCAAAATCTTTAGGGGATCCAAAAAGAACAAACTCTTCCTTAGGCAGCAAGAGAAAACAATGGGTCAGATTCTCATTCTGTGTGATTTTTATAGGATGATTCCATTATCTCTCCCACTGTTTCTTTCATGTACTGCCTGAAAGGGAAGTGTAATGTTATCTCTGGGAGAGGCTCTATGAGAGGTATGAAGGAGGCCACACATTGTATATTGTATGATACCTTGCATGTTGTATTTGCATTCATTGCATATGAAAGGTCCGATGAATGCAAATCAATAGACAGGAAAGCAGATTAGTGGTTGCCTGGGCTTGGGAGTGCAAACTGGGATTGACTATAAATCAGCATGAGGGCTCTTATCCAGTGATGAAAATGTTCTTTATGGCGATGGTTGCAAAACTCGGTAAGTTTATACTGAGATTCATTGAATTGAATCTTTGTAAGTATAAAGTTCATTAACTTTATGATATGTAAGATAGACCTCAATAAAGCCTTTTAGGTTTCTTTTCATAGATTTTCTAAGTCTGTATCTATAGGTGTATCTCCTCCTTGGTAAGGAGATTCAGTTGAAAAAGTAATTTTAGTGGCACTGCCACAGGTTGTCATCATTAGGAATCATGGATTCTAGCCTTGACTTTGTCATTAGTTCTGTATTTGGCAAGTCACTTAACTTCTCTGTGCCTTGCTTTCTTCATCTATAAATGAAGAGGAGGTAGATTAGATGTTCTGTGAAACTTCCTGCAGATTTGGCGACCTCTTCACATTTCTGTTATCTGTGAAGACCATATCCTCTCTCAATCCCCTCTTTACCACCCCCTCACCACAGCATGCTCTTTTCAAAGCATCTTTAATCAGCTTGGCATATTAGTTATTAACTATTCATCTTTAGAACTTCCTGACCTTATTGCATGGGTCTTTCAGGTACACTGTTCCCAAATGTTTATCTAAAATTTCCATACTAGACTGAATGTGGTTCATTCATTAATCTCCCAGAGGCTATGTTCTCCTCCTCTGTACCTCTCATGGAGCCTTTCCCAGAGATAACAATACACTCCCCCTTCAGGCAGTACATGAAAGAAACAATGGAATATACAATGGAATCATCCTATAAAAATCACACAGAATGAGAATCTGACCCATTGTTTTCTCTTGCTGCCTAAGGAAGGAGTTGTTCTTTTTGGATCCCCTAAAGATTTTGGCTTGTCCACCTCCTCGGATTCTCAAGTAACAATGAAGCAATCTGGCTTTCTTCCCACTTCTCATTTCAATGTGTAGGATATTTGTCAACTTGCCCAGAGTGACTTTCGGCATTTTAAGCTGCTCATCTGACTGTGTGCAATAGATAACAAAAACATAATTAGGAGGAGGACTGACTTAAGACTCAATTTTATTGGGGAGGGAGAGGGTTGTGCTTTAGAATTGAAAAAGTTATTTCTTTTCAGTCTTTATGACTTAGCCTTCCTGGCCTGTTCTTTGTGTTCAATAAGATGTTTTTGAAGGTGTAAAATGAAGTTTATTAAACCGGAGCTCATCTTTGTAAATACAAAGACATAGCATCATACTATCTAGTGCTTAGTATATCTGAAGAAAAGAATTCCTAGAGGAAACTAAACCAGCTAGGTGGTTGAAATGTGTTTATTTGTTCCCAAACCTGTCAGGAATATGAGAATCTCTTCCTAAAGCTAAGCTGACATACAGCATAACCTTAGAAGAACCAATTAAATGTGCATTCGTCTCTTCTCCTGTAATTAAGAAATAACCACTTGCTAAAAGCTGAAAATCCTCAGTAAGGGAAATTGTTAGGTCAAACGGAATCATTGGATCTATTGCTAGGATTTAATAAGAGGTGTTATATATACAATAAAAAGAGTAGATGCTAGGGAACCAGGACAGTAACTATCCTAGGGCCAAGAGTCACCAAGTGAAGTTGAAATAACTCTTTAAATGTAAGTGAAAAAGGGGAAACACAGCTATGTCAGTATTTCATGACCTAAGATTCCATGAACAAGAGAAACATATGCCTAACCTAGAGAATTAGCTATTGAAGATACCTAACTACCTTTATAATAACAACAAATTTCTTCTTCCTTTTCAGTAGGAACTATCATGGTATCCACAGAGCTTTAGCTCCTAAAGGAAAATCCTATATTATAGAGAAATGCCTGCCAATAAATAGAGAAGGAATGATAGAAAAATTTCATTTCATATATTCAAGTTGAATTATTGATTCAAAAGATTAAATATGAGTCTTTCAGTGAATGATCAGTGAAACTGAACATCCTTATAAAGCCAGAATAACAACACACAAATTACTTTCTAGTGGAGAAAAGCAACTATTATGATGAGCTCAAACAATATCATCCTTCTAAGTTAGTAGCAACTCTTAGTGACATTAATGGTCGGTCATAAACTGTGTGTCTTGGATGTGATGAATAGAATGCATTGAATATCACCTATGTTCCATTCATCCCCAAGTAGGTTAGTTTGAATCCATATATCCTTAGCTGGCTAGGATACAGGAAACAGGCATAAAGAGTGAGTTAATCGCTTTCATAGGAAAACAACAACACAAATTCAGCGAGTGAGAAGTTCTCCATGGTAACTGGATCCATCTCTTCATTCAATCATGGCCTAAAAAGTCAAAGGAAGGTGACCGTACTAGGTTAAAAGGTTTTAAAAGCACATATAATGATTTCATCACCCTGGATTAGGTTCATATCTGAAACAAACCACATTTAGATCAACTGGGGAAATTTGGATACAGACTGGTTTGAAATGAAAATGCACTAAATTGGAAAGAGGAAGATTATTGACTTTAAAAAATGGGTTTCAGCGAATAAGTACAATGTCTCATTTTGATTAAAAAAACAAATTAAATATATATATATATAAAACAAAAATACTCTATATGTGTGTCTATGTACTTACATATGTAGATATACTTAGTTCATACCCAGAAAAAGATCCAGATAGAGAAACACTAGGAGTTTAGCACTGATCATCTCATGGGTAGTAGAAATGTAGATATTTCATTTTTACCAGTCTATATTTTTTAAAGTTTTCAACAATGAACATTGGTTTTGTAAGGTTGTTTTTAAAAACACCTTTTCACATAGAAAAACAATAGTCTTTTCTGCCCTCAGAGTAAACTAAAAATGTTTCCTTTGAGGAAGGTGGGTCCAGAAATTAGAAAACACCTGTGTCTTTCAGCAACATTTGGTGATGGTTTTGGACTGTAGCTGTGCCAGTTTGTCTTTAGTGAACATGGTAAAGTCAAACCTGTGTTTGAATTCAATCTCTGTCACTTACAGGTCTTTTTATTTGGGGCATGTTAGTTTATTTCTCTAGACCTGTTTTCTTGTCTAAAAGAGTGGGTATGAGAATTAAAGATGACTTAAAATATCATTGCTAAGAACAGGGTAGGATCTCAGAATTAGACTATGAATTCTTATAATCAGAAGTCTTATATGTGACAGTTTGAGTAGTAAAGTAACAAAAAGAACAGTCAACAACTAACACCTCTATTGTTTTTAAAATATGTTTCATGAACATAAAGATGTTTCCCAGAGAAATGATATATGAGTACAGAATCTCCAAAAATACGGATGAATTTTTAAAGTTCACTTAGCTGAGGTTGACCCATGTTATTCATGATATCAATCAGAGTTTTGATAGAAAATGAGGTATAACTTTATTGCCAGAAATCATTCCCAAGTTCTCTTGAAGCTCTCCTTGTTGCCAATCTTGTTTTGCTGTAAATAACCTCCTGATTCATTGCTAAATTCAGGTGAAGTTTAAAACACTGTATGGCATTTTTAAAAGTTAGAGTAGGAATTTTCAAAGAGCAATTTTACAGTTTATCACCTCAAAGTGGGAGTTTTCAAATAGTAGTTTTACTGTTTTCATAAAAGCAACGAACTGTATAATAGAAAAGACGACTAATAGTACCAAAAAACTCCAGAATGATGGGGTGACTCATGAAGAGTTTGTGAGGAATGCAAAGGACATTTATCAGCAAAATGAATTCCTGGATTGATTATTCAAATATTACTAAATGTTAATTACCACGATGTTTTGAATACTCTGTGGAAAGCTCTGTCCCTACACTCTGAGGTGAACTACGGCATTCTCACAAGTGACTCATCCACATTACGTGAATCATATCATAGTACAAATGCTTTCGTGCTGATAGAGTTCTGGCATGATTACTGACATTAAAGATAATTGAACAATTCATTTGAGCATTTTAGTGAGATAAAGCAGTTTGGAGCTTTGATCTAGGGATGAAGAAACCTGATTTCTAGCTCAAATTGTGCTACTAATTATCTGGTAATATCTCGAACGAATCATTTCGTTTCTCTGGAACCCGTTTTACTTCCAGAAAGCAGAGTTGAATGTGCTGGTTGATCTAGTGTGAAGTTTTATGAGTCTGTGATATCAGTCGTCCATGTATTTCCTTTGGCATCATCACAGCTCTGTTAAGTTGCTTACAACTTACATAAACTCATCTGCAGGTAGCCTGGTGACACTAAGCTCACTGTAAAATCTTGGTTCCTAGGTGGCTCTTACCTAGGGAGTTGCTGTATAGCTGACTTTAAAAAATTGATTGATAAGTCTGAACAACGGTGAAGGCATGTGTTTTCAAGGTTAGAATTTCCTTCAACATAAATGTGGAGCAATTGGTAAAATAGCCAATAATGTGTTATCATGCTAGAAAGCAAGTTACTGGAGAGTTTCTGATAAGTACAAAGGTTACCATGGGATGTTTGAAGTATTTAATTGATCCCTAGAAAGCAATGAGACAAATTACCATCTTTGTCAGGAAATTTAACTTATGGGGGGGTTGAGGGGGGGGTGAGGGGGTAAGTGGAACTTTGCAGTTGGTTTTTCAAGACTTTCAGTTTACTTTTAGATGTTATTTTTCCCTGTGAAAACACTTTAATGCAAAACCCATAATGAGCAATCTTGTATGAAAAGGGAAAGCATCTCAGAAGTAGCAGGGTCAGAGAGACCGGTTACAGGTCAAACGTACACTTGCTAGATAGAGTATTGGCAAATTAATGTCATTGAATTATTTTTCTTTATTTCTAAATGGTATCATTTAAAATATTCATCTTGTGTAGAAAATAGGTCACTTTTAGAAAACTTAGGCCAAATTGCAACATTTTTTTTTAAAGATTTATTTTATTTATGCATACAAGAACTGGGGTGTAGGCCAGAGGTGGTTGGGGGAGGGGGTTCACCAGAGATAGAGGGGGGAGCAGGACAGGCAGATCTACTGAAATACACTACTGGGGGCTGGTGATAACTTGATAGCACTGAGACTTTAACCCCTGTGCCACCAGGGAGGCTCCCAGCTTGCAGCTTTTGATTAAAAAAGAATGGATGTTACCTTTAAGTAAAAGTGACATGGGTGTATCCGAGACAGCTTGCCTTTGTCTCTTTCTGTGGGAACATGTGCCTGTAATGGTTGTGGGGGAATTTACACCTCGGATTCAAGAGTGTTTGTTCTTCTGAAAGACGCATGTCCTGCTGAAGCAACAGCCTCCCCATGTTGTGTCCTTCGTGACCATGAAGAAACCTTCAGCTGATGCAACCACCCTGGATGAAGCTCTGTGCCAGCTTCCACGGGTGCTGGGAACAGACAGTCGTTCTGGGTGGGGGGAGGTGAGCTGAGCTGGTCAGTAGTAAATTTCTGGCTTCCTCTGGCATACCTTGGGAAATGTCAGTCTTCTTGGACGGAGGAGAAAATCGGCCTGTTATCAGTCTATTAAGCCTCTAAACTCCTCCTTGAGTGATACATGAGACATGTGGCAAGCAGTGAGTCTATCATCACTGTCATGGACACGAACAATAAACAGGTGCTTTGTGACAACTAGGAACACTGTGTTAGGCTCTCAGGACACAAAGAAGTATTAGATATTGTTCTCTCAAGGAGCTTCTAACCTTTTGGGAGCTAGTATGTACTTTAGCATTAAATGAAGCAACTTTCTTTTTTAAATAAAATGTTATTGATTTGCAGGGGTTGACAGTACTAGATAAACTTAACCCCACACATGTCAGTGCCTCACTGTACCTGCCGCCAGAGTTCTAATGTACGTCCCCACTATTAAGTTAATACTCTGTTTCCTCTCCTCCCACTCCCTGCCCCTCACCATCTGGCAGCCACTTTCTTTTCAGAGTCCAAGAGTTATTTTTGTTGTGATTTGTTATGTCTTTTGTTTGGTTATTTATATTCTACAAATGAGAAGAACCATCTACTAATTGTTGTTCACTTTCTAATTTATTTCGCTTACATAATTACCCCAAGTTCCATCCATGTTGTCCAAAAGGCAAAATGTTCTTCCTTTTAATAACTGAGCAGTAGTCCATTGAGTGTGAATGCCACAGCACCTTTATCCAGTCATCTGTTGATGAACATTTAGTTTGTTTCTCTGACTTGTCTTTTGTAAATAATGCTGCTATGAATGTACAAGTGCAGGCATCTTTTCAAATGAATGCTTTCAAAAATGAAGCAACTTTTAAATGAGGTTATAGCAAATGAAAAGACACACACTGGACCCTCCCTGGTGGTGCAGTAGGTTAAAGCACAGCACTAAGAAGCTAAAGCCACTTCAACATCAGTTCGATCCCCGCCCTGGAGATGATCCACATGGCGCGGCAGACCTCTCCTGACCCGCTCGCTGCTCCCCTCAGCAGTGTACTTCATCAGTCAGCCTCTTCTGCTCCCCACTCTGTCTCTGGTAAATCCTCTCACTGCCCCTGCATCTCTGGCCTGTACCCCAGTTCTGTATGCATAAATAAATAAATCTTAAAAAAAAAAAAAAGACACACACTATTCTATGTCATTACTAGGACAGCTAATTTTGTGTTTTTTAAAAAAGCAGTTTCAAAAATGCAAATTTGATCCAGAAAATAAAACCTAAATTTAACTCATAGCCCCCACAAAGCAAGATTTTAATTAGCTTTCACAGGTAATAGCACAGAAAATAATTAATATTATATTTCATGTGGATACTTGATGTAACATATTTTAAACACTGTGAATAGTGCTTTTAAAAAAGTCATACAAATATGATTCCACTAACTTTAGATTTTTAGAGCTTCCTTTACTTACGTTCCTAAATCATTTCCAGCTATTTTTAGCCTAGTTGTCTACTTATAAATGGCAAAATTTTGAAAGCTTTTCCTCCTACTCAATAATATTCAAATTTTCTTAACCAAAGACAGGTTTCATAAGGTAATCTTGAAGACATATTAGAGTCTCTTCTCAAATGTCAGACCTTCCACTGTTTTTAGGTGTCATAAATCGAGATCACATTACACAAGCTTTTCAACCTCTTCATTTCACAATCATTCCTGATTTTTCCCTTGTCTCTTGCCAAGGCATATACAGTACTCACCATCATATCCATACCCCTGTGTCTCCAAAGTCCAGGGGAGGTGACTTCCTTCTGAACCACTGCATCATACAAAGCTCTATATCCGGTGTTATATAGTACATGGGATATATAGTTCAGCACTCTCCTCACTGTCAGATTACCAAAGACTAACTTTAGAGGGTTCTCTTCAGGGTGGGGAGCAGTAGGCTTCCATATGGGGGCATCCTTCTGATATAATGTGCTGATAGCCAGTAGGTTTGGCACCTAGACATGGTATAAAACTCTTACAACCTTCCATGATAGCACAATTTACCAACAAGCTCTTTCATATATCTTATTATAATTTACTTATGATTTTGATATTATAAAGAGCAGGACCCTGGGGAAGACCTTGAAGGTGGAGATGTTCACGTGCATGCCAAAATTCTCAACAGTTTTCTAGTGATTGCACGCTGTCCAGTGATAGTGATGATATTAAAGCAAATATATTATTTCTAATATCAATGCATGCTGATTTGCTTTCAATATTAAATAAGCTAAAAGACCACTCTTTCTTGGATAAGTTTAACAAATGTTAAATGTGAAATAACTGCAGATAAGACTCCTGACTTATTAATGTAATATTATTTATCTCCATCTGCCTAGAATAATACCTGACACTACTCAGGCATTTGATGAATATCTGAGGAATCGACAAATGGATAGCTATAAAATAAAATAAGTTCTTTCCATATTTAAGGGCAAAAGAGATAAATAATGAGCTGTAATTGAGATTGGTTCAGCTCATTTTGAGCAATTTTAATGTCCATACAAACAAGTTATTTTCTAAGTGACCCAGCACCACAGTGTGAGGACAAAAATGTCACAAACATAAAAAAAAAGTCATTAAACAATCCACATCATGTAGTTATTTTCCTGGTAACTTGGGATGCTTTCTGTATTGCTTAATGTGCTATCAGGGGTTTAAACAACATTTACTGGGCCTGCTACATGTCAGGTTCAATTTATCAAACCTATAATTTTTGTTGTATTGGCTGGCAAAGCCATCTTGTTAATCAAGGCAGCACCTACCTCTGCATTGAGGTACATTGCCAATAAATATTTGTTGAACAAATAAATGAGTAACACACTGAATAGAAGAGGTTTTTGCTTTCAAGTCATACAGTCTGGGGAGAAAAGAGATGACTGTGATCGGTGTGATTAGATTTAGGTGCTCTGAAAAAAATCAACTGTCAAAAATAATTTTACATTAGAGTAAGTAAAGCACCATGTGAGAACTACCACAGGCTTCCTGGGCCTGCCTTGTCCTCAGATGGCAGGCTAGAAGGTGTCAGAGAAGGGGAGGCTAGGAGCATAGCAGAAGAGCCCAGAAATGAGTCCCCGGGGTGACAGTTGGAAAGGTTGAATCTTTGTGTCACTCACCCTGTGAAACAGTACAAACCTGGGAACCAGAGAACCAGTGGTCTCAGATGCAAGACTGAGGCATCCCTCCCCCCAACAGAATTAGGGCCTGAGTGACCTACATCAAAACTGAAGAAATGGGAGTATAAGAGGAAGAAGGGCATTGAGAAACTCCCA
>NW_004567134.1:15007700-15008515 GCF_000260355.1 Condylura cristata | reverse complement strand
TTTCATAACCATCCCCATTGAGGGGGCTATGATATTGAACAATCCCTCTGCTCAGATGGTGCTCAGTAGTGTACAGCTTGAATCCCTCACAAGACATTGAACATGTGGGTCACTGGCGAGACAGTGTGGCAATGTTTTCCCCATCCATGGTTAAAGTGAGTAAGAGGCACACATGGATATTCTTTGAAAGAGTTAACATATTTTTCTCTTAATTCACCCTGTGTTGCCTGATTTATTAAAAAGTGGTGATTTAGGCACTCCTATGAGAAGAAGTGGTGAAGCCCAATAGTAGACCGGCCTGAAAATGAAAGGACTAAAAACCTGGGCTCTAGTTCCAGCCTGGTTACCACCAGCCACTTAGTGTTGTCATTGGGACCCTCATTTTTCCTTTGTGTTAACAGTGCTAGACTCTGAGAGGTTCTCTCACCCAAAAATGGTATCATTCTGCAAGTTTTATCATTCTCATCATGCAGCATAACCTTAAGAACATTCTGATGAACTTGTTCATTTTTAAATGTTGAAGACACTTTGGAATAAGTAGACAGGAATGAGGCAACAGCAGGGGACTAGATGAGAAGCTTCCACTCACTTCATCAGGCTGTAGTTTGCCTTCCAGACTCAAACACACCTTGGAACATTGAGTAGGAGTGTCTGTAGGCAGGATGGGGCTTCAACTTTGTTTTGTGTTACTATGCCTTAGGAAAGTATTCTTGACGTTCATAATGCATTTTGCTCTGTCATAAATCCAATGAAGAATCTTGAGATTCAGTCACACCCTTAAGTATTGTGTCTTGACCACCTTATAATTTTTTTTT
>NW_004567134.1:14996345-15007475 GCF_000260355.1 Condylura cristata | reverse complement strand
CAACATTGAGAGGGAAGGAGAAACTGTTTTGTTGCGAATTCAGACTGAACATAGACCAGTCTCGTTCTATACAGCTATAATTATTTCAGCCATTTGGACTGTCAAAAACTTGTCTTAATCTGACTTACCTTAGTAAAAACTTCTTGGACTCCCTGCCTTATTCTGGACTGCAAGTCCCGGGAAGTGTTCTCCCACCAAGCTCTTGCTGGGGGATACTGGCCAGTCCCCTGGCGGGATGACTGGTCTACATGTAGATCAAGATGTTTCTTGCACTTGGGGAATGTTGAGAATAAGGTACACTGAGAGAAATGTTGCCATCTGGGTACTGACCCATTGGGGCATCTTTCCAAGTCCTCGCATCCCTGCCATTGTCCTGGGCCACCTCTGTGACAGGAGGACCTGCTCCCACATGGGAGTTTGGCACAGCTAGTGTTTCTCCTAGCCAAAAAGGGCAAAGGCCTTGAGCAAGAAGCCAGCATTTTCCTGATTACAAAACTGACCACAATTCCTTGCTAGCCTCTTAATGTAAATCTATTTTTTTCCTCTCAATGTGTTCTTCTCAGAGAGAAGTCCCCTTTTTCATTGTGACATGGCATTTATCTTTGAAACAGCCACTGATGTTCAAACAGCAAGGGACGCAGCATCACTGCCTTTGCTATTGATGAGTTAAAACCGAATCATCAAGGTTTGGAAAAGTGAACCAGCCTGATCTGTCACATCTAAACCACATCAGTCCCTTCTTCATTCTCAGATGATTTAAAGTTAGAATTTAGATTGCATTCAGTATCACGTTTGGGCTTTCTGTAAGGTAGTAGGAGATATTCCTTAGAGTTTACATTTCGCTAGTATACTGATGCTAACATTTTAAATGTGAAAACATGTTCAAAAGTTTTCTTCAGATAATGGGATAAGAGTTTCAACCAAGGAGGAACAGCAAGAAGAAACTTTGTCCAAGTAAGTTTCGCTAGTATTTCATAACCATCCCCATTGAGGGGGCTATGATATTGAACAATCCCTCTGCTCAGATGGTGCTCAGTAGTGTACAGCTTGAATCCCTCACAAGACTTTGAACATGTGGGTCACTGGCGAGACAGTGTGGCAATGTTTTCCCCGTAATTACCAAGTCTTGCCAAAGCAGTGAACAACATTAGGACACCGTATTTTGTCACAGCTGGCTTCTCAAAGGAGAGTGCCAGCCAATTCAGGCCTGGTCCTTTGTGTGTTTATTCCCACCTCTCCCAAAATATTTGGAAACTGATGTCTTGACTCATTGGTATATTCACAAGTTTACTATTGCAGTTCTTTTTCTCTTAACGGATCGGTCTTGTACAGAAATGGACAAAATATCAGTGTGAGTTACAGCGGATCCCTGTTCCAGGCTGGTATGGGTGAAACTCTGGGAGATTCTCTCATTGACTCAGAAAGTGATTCCTTCACTCATACACTATCTGCAGGCACTTCACAAGGTAAAGTGGACCCCAGACCCAGCTGTGATGGGTTCCTTTGGGCGTTTAGGGTAGGGGGAGATCGTTCTTGTATCTTGTTTGCCAGGTTATGTTTGTTGTAATTCTGTCATGTATATAGTCCAAATGGTAACGTGTGGTTTTCTGCTTTAATGTTCACATTAAGTTTATAGTGTTACATTTATAATGTTACAGACATTTTCAGAACTCTTCAAAGGAGACTTAAATGAATCCAGATTTTATCTGTGCGTCTCCCATTTCCTTCATTTACGCATTAAAGGTACCTTTTTATTTTCTGTTTCTTTTTATTTTCTGCCTTTATATGTTTCCTAAAAATTCTCAAGGTCTTTTTAGAATCCAAGAGTCACTTTTCCCCATCTTGGGCTTATATGTTATCTATATTCCATGGCAGTTTTTAAAAGCCCCTTTTCAGCGTTTCTGTTCCTCTTCCAGCACTCTCCTTGCTCTACTTTACAATTTGGATATCTGCATGTGTATTTTACCTCTTCCAGAGTATGGACAAGATTATATTCTTCTTGGTGTTTGTAGGTTTGCTACCACACACCTGCTGGGCTGTAGGATGGATGGCAGGGCATCCTGCCGGGGTATTCATTTCATACGCAAGGAAAGTGAGGCTTCTGGACACTGTTGCTAAACAATGAGACTTTGCTTCGACTCAGACATGGGAGATTCAAGCAGCTACCTGATGTTTCAATATTTCTTGGCTGCTGCAAAATATAAGTTTTTCATTCTATAGCTCCTTCTACTGGAGTTTCTTAGCACAGCTTCTTGTGTTTAGTATTTATTTTTGCATTTCTGTTATAATTTTTTTCTTCCCATAAATGCCATAGAAAAGTAGGTGGTATGCACTAGCATTAAAACATGTCTTGCAATGTTAGTGCTGAAGCATTAGAATGAAGTCCTTTCGTGGTTAAATGGGTGGCTTGACATTTTAAACTTTTCATTTTAAACTTTTTTCTGGAAGTCTGAATTTTGATTATATTAATCACAATTTTTTTTTAACATTAAGCACCTAAAATTAGGGGAAAAAATTTCCTAGATAGTTTTATCTTTTAATGATAATTTGGTTTAATGTCTATTTCTGTCATCTGAATCTTTAAAACGGGAATTTACTTTCATTATATATAGAATGCTTTTATTCTACAAGTCATAAAAATTATTACTATCTTTCTTCAGTTATTAATCTCTCCTGCATCAGGATGAAATGACCTGACTATCCTATGAAATAGTTCTTGACTCAAAATTTAATAGTTTAGTCTGTTTGAAAAGAAAATGTTCAGAATGCAGTACAACAAATATTTTGTGTTCATTGGGGAGCAAGATGGTTTATGGTAAGAAATGGTTACAGGATTCAAATTAGCTTTCATTCTGTTCTAATCTCTCTCTCTCTCTCTCTTTTTTTTTCATTGACTTCTTTACCCTATGTTCAAATTTTTTTTTTTAATATGCATCCCTTCCAAAAAAATTAACCATTTATTCTTAGCAGGTACAGAGTAGCAATTACAAAATTATATATTGTACCAGTCATTTAACTCTTGTGTTATGTGGCCTCTGATTACTTCTTATTCATGAGGATTATTTCTCTATTAAGAATTGAGTTCCTAAAGGGCAAAGATCTGTGGTCATTAATTTCTATTAAGTTTTGTAGGTGACCCCTAAATGCTTACTCCCCCTCCCTGGCAAAACTGGCCATTTTGAAAATGAGCTGGGGATGTGGTCTTTAGCTACACGAGGCTGGCAGAGATGAATCACAGCAGAGAGGAGTAGGTGTTCGGCCTAACATGCTAACTAGCATAGGTGTTCCTTCTTCTTCATTTTATTTTATTTTTGGAGTATCAGGATTTTCTCCGCTGACTTTATTTTTTTTTTCCAATTTTTTCCTTCCTTATTTTAGGCAAAGTGGACTTGGGGTTGTTGCAAGAAGCTAGTCCCCCGCTATGATAGAAAAGGGGCTCATGGAGTGAACATGTCGCTCATATTCGAGGGGTCACAGCCTCTGCAGCCACTGGCCCCAAGAAAAGTCCACATTTATTCCTGGGCTCTCTTACTAGAGGGACCCCTATCACTTATTTCCCTTTCTATTTTACACATCTAAGCTTCGCAGGCAACCCCAAGTAACCCCACTCTGGCTCTGAAAGCATTTCCACTAGTAAAAGTTGGCAAGATTGAAGGGGAGCTGCCACAAACTCCAGCTGAATATGCCTCCGCTTCTGGTGCCAGACTCAGTCCTGTGTGAATTCTATAATTTTAAGTTGTTGCACCAGAGCATTGAAAGATGATGACACACTTGTCCTTTGGAGCTGATTGAGCAATGAAAATATGCCTTAGAGACATGATAAATGCTGCAATAGACAATCCTTCAAAATGAAAGTCCCTCCTGAGATGGAGTGAGTGATTGATGGCCACCATTTTTGTAGAGGGATACTTGGGCTGAGTGTGTCACCCCGGCATACATGGAAGCATTTAGGAAATTGATCTCTAAGTTTTCACCTTTCCCAAAATTTGAAGAGAGCTGGGTATTGAGGGATGGGGCTGGGGAGGTATAACTACCGATCTTGGCTTGGCCACATGCTTTCTCTTGTAAATTTGAGCAAGTCACTTATCCTCCCAGTCCTGTTTCCACATATCAGAACATACAGGGTTATTGTGAGATTAAATGACACAGTATTTTTGCAAGCACGTTTGAAGCATTATGGAGAGCTCATTGTTTGGGCCTTGAAATGTTCATTACTTGCAGCTAGAAAAGGAGACTGAAGTAATCTCCTAAATTTGAAGCAGTTTTTTTTTTTCTTTTAAGGACTTATTTGTAGACTTATTTTAAAGACTTAGTTTTGCACATAAGAACAGGCGTACAGGCAAAAGACATAAAAACACTGATTGAAAAAGATACCTGCACCCCCATGTTTATTGCTGCTTTATTTACAATTGGAAAAACATGGAAGCAGCCCAAATGCCCAAAAGTAGATGACTGGATTAAAAAGATGTGGTACATATATACAATGGAATATTACTCAGCAACCAAAAAGAGAAACACATGTCTTTTGCAGCAACTTGGATGGAGCTGGAAAAGATCATGCTAAGTGAGATAAGCCAGAAAGAGAAAGAAAAATACTGGATGGTTTCACTCATAGCAGGAGTATAATGGACCAGGCGAGAATATAACAAAAATAATGAACAACCATATACCAGAGACATTTTGTGGGGGTGGAGTGGGGAATGGGATCAAAAAGGGGGTGGGGTGAGGAGGGAAGTGCACGGGATTATGGTGATGGCGCACGGGTGACTTGGTGATGGGAAACCCACAGGGATTACAGTTGAGATGGGGAAAAAAATGTACAAAATGATGTAAAAATAAACTGTTATAAAATAAAAAATAATAATAATAAATAAAGTAAAAAAAAGAAAAGAACAGGGGTATAGGCCAGAGGTGGGGGCGCAGGGTGAGAGGATTCACGAGAAACAGAGTGGGGAGCAGAAAAGGCAGATCTACTGAAGCACACTGCTGAGGGGAGCAGCGGAGACAGGAGAGGTCTGCTGAGCCCTGTCGGTCACTTCCTGGCTGGGGATCAAACTTAGGCTGTAGTGACTGTGGCTAGTTTCATAGTGCTGAGACTTCAACCCCTGTGGCACCAGGGAGGCCCCCAGTTTAGAGCAATTTAAGGCACATGGGGGAAGCGGGGAACCGTGGACCTTTTCATGCACTAAACTAGATGGCAGTTGAGTGAGAGGAGGCTTCTTCATGACCTCTCATGAATATGTTGGCGAGAATATCATCAAACTTAGAAAAAGTATCTTTATATCTGATTTTTTTAAATGGGGAAATTACTTGCCAGTTTCATTAACATGTGTCTGTGAAAAGATTGAATTTCCAAAAGTTGAAATCATTCTTCGGTTCTAAAGGAGAGCAATGATTTATATGTCTCTTCAAACATACTGAAAAAGATGCTAGGTTAGCATGTTCTCTATGTGATGGAGATTGAAGCTATTGACAACTCTAAATTTTACAGTCTCACATGTAGTAACAATTCAGAGCATTTTTCTAGTATTTTACTTTAATCCATGTTATTTTTTTCTCTTACTGTGGCTCTAGTTTTATCACTTATTTCTGATTTAACTGTTCAAGTCTTTTCTCTGACCACTAGGACTTAATAAACTTAGTAGGTTTCTAGATTCTGAGAATCTCCTCACTGTGTTTCCAAAAACTGCTTTCTCTTGTACTTCCCCCCAAATTATGAGTTACAGGAAATATCCCAAACAAAAGCATTTATATCAGATCCTTGCAAGAACAGTGTTTTTTTTTATTTTATTTTCCCTTAACATCACTAAAAGCCACCTGGCAGAAGCTACCCATCTCAATTGTTAATTAAAGTGTAGAACATGGGTCATTAAATGGAAAGCATTTTTTTTTCTACCTCTAATAGAAATTGTTGAGATCACTGGTCATGGCAGCTTCCTCCCTATAACTTGAAGGAAAGTTATAATGAAATTATAAAACCATTGTAGCTCTTTGGAAGGCACATATTCTTTGCTTAAGAAAACCTCAGCAGAGTAAACTTCACTATAGTAGATCCACTGAGCGGATGCAGACTTTTTGTTTTCGCTTCCTCCAAACATCCTTAAGTTAGGCATTTGAAAATTGTCTGATAAATGCCTAGTGTGCATTTACTAGTATTGACCCCTTGAGAAAATATGTGTGGTAGAGGATGAATTAGACTTATTTGAATGGAGCTAGTTTTCTGTAAATCTCTACCAGATTTCCCTTTTTTGTAGATGCAGTTTTGCACCTGTAACGAATTTAGAGACACAGGAACTACTTATGCATTAGATAGCAATTGCAGTCCAACTCTTACAACCTCAGAATTAAGATCACGTGGTGTTTAAGTACACAGTTCTTTAGACCCGTGTAATTTTTATTTGAGTACAGGATTGCCAACACAAGATTGAGCTTCCAACAAGCAGTGAATGGTTTGCATTATGAAGTAGATTTAAAACAGTCCACTTTCAGTTACCTACATGGGAATTATTCCTCGTTAGCTCATGCCAGGATTTCTGTACAGCCTTTTAGCTGACCTCCTAGATCAGGAACTCTCAGCTGTCCAGTCCAGTGTTCTGGAGAAGTAGTCCTAAAAGCCTGTCTTTATTGTCTGTCTTCTAATGGGTACTGAGAGCCTGCTCTAAACAAGGCACCACAGTGAGCACTGTGACATACTCCAGGGTCTCAAAGCTCTTTATAGTCTGGCTCCACTCCATGCCTCTTATTTCCCATCACACCTTAGGGATTGCCCTCATTTGGTGTCATGGGACTAAGCTCAGTGTCCCAAGAATAAGCCATATTCACTTTTGTCTCCAAGCCTATCACGACCTGGAATGCCCTTCCTCCTTCACCCACCTTTTGAAATCTTCCCTATCCTTCAGGGTCAAGTTCAAGTAGCCTCCATGCCATGAAGCATTCTCTGAATACATTACTGTTGACAGCTCTCTCTCTGCTAAACTGGAAACATGTTCAGGTGATAGCCGTTCTCCCTCGACACTGCCGTCTCCTGATGATAGCCTCGTCTCTGGCCTGGATTGCTATGCCAGTTCCTTGACAGATTTTCCTGCCTCTTTTATTCCCAGCAGCCTGGTCTCAACCTGTCGCCCAAAGGGTCATGTTAAAATGGGAGCTCCCTGCATCTCTTGTCACACAAGCCCCAGGCTGCCCCACACCCTCCACCCCCACGTCAGCCTCTCTGCCCTTTACTCGATGCACCATCTGCTGGTCCCAGCACGTCTGGCCTTAGTGCTCTGCCCCAGCTATTGCTCCTTCGGAAACTTCTTCCTCTGGCATATTCTTGGCTAACTCTTTTGGTTCTTTCAATCTTTGCTCAACTCTTACCTTCTAGTGAGGACCACCTTGACCCCTGTCCTCCTCCCTGCCTTTCCCCTCCCCATTCCACATTTTCCCTTTTCTATTGCATGTATCACCTTCTAACTTTGTCATTTATTATCTGTTCTATTCCACTAGCATATTAATAACCCCATGAAGGCAGAAATGTTTGTCTAGTTTGCTCACCCACTGTTACATCCCAAATACCTAGAATATGCTCAGTGAATTGCAGGGCTCATTACTGCTTGTTAACGGAAAGAATAAAATCCTCTAATGTTGTGTCACACAATTTAGCACTTAATTGGAGATAGCCCCTAATTGGAGATAGCCCGGTATTTTTTTCTGGTTTATATGCAGATCTTCCCCCGCTCACAATGATGTTTTGTTGCCTCCTGATAAATCCATTGTAAGCTGAAAATACTCTTCAGTTGAAAATGGATATTACCCATCATTTTATATGATGTCCTGCCGAACACCAGCTCTTGGCCCAGCCCACCCTAAATGTGCTCAGCCTGCAGTTGGACAAAATCATTGAATGCCAAGGCTACTTTATAAAAAAGTTCTGAGCATCTCAGACACTCATGGGTGTTAAGTAAACGTTGATGGGACATGAAACCATGATATCCCCAAAAGGCTGACTACACTCTATTGTTGAGTATGGGGGCTTCCCCTCATGGCCCTGTGTTCCCCAGGCAGACTGGGAACTCTGGCTATAGCTGCCTGCCCTCACTCAAGAGGCTCCTACCACATACTGCTTGTCCAGGAAAGATCACATTTGAAGTATGGCTTCTACTGCATAGCACTTTCACACCTATGTAATGTCCAAAAATCGTAAGAGGGGACCATCTGTATTCCCTAAGCTAAATTAGATAGTCACTGGGACAAGAGCCTTATCTTAAGCCCTTCTGTGCTCCACAGATACCTAGCACATGATGGAGAGCTGCTAGGTTCTTGTTGGCTTATTAATGCCAAGCTGATCTCCTCTGTACTTTGGCAGCTCCTCGGGTGAGATCAGGCCCTGAAATATGTTTACTAAGAGAAAGTGAAAACACAGTGCACATTTATATATAAACAAACTAGCAATGTTTTATATGCCAAAAGGCAGGATATATCTGTTTTTAAGTACCTAGTAGAGTTGTTTGTACCATGTCCCTTCTCTAATTTGAATATCATTAGTCAAATATCACTTGAATACCCTGAGATTGTGAATTATCCAAGTTCTGACTTTTTCTGCAAGTTTTGGTGCTTCCTGTATTCATTTGAGACTTACTGCTAACAGTGCTTTAAAAAAAAAGGAAACTTATTTGATTAAATTACTATTACCCAATATATCAATATATGCAATATATAAAGTCCTTAGTGTGGTGATAAGTACCTAACAAATGTTAGTTTTGTATTGTCAGTTTTTAAATGGAAGTTACCACTTTGAGACCATTATAGATTTTCATTGTCCATGTTATCAGAAGATTTCCATTAACCATAGTGAATACAGTTGCCCTAATTGCTCACTCTCTTACAATCTCACCTTAACATTTTTTCCAGAATACTTAGATATTATCTGATAGATACATATTACTAATCATAGTTCCAGAAGAAAGAAAGCAAGATTCAATTACTTGTTTTGGCAAAAAGCCAATGGCTAGGCTAAATAACAGAAAAGGAGTGTTAGTGCCTTCACGTGTTCCAGATTGGTGGACGTGAGGCCTCCCTTCAATTCTTTTTATTAAGAAACTTCTTCTAGAAAAAGTAAACCCTTCATTATTCTTATTATTTTGCATTACATTAGCAGTGAGATCTTTAATGTAAGGTCTTTGGGTATTGTTTTACTGTTATTTATGCTTTACTTTAAAACTGCCTTTAGTTAAACAACTAAAAATATAGATTTATAGACACTCTGGTCAAGTTTGTTTAGATGGTTAAAATAAGAGAAACAAGGGTCTCCCTGGTGGCGCAAGGAGTTAAGTCTCAGCACTAGGAGGCTGCCTGTAGCCACTGCAGCACGAATTCCATCTCAATTCCATCTCCGGCCAGAGAACTGACTCACGTGGTATAGCAGACCTTTCCTATCTCCCCGCTGCCCCCTCAGCAGTGGATTTCAGTCTGTTCGCCTGTTCTGTTCCCCACTCTGTCACTGGGGAATCCTCTTACTCCATGCACCTCTGGCCTACACCCCAGTTCTTGTATGAAAAATAAACTTTTTGTTTGTTTTAAAGAGAATCTGTGAGTTTCCATCAGTTATGGCCAGGTTGATCTAGAAATCTTTGCTCCTGATGCAACTACATCTCTAGCACATTATCCAACACGAAACAGCTGACCCGGGGAAAACCCATCCAGTTTGCCAACACTTGTCACTATAGAAAGATCTTTGAAATCGTATTCATTTAGTTATAACTGCCTAAGCAATCTCAGATAATATAGGGGCATGCTACACAACAGACAAGTATCTTTTTATACAGAACAGTCCAAAGTATACTTTTCCCACCAGGCCCTCATAACTCAAAATTCACCTCTGTTATGAAGTTACCCCTTGATCACTTCAGAACATGTTAGTCTTTTTCTTTTCTACATTTCTAGAAAACTTAATTGCCTTTATCTCTAGTTGGGTCTCTGGAATCCCTTTTATTATTGAACATCTTTCACCTTTGAAAATTTTTCAAGGTTAGCAATTACATTATGATATATTTATTCAGGCCTGAAAAATATCTTGTCCATAGTATCAAAGAGTTGGTGATCTTAATTTGAGAAGTGTTGGTTTATATTATTAATTGAACATGTATTGAGATTAAGATATTTGAGAGGGAGCACTCCTCTGCCCACCTGTGCCTATGCAGGTGCTTCTTTCCACCCCCTCTCCTTCTGCAGGGCAGCAGCCTCCTGACTGCCTGTGACCTATACCATGCCGTGACTTCTTTGCACTGATCTCCCTCAGTGGAGGCTTCTCTCCTAAGGCTGCCTGCCTGCAACCATGCAGGTCTCTTTCCCTGCAAACTCTTTTGGGGCTATTCCTGCCCACTTGCACATATCCAAGTGTCTTTCCCTCTCCTGTCTTTTTCTAATAAACTGACTCTTTAATATAAAATATATGTGTGTATATTTGAGAAAGAAAAATGTCAATGAAAATAAAACAAGGGGAAAGGTTTTGGGAAGGGAAACACCAAACTGAATATAAAATAATCTCCTAAGAAGTAAAGTTTATAAAACAGATTGCTGATTCAACCAAGAGTTAAATAACTAGCATAAAATCAGTAGCTTGGATTTAACCTGCTGACTTTATTTCATATAAATGGAATGTCTCAGAAGATAACTCGACTGATCCATACATATTAACTTCCCAAACCCAGAATGTAGGCATTAGGAGTTGAAAAAGATTTCCTGCGTTGTAAAAAAAATAATAATAATAACAAAACACACCAGAACAGGACTTACATGCAAGCCAAACCTTTCAGCAGAAATGAAGCAGAAAGATAATTGTTAAATGTTACTTCTTAAGACAAAATGTATACCCTTTGAATTTTTACCTGCCCTGCCACTAATTTGAGGGCCTCAGTCAAATGTATATTTGGCCTTTATTGTAAGAGAAAACCAGTTAGAATAAAAGGTCATGTACTAAGACTAATTTTAATATTTTTTTCCAACTTTGGAATTGGACAATTCTTAAATGAATACCCTAGAGATTCTTTAAAAATTCTTTTAACACATGGCCCTCCCTGGTGGCGCAGCGGGTTAAAGCACAGCACTGAGAATCTGAAGCCACTTCCGCATGAGTTCGATTCCCGCCTG
>NW_004567134.1:14987140-14996245 GCF_000260355.1 Condylura cristata | reverse complement strand
ACTTTGGAATTGGACAATTCTTAAATGAATACCCTAGAGATTCTTTAAAAATTCTTTTAACACAAATGGCAAAAGTGTGTTGAATCTATCAGTGCCCACTCCCAGGACCCTCATGGCACATTCTCTCTTGTTTAACCTTTTTATTGAAGTATACAAAGAGAAAAGTGTCTTACTCATTTTCACAAGTGAGCACAGCTATGTAATTTGTGCTCAGATAAAGAAGCAGAACATCCCAGCATTACAGAAGACCTCTGAATTTCCTCATTTTAACCTAGAGCTTAATTTTGTCTGCTTTTGACTTGGATATAAGTGGAACCAGGCACTGTTTTTTGTCAGGATTCCTTTGCTAAGCATTTGTTTGATTCATCACCTTATCAAGAATAACTGTACTTCACGGCCCTCTCTGATGGTGCAGTGGGTTAAAGTACAGCACTATGAAGTTAACCGCAGCCACTGCAGCATGAGTTCGATCCCTGGCCAAAGAGGTGATCCACATGGTGTGGCAGGCTTCCCCTGACCCACCCGCTGCTCCCCTCAGCAGTGTATTTCAGTATATCTGCCTGTTCTGCTCCCCATTCTATCTCTGGTGGATCCTCTCACCCCCCACACCTCTGGCCTATACCCCAGTTCTGTATACATAAATAAATAAATCTTTTTTAAAAAAAGAATAATTGCACTTCATTCTCATCATGGCTTATTTCATTGTGTGAATCTACCACAGTGAATCTGTCCTGCTGTCGATGGGTATTCAGGTAGTTTCTAGTATTGCAGATAGTGCAACAATGAGCCTTCTTCTGTGGGTCTTCTCGTAAACAAGTGTGCACATTTCTGTTAGCCACGTACTTGTGCATAGAGCATCTTCATCGTTAGGGGAGTCTACCCAGCCATTTTGGAGATGATTGTACCAATTGACATTTGGGCCACCAAAGTCCCAGTGTTCTAGTTTCTCCACCTCTTTCCTGGCTGTTGGCACGGTCAATCTTTTTTTGTTTTGTTTTCATTTTAGCCATTCTGTTGGGTGTATGGTGATGTCATATTGTCATCTTTGTTTCCCTTTCTCTGATGCCTAAAAAGTGAGGCATCATTGAAATATGTGTTATCCACTAAGCTATCCTTTGTTGTGAGGTGCCTGTTAAATCATTCGCCTATTTTTATAGGAGGCACTTCAGATACAATTTCAAAAGCATAACTTGTCGGATACATGTACTGGAAATATCCCTCTGTGTGTTGCTTTTCTACACATGTAAGTTTTATTTTATGGGCTGTGATTTTCATATCCTGTTGAGGAAATCTTTGCCTATGCCAAGACTGATAAAGTATTGTCCTGGTTTTATTCTGAAGACTTTTATATTTTACGTTTATAACTTCAGTCCACCTAGAACAGATTTTTTGTGTATGGTGTGAGGTAGGAAAATTGACTCATATTTTTACAAACCAGTATCCATTTATCACAAAGATCCTCAGTGTCCCACTACATGGACTACAATGATATTATCATAAACTGGGTGACCATATACACGTGGGGCTGATTCTGGACTTGCTTTTCTGTTGCATGGGTCTTTGTACCGATTAGCATATTATTTTAATTATTGTAGCTTTGTAGTTGGGTTTGGTGCCAGGTAGTATAAACAGTAATACTGTTCTCTTTAAGATATCCTTGCTATACTTAGCCCTTTGAATCCCCATATCAGTGTAAGACTCTACATGACAATTTTCATACTAGGGTTTTGATTCAAAAGGTTCTGAATCTCTAGATAAATATGAATGTATCAGTATTGATATTGTTAATGTGATTAACAGTATTAAGTATTCCCATCTATTAACATCAGACATCCTTTATTCCAGTATTATTCATTAATCATTTTAATGATTTTATTCATTAATCATTTTAATTTTTCGGTATAGTTGTACATACATTTTCAGTAGATATTTTACACACATTTTGCTACATTTTCCCCATTGGTATCTGATTACTTTAATGCTATTATAAAAATCACTCTTTAAGTCATTTTCTATATAGTGCTGGCTTATAAGAAATACAGTTTTTTTAATATTGACCTTACACCCAGCAACTTTGATAAATTATCTTACTATCTGTAATGATTTTTTTGTAGATTAAAAAATATTTTTGCCCAGTCAGTTCACCTGTGAGGAATGTTAGCTTTACATCTTCTTTTCTAAGTCTGTACTTTTTATTCCCTGGGTAGGATTTCCAGCACTGTGTTGAACAGCAGTAATGATAACTAGGCTCTTCACCCATTCCTTCTCTCAGAAGGAAAGCTATAAAGTATTTCACCATCCAATATGACAGCTGCTCTAGGATTTTCGTCTGTGTTTTATTGATATTCATTATCAGAATTAATGAATTCTCTTTCCTTCCTAGTTAAGAGGCTTTTAAAAAATCAAGAATGAGTGTAGAATTGCACCAAATGCTTTTTCATAGAATACTTTTGATAATACTGTAATAGCTCAGGAGGAAGATTTAAAATAAGAAAAATGCTTACCGTGGATTTTTAAATATTGTAGCATGTTTTGAGATAACATGGACTGTAGCGGGAGAAACTGGAAATCAGCTCCTGACCACTAGTAATCTAGCTACATCTGTTTTGACGCTTCTGTACTCCCATGTTTGTTTAGCTTAAGACCATTGTCTTTTTGAGAAAAGTGCTTGGCACAGTAAATTTGAAACAAAAGTGTAAACAGAAGCGTAGTGTATTAGTGTATTACATCATTTTCGACAGACTAAACACAGTGCCTTTCTCTATAATAGTTTCAAGCTATCAGAACTACTTCAGTTGTAAATCGCTGTTTAAAACCACCTCCCCATGCTCTTTTCCTGGTTGCAGGAAATGTTTACGAGGTAGGCTGAGGCAGATCATTGGCCATTTCTTTCTGAGCCTTTACAAACTTTTGGAACGTTCCTTCCCACCTCTCTCCCATTTCCATGCTCTTCTGACTGCAGAGCCAAAACCTAACTGTGCAGAGGAGGCTGGTCAGGGGAATGTGGCGGGCCACCCATTTCTGACCTGGGCACCATCCTGCACTTGCGTGTGAAGCACCATTGGAATTTCAGCTCAGTCACAGCAACTGACGTTGAACAGATTTCGTGGCCTGGACTCCAATCAGGTTGTTAGTAAGTCTCTCTCTAGCTCATTTGTTTTACCTGAGAAAGAGGACATGACTCCGCAGTTAAGGAAGCAGAAGGAATAATCTCTGTGGATGATGTATAGTCCTGTAACTTGTCTGCTAGTACACCTCAGGGCTGGATGAAGCAAACTCTCGATGTAGGATGTGACCCATACGAGAAAAAGTGAAGTCTTTAAAAGCATACTTGAACATGGTTTTCTCTAAAGTTGAAGATCTGTCCCTTGTTGATCTGAACTTGAAAATTTGATCTGAAGCCTTCTGGCTTATTCTAGAAAAATGTGCATGTGCTGCTTAGTGAAATAAGCCAGAAAGAAAAGGAAAAATACTCATAGCAGGAGTATAAAGGACCAAGAGAGAAAATAATAATAATAATAATGATGAACAGCTATAGGCCAGAGACATCTTACAGGGATGGAGCGGGGAATGGGATCAAAAACAGTGGGAGGAGGGAAGTGCACTGGACTATGGTGATGGCACACGGGTGATTTGATGATTGGAAGCTCACGGAGATTTGATGATGGGAAGCCTATGGGGATGACAACTGAAATGGGAAAAGGCACAAAATGATGTAAAAATAAACTACTTTATATATATATATATTTTTAAAGATTTATTTATTTATTCATACAGAACTGGGGTACAGGCAGAGGTGCAGAGGGTGAGAGGATTCACCAGGTACAGAGCGGGGAGCAGAACAGGCAGATGGACTAAGTCCACTGCTGAGGGGAGCAGCGGGCGGGTCAGGAGAGGTCTGCCACGCTATGTGGTCACCTCCGGGGCCGGCGAGAATCGAACTCATGCGAAAGTGGCTTTAGCTTCTCAGTGCAGTGCTTTAACCCGCTGCGCCACCAGGGAGGGCCTATATATATTTTTTAATGTGCATGTGCAGGCACATGTTAGAAGGCTCTACATCTGCTTCTAACACACCAGCATTGGTGTCGGTCAGACACAGAAGCCTTGGGCTTGAGTGGTGTAGTTAGACAACAGAATAAAAAGAAACTTTTTGATACTGAAGAAGCAAGTGACATACCCAAAAATTCACTGATAATCCCTTTTTATAATTCATGGTTTCCAAAATAGGGATTTTTCTATTCAGAGAAACCACAGTAGAATTTATAGCCCAGGTCTAATACCTATTAGCCATTTAGTTCATTTGTGTTGAGTTTTTTTCAACCTTCTGGTTGATAATAATCATTGTATATAGCCTATGGGATGTATATATATATAAATCATATATACAGGTATTTAATTTCATTTATATACATTAATAAATTAAATTATATATCTATTGGTTTTAAGGTACCTGCCATGTAAGTGTTAGCTTTCATTAAATTGTTTTGCTAGGGATTTAGAGTCATTTTCCTCTTCTACTAATTAAAACCCATGATATCAGCAAAGGAAAAGAAGTGAATTGATAGAATTTACTTTTTAAAAAAATATTTATGCATGCAGGAGAACTGGGGTATAGGCCAGAGGTGCAGGGGCTGTAAGAGGATGCACCAGAGACAGAGCGGGGAACAGAACAAGCAGATCAACGAAGTCCACTGCTGAGGGGAGCAGCGGGTGAGACAAGAGAGGTCTGCCGCGCCTGTGGGTCACCCCACCCCAGGCTAGGGATCCAACTCTCACTGAAGCAGCTGTGGCTAGCTTGCAGCGCTGAGTCCTAACCCGTTGAGCCACCAGAGTTTATTTTTATAAGGCTAAGTCAAAAAGGACAGTCACCTATTGGTCAAGTATTTTTAAAAATATTTCTGATTTTCCTTTATTTTCTTGCAACTACATTAAACACTTCCCGACTTTCCCAGGCTACTGCATGATAATTTCTTTTCAGGAAATTAAGAAATATGCAGGGAATAGATTTACTTCCTCAATTAGGTGAAATCATGGGGAAATATTACAATTACAAGATAGTTAATGTTAACTTAATTTTTACTTTTATCAAATGAATACTTGTATACAGTTTTAAAGATCACATAGGAGAAAGCTTTTCATAGGAGAACCAGCACCCTCAGCCTCCCATCCCACCCCCACCTCTCAGAGCAGTGGCTTTTTTAAAATTTCAAGATAAGAATTGAGCCCTGTGCCACCACACCCCCTTTCCCGAAACACACACCTTTCCTTCCTCCATCTTCACAATGTTAGTTTTTGTAATTGTGAGTTAAATCAGTTGTCGGTGTTTACACCATAGTAACTCTGAAAGTGCTGCTAATAGTTGCGCCAGGCAGTGTACTCCACTTCTGTCCCCAGCCCTGAATAGCAGCTTGTTTATTCTGGAGTTAATCATTTAAAAAAAAACTTTGCTATTATTATTTTGAGATTTCTCCTTTTCTGCATACCTACCACCATGCCATTCTTGACCCTTCTAAGGAGCAGTAAAACTCTCAAAGTAGTGGGATATTCTAACAGATTTAGGTAATTTCACCCGATCTTCCTCCTCCTCCTGCTCCCTGTTGTCCATCACCCTCTCACCTCTCCTAAGTCTACCCCTTTGTTGCCTGGGCCCCAAATTCCCCTTTTGTTATGATAAACAACTGGGAAAGAATACATGAGAAGTGACTGGTTTTTGTTTTGTTTTTGTTTTTGTTTTTGTTTTTTGGAATCCTTATAATTTAGAAAATGTCTTTAGCTATTCTCTGACCTGATTGATGGTTTGAATATAAAACTCTGTTGGAATTATTTTTTTCTTTGAATTTTAAAGATAACGTTCTGTTGATTTTCTAGCTTTCAGTGTTCCTGTTGAGAAGTCCAGTGTCATCTGCTTCCTGACCCTTGATTTGGGACTTTTTTTTTCATCTAAGGCTTTTAGGATAGTCTCTACGGAAAGATCATTAATATTTACAGTGATTCGTTTCTGTGTGGTTTAAGTAAGAAATTCTTTCTCTCTTGGTTTTTGTGTGTTTTAGCCAACATGAATGTTTGCCCTTTGTCAAACTGAAGTTAAAGAAAAGCAGAGAGACAACTTACTACACTTAAAACATTTTCAAGTACAGTTGTCAATGGGTAAATATGCAGAGGATGACAACTTTGTGTTTTGGAAATGAAAAAGAAAAGTTAGTTACCAACTCCCACATTGCTTAAATCATCAGTTAACAGACTACACTCCTCCAGAGGTGAAACCTCTCAAGTGTTGTCCACTACACCTTTCCTTGTTCTGCATAGTCTCATGAGTTACTAACATGTTGGTTGAAGAATCCCTGCAGTAAACCAATCCAACCTTGTTTAACCTAGCATTCCCTAAATGTAGTTGGCCACCAGGTTTTTTTCTTTTTAATTATTTTGAAAGGAACATCATTAACATGTGTGTAACACAGTTGGGGAAAAGCCAGATAAGACACAGACTTTCCTGGCTACAAAAAGCAATCAGGCCTCGGAATGAGGAGCGAGAGAAGCCGCAGACTCTCCTTTTCCAGAGGTCTTGCACACAGGACATCTGTTTTAGGCGTAGTCCTGCCTGAACAATGGAACGTTGCGGGTGTTTCTTCCTCTTCCTGTCCCCTAGTGGTAGCATGGGAGCCTTTGGCCCTTTCTCTTGGTTCTAGTATTCTGGCTACTAATCTGTATAGCAATTACTACTAATATTCATAATTTATGGAGAACTTAGTAAGTATCTGGCCCTATGTTAGATGCTTTACGTATATTATCTAATTTAATCTTCACAACACTGTGTGGGCAATCTTGTTATTTACTGTTAATTGGGTATGGAGCTTACAGAATTGACAGGCTACAAGGCAGGATTCAAACCCAGGGCAGCTCACACAATTCTGGCTCTCATCCATCACAGGTAATGTTCAGGACCTGAAACAGATAAACTAATAATGGAAGTGTGCCTGTACTCATATGGAAAGCCGGGACTAATATAGTGCTCACTTTCTTTAGACTATTCCCTAAACCTTTCGGTTAACGTAAAGCTTATTATTTTTACTACAAACAAAGTCTCTTCTAGATTTATTTCTCCGCACTTTATTATGGTATAATTTGCCATGCAGTAAGTGGTTTCTTGCATGAGACTTTTCTGTTTCATAAATTTGATGTCATTCCTATTTATTTAGACCCCCAAAATGTGAAGCTGTGAAAATTAACATGGGTGAAAAGTTCCTTTTTCAGCCTACTTAAATACAGTGACCATTTCATAACACCTACCAAGGGGTGCCAGCGAGAAAAGTCAGACTCCCCCTCTTCTCATGGGCAAATCCGTAGCCTCATTTCCCCCCATCTATCAAATGAGGAACTTAGGTTATCTCTTAGAGGGCTTTTCTGCTGCACTATTTCTGGATGATTTTTTTTGTCTCCAGGTAGCAGTCAACTGTGATGGGACAGGAATTAGAAAATGCCCAGGTCAGTTGAACTGCAAAATGACTTGTATGTGGTGGTGACTTGCACATAGGTGCTTTGGTATTGGGTGAACTATGGTGACCGCACCTGGGGGGAGAAAGCCTATACTGGCAAAAAATTAACAAGGAGGTAAGAAATGTTACTTCATTTAAATAGAAGAATGAGTGAATGAATAAAAGTTCCAAGCTTAAAAACATGATTTACATGACACGGTAAGACATACCCTGAGCACAGTGACATTAAACTGAACCAAAGGAGATGAGATTGGAAACTGCCAGTGGTTAAGTGTCTCTAAGGTAATTGGCAACAAAGCTACTAAGCTTGAAGTCTGTGAAGGACTGAGAGAGACTTTCCTGGCACATCCTTGTGTACAGCTTAACATGTTTCTTTAAGCTTTTATTTGAGAATCACTCAGTCTTCATAGCACACCCCTAGCCCCCTATTCCTGGGGAGTCATGGGTCTTGAATGAAATTGTTGTTTAAATGCAGAGCAGGGAGATCAGGAAAAGATGTGTTTTTCTAACCAGAATTTGATTCGGAAAGTTAAATGTGCAGGCTGTGGTGTTCATAACTGTGTTCAGAACACAGCTTTACTCTTAGTAACTGTGTGTTGTTAGAAAAGTGACTTACTTCCATATTGGTACCTCAGTTTCCTCTTCTTTAAGGTGAATTTTAAGCGTATCTACCTCAAAGGGCTGTTGTGAGAATTACATGAGTCAGTAAAGTATTGCATTTTGCACATACAAGACATAGATTTGGGTTCCTATTAATATTAGCTAATGTAATTGGTAAGGAGATGCAGTGTTCCTCAGATGTTGTAGAAGTTGTTTTGTTTGGGTTTGGTTATTGTCTGTTCCTTAAGGAACAACATAAAACCCCAGAGGTCAGCCTCTCCTCCTGGTGCTTGAGTTTATGACTTATCATCTTTTCTGACCAGCTTCCATACTGCCAAATAATGACATCGACCAGATGACAGAAGTCTTTTCATTTCTGCGTGAAGTAGACCATGCTCTTGTTTGAAATGCATTGTACTTCGGAGCATTGTGGAAAGCCCGCTCGTTGACTGTAGTGGAGCTTAAGGCCATGCCCAGAGTCTGAATACATGGCACATGTTCTTGTCCTTCCTCATCAGTCCTGGCAAAAGACTCTCCTGCTTGGAACACAAAGGGTTATGAAATCATGGCTATGATCTGATGCAACACACTCAGCTGGAACGTTAAGACACTGTTGCTGATCTTAAGAAGGGCTGTGTTCTTGCAAATATTTTGTTGGTTTGTTCTTCCATGCGTAATTGCGTGGAGTAGCAAACACCTACTGGGCATACAGTCTGGCATAAGCAGTAGCTGTGTTTTCTAGAGACAAAATTACAAGCAGGCCTCCTGGACCCAACTCCAAGTCAAAATAAAGTACAATGTCTGGGGAGCCCTCTGTAACTGTGGTCCAAAGGGCCACATTGTTTGGGTCAAGATGTTCCGGGACAAGAGGATGGGGGGGTGGAGTGGCGGGAGGGAAAATGTGTAGTGGTGCAGTATGCTTCACAGAGGTGAGCTGTTTGTTTTGGGTTTTTTTTTTTTCCTTGCTTGCTGTGTCCTTGCTACCTGGGGTTGGAGGAGGGACTTTTTTTTT
>NW_004567134.1:14908486-14986515 GCF_000260355.1 Condylura cristata | reverse complement strand
AGCAATGCAGGAGAGTTCCTTTTTCTCCACATCCTCGCCAACATTTGTTGTTGCTAGTTGTTTGAAGATGTGCCATTCTCACTGGGGTGAGGTGGTGGAGGAGGGACTTTTATATGTCCTCCTGTAATCTTTTTTATCAAAAGATAAAAATTGAGTATACATTGTGGAGAGAGGGAGTCATAGCTTAAAATGTATCTTATTTGTAATATAGAATGTTAGTCACCATCTTTTCTGGGAGCTTAACTCTTGGCAAAATCAAAGCATTAAGAAAGTATCTTAATTTTTACATTTTCACAGAAAAATGAAAACGTGCTACTCTTTATAAAATACGATCTTTGGCAAGTGTATAGTTAACAGCAACTGTGCTTGGAAAACAAAATAATAAGATAACTTTGCTTTGCTCCAGAACTTAAAATCCAGTGGTGGGTCTTTATTCAACAATTATACCCAAGTTAAAGAGAGCTACAAAGTGCTAAGGAAACATGAGAATGGAGAGTATTTTTCAGTTGGAATTTCATGGAAGGTTCCCTGGAGAAATGGTGTTTAGACTGCTGTGGGACTTCCCACTAATGGGGGAAGACAAACGGGTCTCAGGCGTGTGGGGACCAGGGTGGAGGCAGGTGGAGCAGCCTCAGGGGAGGCACCAGCAGAGGTGGGCGCCTGCGCAGTGCAGAGCATGCGGACCTGCAGGTTTGCCAAGCCCAGGACCCTGATGGAAAGTGAGACAGCAGAAGTCGTGAGGGCTGCATCCAGGGGGCCTTGAGTGTCAAATGAAGACAGTGTTGTTTATTACATAGGTCAGTGCTCCTCTGCTTTCCATTAATGTGTCCTACAGACAGATCAGTAAAATAGCATTCTTGGGGGGGGGTGAGTAAGTGGAGCACAGCGGGTGTTTAGGACGGCGAAACTTCTTTGTGGCACTGTAAAGGCAGACGCACGATACCGAACATTTGTCAAGGCCCATAGAATTGTAGGACGTTGGCTCCTTAGTTCTTTAACAAGTGGGCCACACTACTGCTAGGGTTAATTAACACTGAAGGAAATGGAAATGAAAAAGAGTAGAAACAATGTATTTGGGGGGAAGAGAGTAGGGTCTATGGGAGCTCTGTATTTTCCGCTTCATTTTTAAGTCAACCTAAAACTATTCTAAAATATACTAAGATAAAGCCTGGTTTGTTTTTTGTTTTTTTTTTTTAACCCTTTTTTTTTTTTTAAAGATTTATTTATTTGTGCATACAGAACTGGGGTACAGGCCAGAGGCTCAGGGGCGGCGAGAGGCTTCACCAGAGACAGAGTGGGGAACAGAACAGGCAGATTGTTGAAGTACACTGCTGAGGGGAGCAGCGGGCGGGTCAGGAGAGGCCCTGTGGTCACCTCCGGGGCAGGCGGGGATCGAACTCATGCGGAAGTGGCTTCAGCTTCTCAGTGCTGTGCTTTAATCCGCTGCGCCACCAGGGAGGGCCTGTTTGTTTTTTTTTTTTAAGTAGCATTCTTTTGACCATGAAATATACTAAAGTACCATTTTTTAAAGGTTTTTCATATTATACCTTTAAAACCACATGAACTTTTCATTCAGTCATTTTACACATAAATGGCTGTTTTAATGTTAAATAACCACCCCCAAACTTTTCAATGCAATAAATGACCCCTGGGTATGATTCTTGTGTGAATACTTTGGTCGACAGGGAATTGTTGAAATCTCACATTAAATGGGAAGCAAAGCAAAACGAAGCCAGTGACATGATGAACCATCAGTTTTTCTTGCAACACAGATTTTTTTTTTGCATCCTTATTTTCATTTCCCAGTGTTCACAGAGGCATGTGCTCTACCTTCACCTCTCAGCTAGCCTTGGCTTGTAAGCAGGGGAACCTTGCAGTAGCCATGAGAAGTCAGTCAGAAACCCACCTTTGTGGACACTACATTTGAGCAGGAGGGGTATACTTTGATGTGAAAATAATCAATACTAATACAAGTGGAGAGAGATGTACAGTTGACATGCTGAGAGCCGGCGAGCCCTCGAGTGAGCAGGGCTCGTGGCTTATGTGAATCCTGACGCTAAGGACACAGTTGTGTGTACGTCCCCGACACAAACAGCAGTAGACTTTTCCTGGAAGTCACTGAGGCCCAGCGTGACCTTTAATCTATGCCCAGTACAGTGTGTAGTGTTGACGCGGTAGCACCACAACTGGAGGTTGTTTGGGGCCTGACTGGTGCTGATATTCAGACACGTGAACCCACATGGGGCCTTGTGGGCCTCTGGGAACTGAGAAATACGTTCACAGATCTAATCCCTTATTTGTTTTCAAGACACTTTGTTTTCTTATGAAGACCACGACAGGAATCTTTAACCTTGTGCCTTTCAGAGTGAATTCCTTAACTCTTTCAAGAGGCCTTTTCCCAGATGCCCTCGGAGAGTCATCTCTTCTCCATAAACTGTTTGCATCGTGACAGTGCAGAGAATATAAACAGAATGACTGTCCAAGTTAATCTTGGAGTTCTCTGCTATTAGCTGTTGAGTACCACGCAAGTCACATAATTTCTCTGGTCCTGGCTGACCAAAGTGGGCTAGCGTCAGGGCTCACGGGCAGTCACAGGTAAACTGAGTTCTCCATAAATATCGGCTGACTTCCCCCTCCAATAAGATTTCACAGCCACCCCACCGGCTCACTGAGTACTCAATAAATAAATATTTAGTGAGTGCCTACTGCATGAGCCAAGCCCTTTGCTAGTTGATGGGGATCTGACTGTACATAAGACAGATAAGCCCAAGATTTCAGAAGCCCTTGAGTGTGGCAGCAGTTCATTCGTCTCTAATGTCAACAACCCCACATTCCCAGAGGCCTCCGCTGGTGTTTTTGACCAAGAGTTAACATTTAAAATACTGACCGTACACCTTGAGTGCACTGTCAAAGTGAAGTAAGTTAAACAAAGAAAGAAAGACTGTGTGGTTTCACTTATATATGGAATCTTTAAAAAAAAAAAAAAAAAAAGCAAAAACCAGTTCACAGATACAGAGAACAGATTGGTGCCATCAGAGGTGAGGGTAGAGTGGGGGTGAGATGAAAAGGGAAGGAAGGTTTTAAAAGGGCAAGTTTCCGCTTTGAAAAAAAAGTCTTGAGAGATAATATATAGCACAGACCTGTCGTTAACAGTGACACGTTGGATATGCGAAAGTAGCCAAGAGAGTAGATCTGAAAAGTTTTCATCACTACAGTGGTCACTAGACCACCCAGTAATGAACTGGTGACAATGTTGTACACCTGAAACTAATATGTTAGATGTGGATTATAGCTAATATTTTACAAAGAGTAAGATAACAACTTTTAAGCAACACTTAGTCACTGCTTTTTTGGTACCACATTGAAACTGGTTTCAGATGAACCAAGTCAGACAGGTTCCTATTGCATAAAGGTTTAAAGTCTATACACCCCAGCAGCCCACGAGTCCACATGATATACTTTTAACCCAGATCTCTTGGGGTTCAATTTCATTTACTGTGACCACAAATCACAATTAGAAAAATGCATGTGGCAAGTATTAAGCACACAGTTTGTGAATCAGGTTATTGTGAGGTCTGTTTTATGCTTTTCTTGTTTTCATTTTTACTTTGTTTGGGGGGGGGTTCAGAACTAATACTGGGCTAGATTCTTATTTTTACCTCTTAATTATGATCAAGTGTGTTTCCATGTCTCTCTAGCCTCTACCTCGTCTCACTGTGGTGACCACATCCTCCTTTTTAAGGAAGGCTGTAGCTACAGAAAAGATAAATCTGTTTTCATAGCACAGAAGGGATTCCTTTTTTTAAAAGATTCATTTTAGTATTACTTTAAAAACAGAATTATTTTATAATGCAGCTGAGGAATAAATCCCCCTTTGTAAATTTAATATACCAAACTCCTATCACCAAAAATATAACCACAAATGGAGGAGCAGGATCTCCACGCCAGAAGAAAAGTATTTCAAGAAAATTCAAGAAACTGATTTCAAGAAACTAAAATTGTCCCAGAACCCTATGCTTTAAAAAATCATGAAGAGGCATGAATGATGACCTTAGAAGATAATGAGAGCACAGATGTTTGCAGGACATTTCTCAGAATGTGTTTAAACACTCCCACTGCCCCATGGTCACTCCCTAGGTATGGGGCCACCTGCCTCCTTTAGTCAACCTCCTGGACCACTGTGAAGGGGGTGATGCTCTCTACTCCCACTGTACAGTGTTCATGAGATTACTTACCAAAGACTTTATGTTCTCTTTCTCTGTGTCTTTAGAAGATTGTTGTTTTCCAGGACTGTCTTCATAACTACTCCTTTTTCCATTTCAGAAATCACCATGGTTGACACAGAGATGCCATTCTGGCCCACCAACTTTGGGCTCAGCTCCGTGGATCTCTCTGTGATGGATGAGCACTCCCACTCCTTTGACATCAAGCCTTTTACCACGGTTGATTTCTCCAGCATTTCTAACCCCCACTATGAAGACATGCCATTTGCGAGAGCTGACCCAATGGTTGCTGATTATAAGTATGATCTGAAGCTCCAAGATTACCAAAGTATGTTTCTGTATACTTTTCAGACTCTAGGCTAGTGAGAGTGATCTCTCCCTGACCCTGGAGTCCATGCTCCAGAGATGAAGACTCTGTAGAGAGAAGGCCATTGCCGCTCTTTCATTCACCCATCTGTCTCGGGCTACAGGGTGTTGGCGATGTACCCAAAAGGAAGGCAGTATGTAAATGCCCCGTCATCCCTTCCCTGTGCGGTCCCCCTTCCTTCCTCCCTGCTTTTGTTTCTTGCTTTCTGCCTTCTGAAGAGAGTCCTCCAGCACCATCATGTCGCCACATGTCACTTAGACTGAGAGGCCGAGAAGCTGACACTGAAACTTATATTTCAGCACAAATTTAAAATTTGACATTATGAACTATTGATAAATCTTCATGCCATGAGCTAAATTCACATCAAACCATCAGACTCAAGAAAAACTAAAACTGTACTTTTCAAGATAAAATAAATTTCTGTGATGCTATTTCCTTGATTCTTATCTCTCTGTGGCTGACATGCTGGTTTTCCAAAACCACCAGCATGTAATTGCCAACCATTACTTGACAATAAGTAAGAACTTCCTGTATTTCTAGTTTTTTTTTTAAATAAGTAGTATATTTGGTTATGTTTATATATGTGTGGTTTTCAGTTAGAGCCCAGTAGGGGAATTTAATAGGCCCTATGCTAACCAAAGGAGCATGTACTTTCCATAGGTTCTCTTATTCTTCATCAAAGATCATTTTACAAACCCTTTTATGATTCAGCACGATGGAGGTCTGGTCTCCTATTTTTCATGTACCTTCAAACTGGGTTTACTGTTACTTTTTCATGGTAATGTTCTTTCTGTGTTTTCTTTTGACAGAGTGGTTCTAAAATACTTCATAATGCAATGTAAATAAAAATATATAGCTTAATATTGTGACAAATGCCAAACACAGTCAGGACATTACCTGGTGGGTCATGTTTTAGTGTTACAAAGTATTGAAGGGTCAGAGAATCACAGGCTTAATTCCGTTCCCATTTTTACTTTTACAGGGGAGGCTCAGAGATGTGACTTGCTTGTGATTTCAAAATCTACTTTTTCCTGTGTTTTCCTGTGCCCCATAATTCTTCCACACTCAGTATAAAAATATGGCAGTAAGGTGACCCCTGTGGCTCATGCTGTTGCCTTTGTAGCGTTGTTCTTCATGCATACTCATTCGCGCACCTGTTTCTGTGCACAGGTGCAATCAAAGTGGAGCCCGCATCTCCCCCTTATTACTCTGAGAAGACTCAGCTGTACAATAAACCTCATGAAGAGCCCTCCAACTCCCTCATGGCAATCGAATGTCGTGTCTGTGGAGACAAAGCTTCGGGGTTCCACTATGGAGTTCACGCTTGCGAAGGATGCAAGGTAAAACATTGTCTCTTCAAAGAATTGAGTAAATAAAATGTCACCAAATTCTGAGAAACACGTGAAGAAATCATTTAGTTTTGGTCATCCTGGTAATTACTTTTAATAGGCAAGTGAATAAAAACAGTATGGTTGGTTAAGTTTCCACAGTCACTTAGCATTTCTCCTGGGCCAATAAAGCAATGGTAAACTGGAAGGTGTAAGCAAATAGTTCCTCTGAGTCTCTCTTGGTCGAGGGTTGAGATAACTGGGAATCACTGCAAGTGGAAAGACAGTGACGGAGAAGGTCCCATTGCCTTCACCTCAGGAGCAGAAGAGGCAGGAGGTGGAGATTGAGAATAAACGCTTAATAAAACCTGAGGGGCTCAGGGGAATCCTCAATCTAAATAAACAAATAAAATATTAGATTATAACTGATCTGTAGCAGACCTCCAAAAATACGGATTTACACCTCCTAGACTGAATGCAAAGAAAGTAAGGCTTGATGAGGTAAATAAGCATATATTCATTTTAAAGATAAGAATAAGAAAAATGTTAGTGGACTCATACACTTTGGCTTCTCCAAGTATGAGTCATCAGTTTTCTAATGTGGCCCGTGGGCCTCAAGGAATCCCTAGACCCTTTCAAGACACCCTTGAGCCTGCAACTATTTTCACAATAATACTAAACTGTTAGTTCTCATTTCGTGCTCATTCTCACAAGAGTGTCAAAGGAATGTTCCAGAAGCTACATGACATGGGGTGATAGCAGAGCTAGTGGACTGTATGTTTTTGCACGTAATAACTCCTCAGATTCAATTTTTGGTCTGATAAGTGGCAGTAGGTATAAGCAACTGAAACAAAAACTCTTTGGGGTCCTCAATTTTTAAGAGTAGAGAGGAGACCTAGAAATCAAAAAGTTGGAGAAAGCACTGTTATAAAGCAGGGTGCTGCCATTCTGCAGCTAAATTAGGCCAGGGACTTTCAGTAATAAAAGATATCTCATAGCTTATCATGAACAGTCAATGAAAAGAGAGAAAAATGAGATTAGCACTTGTGTGGTTTTGGAGAGGTACTTGGGCAGTCTGTTGGGGATTTCATTAGAATGTAAGATAAACCCATCATTAAAATACAGTTGACCACAAGCTTGCAGGCTAATTTAGACTGAAAAAAACTAGTTATATTACTTAAGCTAACTGTCAGTAGGTCTTCTTAAACAATTTAACAACCATGGAACAGATTTGTATTAGCGACCCTTGCCAAAATTCAGTCAAACAGATAGGAATGAAAAGATTGAGTTTTATATTACAGTAAAATAGTGGCAGATTCTTGGGAGTGTTAATATTGGAGATATAGTGACAATCAAATCCTGAGGTGACTGAAAAATATATACACCTTAGAACTTGTAAAAGTCCTGACTACTGCTCACAAACTGGACACTGAACTTCTTCTCTTTTTGGCTTCTTATTTTTGTATCCTTATGGAATGATCATTTAGAACCATGGACTGACCTATAGGTAGAAATTCAATAGTCTGCCATACATCACAGTGTAAGCTGCTGTCTAGCAATCCCATTCTTAGGTCTCACTGTACCTGAAGTTTTGTTCAAAGTGGAGCAGTTAAGGAGAGTTCTGAGGATACTTTTTTAGAGGCAAAAACAAAAAAAGATGCATCACCTTCTCACAGACAAATATCAAAGACTTTAGAATAAATACATGCACAGCAGTTTTCTGAAATGGCAGCTGGTGCATCTTAATCACCAATTCACAGACTCCAAGAGCAAGTTCTTGAAATTGCACATTGTTTTGTGGACTCTAAAATAATAATTAGGAGTGTTGTTCAAGAATGGTTTTTTTTATCAGTCATTGGACAAAACTTTAGAGAAGTCAGTCTTCAAATCTGTGAATAATTTTCAGAAACACTCAGTAATAAATGCAATGTTCCTCTCTAGATTTCTTAGAAGACTCAAATGATAAAGAAACATTAAGTTATAATGAACTTAGTGCTAAGAAAAGAAAAAAGAAAAAGCATGTTCTAAAATGTATACTGTAGTCTCTATACTTGGTACTAGGCTCTCTGCACACATACAGTACATGAGATGTTGAGAGTAATTGTGTTTTAACATCAAAAGATCCTGAATCATGACCAAAAAAGAAAAAAAAGACAAAAAGCCAAAGTGATAGACTTTAAAAGACATTATGAACCAAAATCACATTTTACATTAGAAGGTAAATGTAAGTAACAAAATTCTCTTAATAAAAAACCCTCCTCTCTAGCCAGATCAAATAACTGAGTACTCTGGATCAGCCCCAGGGTCAACTAGCCAAAAAAGACTGTCAACCAGTAATACCAGTTTGTTTTTTTTTTAAGTGATAATCAGAATTGCAGTCAAGCAATACCAAAAATATATATACTGTTGCATCGGTAAAAATTTTCATCGCATTTATCAGTGAGAATAGTTCTATGTATCAGCCTTCTATTTATCAGTGGGAAAAAAATACCTTTTTAATATTCAAAGGTCCTCAGACCCTTTGAAAATTACATAGGCTTTAACTTCTAGCTGATCCTACATAGGACATTTTCTTTGAAATACTTGCTGATTTCATGAGCGGTAACTCATGAAAAGAAAAACTATCCAAAGCAACAACAGTAGCAGAACAAACAAAATCAGGGTCTTAAATTTTGAGCTGCACACAGGTGGCGTTTTCCTCAAGCTAGATGTCCACAGGGGTCCTGAAGAGCACCACTGCCCCAGAGTCCAGTGCCTTTGTATTCAGAGTCCTCAGAGAAGAAGGGCAATGAGTGGTAGCTTTGGGAGTCTCTAGAGAATGGTTATCATCGAGTGGCAGCCCTAGCTTTCAAGAGAAGCATCTGCAAATTCACACTGGAAGATAATTCCCAATTTACACCCTAAAGGACTCTCACTGTTGAAGGTCAAAAAATGAGATCAGAATATCAGCACATACATAAGAAGGCGAGCAACATGAATGACATTCATCAGAGATCAGCTAACAAAAATGAATTTAGTGCCCTCCACCCAAGGAGAGCAGATATTGAGGTCATATGATACAGAATATAGAGCATCTGTGTACAAATTGCTTAAAGAAAGTAGAATCACAGTAATGAACAAGCAACAACAGAGTGTGATGAGTGACCATGCAGATTTAAAAACAAAGGGAAACATCTAAAATTGAAAAATGCAATTATTGAAATAAAAATTTAGTGGAAGGTTTAGAAAGCATGCTGGGCACAACAGAAGAAAAAAAATATTGAGTGGAAGATATATACAAGGAAATTACTGAGAAAGTGACCAACAAGGTCTTGAAGAATATGTCCTATTCATATTCTGCTACAGTTTAAGCCTCTTTTAGTTCTTGAGGGATTCATAAGATCTTTAAATATTAATAGGGTGTGTTTTCTTCACTGATGACGGGGGGAGAATAGTAGACAGAACTGTCCTCACTGATGAAATTTGGTGAGAAATGTTTGCTATTACCTTTGCCATTGTAACTGTATGCTTTTTTAGCTGTTTTGATTTTTTGCTTTGTAGCTAATATTAGTAATCATGACACTAAGATATAAAACATAAAAGAGAAGAAGACAAATGGCAAGAAATCCATGCCTAGGCATACTGCAGTAAAACTGAAGAATGCCAAAGACAAAGGACAGGGACAGGCCAGAGCATCAAATAGGATGGGAATCCCTTCAAGGATTTTGGCTTGAGAAAACTGGGAGGATGGAGTAACATCAACTGAGATGGAAGTTGCAAATGAAATAAGCTTATAGGCTAAGATCAGGATTTCAGCAGTAGACTTGCTGGGTTTTGAGATGGCAACTAGATTTCCAAGTGAAGATGTCAAGTAAGCGGTAGAACACATTTGTCTAGATTAAACGATAGAAATCTAGATAGAGGCAAAATGCATGTCAGTGGCAGAATCTACTGTAGCTCAGTGCTTTTTGTACCAAACAGGATCCGATAACGTCAAAAGAATTAAGAATTGAATTTCATTAAAATGAACCCATTAGGAATCCTCGGAACCAAAACATGGAGTTAGAAAACATTTTTAATTAAAAAAATTTTGAGGTCTTTCAAAATGTATGTAATGATAACAGGTCAGTTATTCTCAAATCAAGTTATTTGCTATTTGGGGATAGTAACTGATTTTCTGAGAATTTATATATTACTTTTCATGTCATTTCTTTTTGCTGTAAGTTACAGTGACTAAGGGTAATCCTTGCACTGCATAAATAAATGAAACAAATTCTGTAGGAAATTATGCAACTTGGAGAATTCCAAAAAACGAACCACATGTGGATTTTTCTTGGCCCTGATCATGTTTTTGAATGAAATGATTATAACTTTGCCAAACTGCTTAGCACAATTATGAAGGCTGGGGCATGCTGTTGGAATGAGTTGCAGAGAGACTGAACTGATTACATGGTATTTTATTTGCATTACATTAAACCCAGAGTACTTCTTAGTGCATGCTGAGCTCCAAGGGTAAAGCCCAGATATGCTGAATGAATGACATCAGTTGGCTGTAGTCATTGCCTAAGAACTGAGAAAGCACACAGGAGACCCTCTGGTTCTTTATTTTACAGCAAAGAAACTGCGCTCCAGGGAGTTTATGCGACTTGTGTAAAGCTACCAGGGTTAGAGTGTGTCATGCAATGACCTTTTCTGATCCCCAGGCCAGTGCGCCTTCAGCCCTACGTGGCCGCTTCCATGTAGGCCTTTTAAACACAGTGCAACAGAGACTTAAAATGGGCTTTTTTCTTTCCATATCCCTCTGCAGGGTTTCTTCCGGAGGACAATCAGATTGAAGCTTATTTATGATAGGTGTGATCTGAACTGTCGGATCCACAAAAAAAGTAGAAATAAATGTCAGTACTGTCGGTTTCAGAAATGCCTTGCTGTGGGGATGTCTCATAATGGTAAGTGAACGCTCAGCACCTATTGCTCTCATCATGGCTGACAAAGCACAGACGCTGGTCGGCTGCAGGAGATACATACTGTTTTTCCACAAAAGACCACACTGCAAAATATTGAATGCTGATAAAACCTTTCTCCATTAGATCAGTGTTTTAGAACTTTTAGTACAGCTCCTTCACTGTGGTTTTGCCTTGCTTTGTTTTGGGGCATCTGCCATGATGGGAGAAAAGAAATAGCATTAAAAACAGAATTTTGCTTTAAGTGTTTTAGTAATTTCTGCTTTAAATCTAAGAGAATTCTGGATATGTAACTTTCTGTGACCTCTCCAAATTTAGCTTTATGTGCTTATTTTCCCCTCCTTCAACGCAAAAATGATTAGGGCATTATCCTTAACACTGAGCAATACAGAGCATACGGAGTTGTGGATAAAGCAAATTGTTTTACAGATCCCCAAGACTCCAGTATCCATAAAAACACCAAGAGAATATAACTGACTACTTTTAAAACCTTTATCTAAAATCTTTTAGCTTATGCTGTTGAGTGTTGAATTAAGGGAAAGAGTGGAGAAGACCTGAGAAAACCATGTTCCTGTGAGCCATAGAACTCACTCAGTAAAATCACGAAAGATGGGTCTATTAGAAGAAATGTTCTTGATCATCTTTGACTTTGTTTAACTAATTCATGAAGCTACATTTAGATGTTATTTCACCATAATGTTAGTTCTTTCAAAACCTTGTTTTAGACTCAAGAAATATAAGGTACAAAGAGATCAAATTAAATTCAGTCTCATTTCCTTGGCTATCTTATTTTTGCTTTGTTTGCCTCCACCTCTCTCAAAACTGAGCTCTTAATAACCTTTGAAGTCAGTCTTCACCAATAAAGACTCTGAAGCATCTGTGAAAATTACATTTTTGTTCCATCATGCTTATGTTTGGATTTCACAGAAGTTATCAAGCTATTTGGAGATAACTGATTAATACACTACCCTTAAAAGTAGTTTATAATATTAATATCATTTTCTCTAAAGGCAAAAATGTATTTTGAATAGATCTGTCAGCTAAACTGGACAAGATGGAAATTTGGTTCAATTAGTCTCAACAATTGATCACATCTGCTCTATCACAGTATATGATGCAGTCACTGATTGCAAAATACTTTGCTGGTATAAATCCATCCATTTTCTTTTCATTCAGACCTCGTAAAACATAATGGCACATTGTTTTCAAGTCAAGGGTTTTATTTTAGGTGATGCAATCAAGTTGCAATAAGCTTACTTTATTTATATGAGTAAATATAAATAAGTGACCTCTTTGACTTTGAGGTCATTACCCCTAAGGTAGCCTGCAGAACCTGCCAGTTCTGCTTGACACATTCATTGTTTAAGACAACTAATATTTAAAGCCCAACCATATACAATATTGTTAGTGCAAGTTTCTCTTCCCAGAAAAGTTCAAAAGAAAACAAACATGAACTTGATAGTAAGGTCATCTTTTGACTTCATGTGACAATAAATTCCTTCTGTTTAGAGAGAGGAGCAGGCTTGATAGGGAATGTTCATTTAGTTCTTTTTGCAAAAGTTAACAAAAATTAAATTTTCTGACATCAAAGACTTGGGCATTCGACATTGACAGGATTGCAAACCTGACTAATCCCTTCTCAAAGGATTTTATGGGACTGTATTTGCTCCCCAGAAAAAGAAAACATCCATTTGACCTGTATCCAAGAAAGGAAACTCAATACCTAGGTTTTGATTTGTGCTGCCTGTTATCCTGTAACATTTCCAAATACAAAGTTCTCTGAGAGCTTGTGATAACTATCCAAAGTTCATTGCTTTGGCCAATGTGAGGCCCACAGAATGAGGTCTCCATTCATAGAGATTGTATTTTTTTTATTAGTGTTTCATGTGAATGGACCAGGTAATCAAGAGTCACACCAAAACCAGCACTTGAGGTCTTCAGCACACACAAACAGAGATGACTTTTACTCCATCCATGTTACTTCTGTTTCTGCTCCAGCTGATGTGTCTAGCTTCTCCTTTACCCATTCCCAGCTTTGAAGGAGGCTTTTAACTAACCTCCGAGCAACCCTGAATCCTGGGGGAAGCTTGTTGGAGAATCACTGAAATCAGTGACTGCCAAGTCCACTCATGTTTCTGTGTAAAACAAGTCACCTCACCAGGTTTTTCACTTTGCCACCAAACTGTTCTGTTTATCACAGACAATGTCAAACTTCCCAACTACAGTTGATTCTCAACAGTGAATATCTGAAACTTATCTAATGTTATAATGCACTGTTACTTCAAAAAATTGACTAGTGAATAGTTCATATTTAGAGTTGCATTCCAAGTATAAACTAAATAATAAAATAGTAAGTGTAGACTGTCATTTAAAATAATAGTCTGAAGCAAAGAAGAATTGACATAGGTTTTCTGTAGGTTACAGAGACCTGAAGATAAATTATATTTTGAACAAATAGAAGAAATTAGTAAAATGTCATTACTGACTAGGATGTCCAATTATATAAAAGATGTTTTGTTTTCTTCTACTAAAAATGACAGAGAGCTGACAGCTTCCAAAACAATTTCTCAGCAGCTTCATAAAAATCCACAAAAATGGTTTCACCAATGTGTGTGCCACTCAGCGTTTTCCAGGTCATTCTCCCCTTCCTTGTAAACAGAAGCTCTAGTGTAGATTGGAAATGAAAAAGAAAAGAAAAAAGCCTGAGTGGCAAGCAAATTGAACATTCAGCATATGACACTTTCTTTCATCTTCTGTGTAGTATAAATTACCCAAATGTTGGCTCACAGAAAATTCAACAGTAAAAAGCCCTGTGGCCCTCCCTGGTGGCGTGACGGGTTAAAGCACAGCACTGTGAAGTGATCCGGAGCCACTGCAGCGCCAATTCGATCCCCGGCCAGGGAGCTGACCCACAGGGCACAGCAGACCTCTCCTGTCCCACCCACTGCCCCCCTCAGCAGTGTATTTCAGGCAATCTGCCTGTTCTGCTCCCCACTCTGTCTCTGGTGAATCCTCTCAGCCTCCACACCTTTGGCCTGTACCCCAGTTCTTGTGTGCATAAATAAATGTCTTTAAAAAAAAAACCCTAATACATGCTCTGGCCTTCACGATGCCCAGCTCATGCCCCTCCTGCAGCTTCTCTTTCTCCACTGACGTGTCAGCAGTGTGTGTTCTGCAGAATGACCTCCATGGAACCCCTCTGGGTCTCTGTTAGGGTCTGAGGTTCCCTGTCAAAATTCTTCCTGGCATTCAGAGCCTAGTCCAGATGCTCTCTCTGCCATAAGATTTTTCTAATGCCCCCCCTTCCTCTTTATACCTCTCCTGACACCATACCCAATCTTATTAAACAAGGGAGTGACCTGAGTTACATCACCAAAAACTAAAACACTGACAGCAGAGAAAAGAAATCACTTAGAGAAGGGAAATCAGAGAAATTCACCAAAGCAATGCAGTGTTATTGTCTAAGGCATCGGGAGTGGGGAGGAGAAAGGAAATTGAGAGAAAGGGCGGAGCAGCTGCAGTGGTGACAGGGCACTGAGAGTTGGGGGGAGGGGAGGTCGTCTTCGTCTAGTTTAATCAAGACATTAAACAGAAAGTGGAGGAAGGTTGAAATAAGAATTGAAAGTTCTGGTTTATATGGCGCTGGACATGCAGATGAGCTGTCCAGCACCCGTGTGTGACAGAATCTAGGGAGAGGTGGGCAAATAAGGATCCAAGGTCTCACGAAAGAGTGTGTGAGCCTGCTACGCATTTTGTGAGAGGAAAGATCAAACTGAGAACAAAAGAATGAAAGTGAAGGAAGAGGGACTAGCACGCAGACTGTCAGCAACATTGAAAGGGGGCGGTGATCGAGGGATGCTGGTGAGACAGCTGGAGTGAGAGCTGAGAAGAGGCTCCTAGACTGAGCAGTGAGAGAAGCAACAGGGGCTTTTAAGAGCAATATTTTGATGCATTTAAGAGGTGGGGTGGGAAGTAAGTAGTTGGTGGCACAGAGAGAAGATAACACTGTCAGCAGCTCCAGTGGTGAGGAAAGATAACTTGAAGGGGTAACATTAAGGTTGGGGCTCAGCACCCACGCGGTGGAAAGAAGGGAGCCAGGAGAGAGGATTCAGCCCCTGTAGACGCAGCCTGTCCATCCCCGGGCCCCGGGGGGCCCATGGTCCAGCACTATGTCAGGCAGGTGCTCAGTAGATGAATGAAGTGATGTCAGACTGCGGCAATGGGAGACTGAGGCAGGCGTGAGGCCGGGACATTTAGCTCGTCTCTGCTTCGGACCGAAACCTATGCAGATGTTTAAATGTCCTCTGTGTACAGATAGCATGGAAAGGCCAGCCCTGCCTGGAAATTGTTTTACTTTAGAGGAGCTAGAAAATGATGGTTATTTCATTGCCCAATCCTGCAAAACTTCAAAATGCACAAGTGGAAAAACTTGACTTATTGGCAGTAGCTGTAGAAAAAGCAGTAGTGTCATGTCAGTCTTGCTTATGAGATAAGACTTTTGTGAAATAAACTTGTTGAAAGTCGAAAAACTTCTGACCATGAGACAGACTGATGTGATTGCCAGTGTACCATATAGATATTGAGAGGCAGAACTGTCTTTTGATAAAATTCAATTTCTTTCTTCCCTTTTTTTTTCTTCCCTTTTTTATGAAAATTTTAGTATTGTTTTGAAAATCTGCCTTAATTAGTCTTGATAGCATTTGTCTTAAAGATTCCGATAGCTGAGTAGGTATTTTTAGAACTTGTCACTCAGAAACATGAGTTGATTCTCAGCTCTCTGTCCAGTGAGAAAGATATTTAACTATTCGATGGGCTTGAGTCATGTGTAATTACCCACTCAGTACTAAGTACACAATGTTGACTCTCTCGTGTGCTAGTGAGAAGAAGCCTTCAGCTCAGAGTCTGTTATATGAAGGTATGCTGCTGTGCTCTCCCAGCGATTAATGAGCTTCTATCAGACCTATTCTCCTGAAGGGTGCATGCTGATTCTGTTACTCATTTCCTTTAAAATAATAATAGGTGGCACCTCCCTGGTGGTGCAGGGGGTTAAAGCACAACACTATGGAGCTGTCAACAGCCCCTGCAGCACAAGTTTGATCCCCAGCCAGGGAGTGACCCACATGGCACAGCAAATCTCTTCTGCCTCACCCGCTGCTCCCCTCGGTAGTGTTATTTCAGTCCATCTGCCTGTTCTACCCCCCACTCTGTCTCTGATGAGTCCACTCACCCCCCACACCTCTCAGTTTTTGTATGCTTAAATAAATAAATCTTTAAAAATAATAATAATAAAAATAAAGTAATGATAGGTAGCAGTTACTGAGCACTCACCTTGTGCAAGGCACCATTTTAAGATCTTTACATATATTAACTCTTTTCATCTTCACACTCACTGCACAGAATGTTATTATCATTCTTACTTTATAGTTAAAATATCACCTTTTTCAACCAAGACAACTTGCATTCTCTGTAGGTGGTTAATAATCCCAAACAGGACTCTGAATGCCAGTGTTCTAGAAGTTACTATGCCTAACAGATGCTGGGTTTGCAAAAAAGAGAATGCGTCTTTTTTTTCCCCAAAGCACCTAAGAGTAGATAAATACTACTTCGAAATGGAGAGAGCATAGAGTGTTTCCTAGTACTATGTGTCAGAGAGATTTTTAGATTTTAGAAGCAAATTTAGAGCTAAAAGAAGGAATCTCAGATATCTTCTTTTCCTAGTCCTCTGTCCTGGAGACAAAACAGTTGAAGAGCAGAGGAATCAGGCCGCTGAACTGGTTTCCACTGAACTCACTCTCGAAAGTAGACGTGTGGCTTCTTCCAGGGCTCATTCCACTGCCCTCCAGTGAGTCTTGGTGGAACACAGGGCGTTTCCTTCTGCCTTTTAAGCAGTGATAGAAAATGAGAAGGATGTGCTTGTCCATGGGCACACAAAGCCTTGGTAGTTCTGGCTCGCCATCTAGAGCATTCTCTTATATTTCTAACCTCTAACCACGGTCTTAGAAAAAGCAGCAAGCCACAGGGAGGGTCCCCCCTCTTCCTGGTGATCAGATTCTCCGCCAATCAGTAGACTGTGAGGTTCAAGAATTACTTACACCCCCACTCCCTAAACAATGGAAGACAGAGGTTTCAGGGCTCATTCTTTATGGGGAGACACCAGGGCTGCCATCCTGGTCTAATTCACAGCCACCACTGCTGCCCAGACCCCTTCATCCACAGTACAAAGTGCCTTTTGTCAGGTGTGTGCTGTGTGCCATGCCTGGGTCCACACTTCCGCTCACACCGTACATGACGCAGGTTAGTGTCGCTAGCGGGACTCAGGGCGGCAAAATGAAATGGGCTTTTTCTCCCTTAAATGCATACACACAAGATGTAGTTGCCATTCCTTTTGTTGAATCTTGGGTATGAAGAAGTGCTAAAACCTCTTCTGTAGTAGCTGCACTTAAAGTCAGCTTGAACATTTAACAAAACAGAATATTTGTGAAAATTTAGCCTTTGAACAAGGAGGGGAAGAGCACAAAGAACTGAAGTGGTGATGCACAGGTGAGCTGGTGGTGGGGATTGTGTGGGGACCACACCTGACGTAAAATATACACAAAGAAAGAAAGTGAACATAAAAATATATAAATAAATAAAAGCTGAGCTTTCTAAAATAATAATAATCAATATAGCCTTTGAGGAAAATTTCAACTGGTAAAAGTTCACTTTTTATTTAGATCATAAAAAAAAGTTTTTGCTTACTTACCTTCTAGCTTAAAAGTGATAGCTTAAAATTGTTTTTGATTGTTGTTGTTATGGAAGAGCAGGACTAACATGTTTGTAACACGTGGCTGCCTTCAGTTGTTCACCTCTTTTAATTTCCTGTTAGGAAAAAGTGATTCCCTGGGTATGTGAACGTTTTTGTGTATATTTATTACCAGTGAGTCTGTAATCGGCGCCTGGAGCAATGACTGGCCCGCAGCAAGCGCTCAGTGACTGTCCGTCGCGTGCAGGGACACTGTCCTATGTGCTACTAAATGACTAAAGTCAAAGCGTGGCAGATACCATGATTCCAGGCACAAAATCTGTTTTCTTACAGAACTGATTTTTGTCAAGTTTTACACCAGAGTCTCCTCCATTTGTAACATGCCATGATTCTCACCTGGTGCTTTTTGTCACGATTACTTTCCCAAACTCCCCGATACACATACTGTCTCGTCTTCTATTTTGTAATCTGATTGCAGGTAATTTAACTCAACATCTGTTGCATACCTACTGTGTGTGTGTGTGTGTGTTGCAGCCAGGAACATAGATGAGAAAACCTGGTATTCCTGTCGTTTGCAGTCTTGTACAACAGCCCAAGTGAGCCAGCTCAATGTTATATTAGTCTGATGCACAGCTGATACAGGCGCACAACAGAAGCCTGCTTAGCAAGCTTTTCCTCAGCTGTCCCAAACCCCAACTTTTCAGTACATTTCTAATTGGGTGTGGGGGTGGGGTGCGGGAGTTGTAGCAAAATACATCAAGTGATGCCAACGTGTTCTAACTTACCCCTCCTCCTCACTCTCTCCCACACTGAAATGATTGACAAACAAGAGGGACAGAGGGGGAAGCCAGTGGCTGAGAGTATCCGTGAAAAGGGAGCCCTGGGAGTCTGGTTTTCTATATAACTACTGAGCATGTGCTGAGCTTTATCTTAGTCCCAAGGATACAAACGAGCAAAACCCCTGCCTGTGCAGATCACACGGGGAGAGGAGGGAGCACCGAGCTCCAGGACTGAGATGAGGGCTGCAGTGGTGAGATTCCTGTCCCACGGGACCTAGACACATCCCTGTCCCAGGGCAGAGGGGTGGGCAGCTAAGATCAGGCTGTAAGCAACAGTTGCCTGTCCCTGTGGCACTAAAAAGAAAGAGAAGGGGGTAGAATGAGAGGGGAGGCAGAACTGTTGACCCCAAAATGGCAGTTGTTTAAAGATTTAGTTGGAAAGTACCATAGGCCCTTGACAGGATATAATTGTAGAATGGTTACAGGCTAATTTCATTTAAGGGAATCCTGACGGAGAGGTTTCTCCTTCCTTCTAACTTGGAGGCCTCTCAGGAGGCCCTTACAACACAAGAGCTGTGCTAGTTGGTGATGAAGCTTCTTTACGGTCAACTGAAATGAATTTATGGATTGGAGACTCGTGTGCTCTCTCTTCTCTAGGAAATTCGGAGTAAAATTCTCTGAGTACTCAGATGGAAATGTTTCATGTACTTTTATGTCTTATGGTTGAAATACTGCCTGTAGCATGAAAACTTACAGCACGGAACTGGCTGCCCTACTTATTTGTTCTTGTATTCCACAACCAGACTGAGCAGCATTAAGTGCTGGGGGTGGAGATGAACAGACACAGCTCTGGAGTTTGCACTCTAATGCCAGGTGGACAGAGTAATAATAGGGCTGTGCACAGGGCAGTGTTGGCCAAATGCCCTTTCTTTGGGAAAATGCAGAGTCCAAAGCGTGGCCCCAAAGTCACCTTATTCTGCACATGGTGTTGAGAAGAAGAAAAAATAATCACTCAATTTGAAAGAATTACCAGTACGGTTTCCCCTTCAAACTCTTCTTCGTTAGTTTTCTTCTTCTTCCACACTTCCTCACCCCACAGGGAGCCAACTGTTAAGGAAATGTCTTTTTGGTGGACAAGCATCGAGCAGTGGTCCTAAGAGCCAGTGGGATAAATGGCTTCAGTCCACTAAATGTAGAAGTGCTCTGACCTAGTGTGTGTGTGCACATTTCTTTATAATAAGGAAAACACAGATCACTAAGAACAAAGCCTATGTCAGTACAGCTTTTCATTTCACACCGTTCCTTCCTTTCATTGCTGATGACTCATTCATTGATCCTTTTAATGACGGTAGCCTGGTCATCGGTACAACGAGGAGGAAGACATTGTCCCAAGCCTTCAGGGTGTATAGGCATGTAGAGTGCGTAAGGCACAGTGTGCGGTTGCTCTCACCGAACTCTGGGCTGTGGGCCGTGGGTTGTGGGCATCCAGGGCAAGGAAGAAGCAGTCAGGGAAGCCTCACAGAGAAGGGGACATTTGAATTGGGTCTTGAGGGATGAATAGGAGCTAGCTCTCAGTTATTGCATGTAGCACACTTCCCATTCTTGGATTCTCTCATCTTGGCAGGATCCTGCATTCCTTTTTTATTTATTTTTTTAATCTTGAAGGTGAACAATCTGATTTTTACTTTTGCCTCTGCTATTGTTGTGAAATGCCAAGTTGCAGATAGAAACCAGAATTTCATGGTGGGAGGAAAGAGGGGCACCAGGCTGGGGGAGAACAGTGTGCATTCAGAGCTGCAATAATTCAGTGATTCATCCTGTCATTTCTCTTCCTCTGTAGCCATCAGGTTTGGGCGGATGCCACAGGCCGAGAAGGAGAAGCTGCTGGCGGAGATCTCCAGCGATATCGACCAGCTGAACCCAGAGTCTGCTGATCTCCGGGCCCTCGCCAAGCATTTGTATGACTCATACATAAAGTCCTTCCCGCTGACCAAAGCAAAGGCGAGGGCCATCTTGACAGGAAAGACTACAGACAAATCAGTTAGTTCTCTTCTGCTGTCTTCATTGTGGGGGAGCGGGCTTGTTGTTTTTTTTCCCTTTGAGTCAATGATTTACCTGGTCACACACCCACATGTGTTCAGCTGTTGGCTGTTCGGCTCTTACAGATTGCAGGCTGGGTCTGAAATACAGGAAAGGAGATGTTTTGGACTGGATAAGTACACTCGATTTTGAAGAGGAAAAACATCCTTTAGGCTGTCCTAATGAGATCATTGAGAATATTATTAAAACGTACAGATTACTCAAGCTCTCCGCACCCTGCCTTCCCCTCAGAACCCTCCTCTCTTCGTGGCATCAAATAACTGCCCCCAGCTTCATCCACTCAAGCAGCCCTGCTTTTCTCTGGGAAGTGCCTGACCTGGGTTTGCAAAAGGTGTTTAGTCCCCTTATTTTATCTTTCAGGAGAACTGCTAGAGTTAGAACTTCAGGAAGTTCCCCACGGGGCATAAAAATACATTCCAGAGATGATGTTACTTCTCTGTCCTTCTGGCATACTCTTGTTTGCTCCCAATACTGGAAGTCCTGTCCTCTTGCTAAGGCCTTGCAGTGGCCGGGTTACTGCAGTACATTCACAGGCTTCTGCAGCCTCACCGCTGACCACCGTCCAGAAATGCTGGTGTGGGTTACGTTTGCTACTGCGTCAGATTTTTCAAAACATTCCCTGATAGGTGGCTGAGAAAGTAATGTGGATTGCATTCAAGGAAGACACAGCCACACCTGAACTCTAGTCCTGCCTTACACTCAGCTTGCAGCGGGGCCTCAGTCTCCTCCCCATACCTCAGTCCCCACAGGCAGGGTCTGGTTTAGAAGATATTATCTGCGGCAGGTTTCCAAGGTGGTAAGAGCCACAGCGGTTGTGCAGAAGACACATTCCCAGGCCTCAAAAGCTCCTACAGGGTCCTCTATTTTCAAATGAACCCCTCTGGACACATAAGCAAATGCTTGACTTTTTCCCCACTCAGTTATACTTTGGAGAAAACTTCCTTACTCTTGAATGCATTTGGAGGACTTTCTCAAGACGTTACTTTTTCCCTTTAGCTGAAATAGTAGAGTCAGCTTATAGAAAAGGAAAACTCCTGTGAGAGATGTTTGTGTAAAAAGCCAAATGCCGAGAACAGTGAGCTTTCTGGCTGCAAGAGAGGTGGCCGCTACCTAGGCAGTTATTGGACTCACCAGTTTCTCACCTCACACATTTGTTGTATTCAAGGTGCACGGCCACTTACCCTCTTTGTAAGGTTGAGGAAACCACTTTCATCTAGAGGGAGAGAAATTAAAGGACAACTAGAGAGAAGTGGCTGGCTCGGGAGGTAACAGGCAGCACCACAGCCTGCCCGCCGAGCTGGCCAGGCTGGGAGCCGGCAGGGAGAGTGCTCTCCAGCAAACTGTTTACACTACAGTTTGCTTACAGCCGCCCAGGTTTCCAGGAACTGCTTTCTCACCTCTTTATCTCCCCATCCAGACCTGTAATCCCGACTGGAAATCCTATCAATTTAATAGTACTTGGTACTAAATCCCAGCAACTTAATAGTTCTCCTATCTCCTGAAAGATAGGAGAAAGGGTTTGGTTTTGTTGTTTAATTTCCCCAGTAGCTAGGAATTTTAATTTACACTCCCTGTGGCCAACATGCTCTTATGTGTGTTACTGAAGGGCACAAAGCCCAATCCCCCAGAAGGCCCTTTAAAATTTCATGCCACTTCATTCTTGATTCTAAATCTTTGAGTTAAAAATAAGATAACTGCAGACTATGGGGTAGATCGTTATTGAGCTATTTTAAGGGACAGTGCTGCAAAATACTTGATAGTCTCTTCAAGTTGAGAGGCCAAATGTTTGTCATCCCTACCACCCACCCCCTCCCCTAGTGACCAGGACTGAGCTTTGCCTATAATAGTTCTCAGAATGTATTTGCTTAATTGAATTAAAAGTTGCTGCTCATGCCCTTTGAAATTCTGGACTTTGAACTGAGGACCTTTAACTAGCCCAGTATTTGCTCACCAACCTGGACATGGTTATCCAGACTAGCATATGATGTGGATAGAGCCGAAGCGCCTCCTGATAGGGTCTGGAAAGGAAAGAGAGACTGGGTCAAATTAAAATATCCATTCCCTGATTATTCAAAACTGAAATAGAATTATTTGGCTCTCTCTTTTCTCCTTATCTTGCAAAATCAAATTAAGCACTAGTGGAAAGAAATAGTTCAGAGAGGAATAAGGGAGAGGGGGAAAAAAAGTCCACAATGTGATTTCCAATGAGACAAGAGATTTGTTCTTTATCTTACATGACCATGTTATTCATTTGATAGCATCTATCTCAGGGGTGTTTTGTTATCTCTTGGCCAGGACTTTCGAAAGTACAGATTTGCACCGATAGGAAAACTTTGCAGAGGCATGTGCTCTTGAGAGGGTGGGGGATGTGAAAAGTGGCCAGGAGGGTCGCAGAGCAGTTTGGGTCTCGCTGGACCCCCTGCTCGCACTGATGTCCTGAGGGTGGCAAGGCCAGCCCTGGGGGAGGCTGCTCACTGCAGCATGGCCAGTTACGCAGACCTTGGAAAAGAGTGGCTGGCCGAAGAGGCTGTTCTTGACTTGGGGGGGGGGGGGCTCCGTTCCACCGTTCCATCGTTCCATCGTGGCCTTTGCTGTCTCCGTTGGGGCATAACCTCACCTTTCCTGTCCACCCAGCGCCAGCATTTGCCTCCAGGTCTCTTCCGCCCCAGCTCAACTTCCTTCTCCCCTATCTTCTCCCCTTCTGCCACTGTTCACTTAGAACAGATAAGGGAACAGATAAGGCACGGGCTCCTGCTCCCCACCTATCTTTTTACCTTTTATATCATATCTCTGGAATAAGATGACCCTACTTTTCTTTGTCTCTGTGCAGGAATAATGCTAGGGAATCTCAGGCTCAGGGCTAGGAAGGCAGGTTGTAAGGCCAGCAGAGAAAATCTTGGGAGAGACAGGCCTCCTCGCCACCCTCAAATAGGGTCGCAGCCCACTTCCCTCTGGGAGGCCTGTTCCAGTCTAGGCCTGTCTTTAAGGGATCCTCCTGCACTTGGGACTCCTGACTACGCCAGCAGCCGGTGCTCTGTTGGAGAAGGCAGGCTGAGAACTGAATGGACTTTGGAAATCCCAGCGTTTACTGTTACCTTGAAGTGGTGATCACACTGGGTGTATTGCGGTCACGTGGTCCCATGTTTGTTGATGAAAATAAAGAGAGAGTGGTTTTCAAAACCCACCTCCAGCACCCTAGTTTGTCATAGACCTCAGCGAGAAACTGTTGTGCCTGCCAACTTCACCCGTGCTGAGAATGTTGAGGCCTTGGCTGCTCTGTCTCTGTGCAAACAAGGAGTAAACGTATTATTGGTGCTTTGATGCACTCTGGGCCCCGAGGCATCACATTGCTGAGGCTGCAGCATGTGAAGTCATTTTTATAATTACCAGAGCAAACCAGTGCCATCATAAAAATGGTTTTTCTAAATAGTGTATGAAATATGAAACTACTGAATAACAAAAACAATATGGAAATGTAAACTTCTGTGAAAATGGCTCTGTACCCATTTAAAAGTTAACATTTAAACTTTACAGTGGTCATCAGATCTAGTAACTCAAAGTTTTGGAAACATTTGTCCCTTTAAACCCCCCACTTATAGCTCTTTCCCGTTTATGTGTGGTAAAGCCTGAGTTAGATGAAATTTATTCCTAAGCTCTCAGGACAGGAGGCTTGAGAACCCCAATAAGGAACAGGAGAGTGGGCTTTGTAAATCAGGCCTCTGGAATGATCACTGAGCCCTAAATCAATAATAGTAGTAAAATTAATTGCTTTATTGCCAGGACCATCAGGAATAGCTAGAGATAAAACAGTTAAAACTGTTATACAGCTTTATATTTCTTTCAGATAATAAATAAGAGAGAAACTGTTACAGGACAGGGTGAGGGGTACCCTGGGGCCCCCTTCAGGGGGCCTGCCTGCTCTCCCCTCACCCTGACCTATAACAAAATTATTGTACATAGTTCTGAAGAAAAACACTTGAGTTTTTTGGGTTTTTTTTTTTTAACACTTGAGTTTTTTTTTAAGCACAGACCAGTGCCCGTGTTTGCCAGCTGAGAGATGTTTTTTAAAGCCATGATTATGTGCTGATTCATTAGAGTGTGAATGACTCTTCCGCTTAAATTTTTATTTGTCTTAAACCTCTAAACTGTGCAGGAAAACGGCATTGCAGTTGATAGACTTGCAAACTTAGCCTGTGTTGCAAACAGCAGCCCTGGGAAGAGTTCGGAGCGTGGCCCCCAGGGTCCCGATGAATAGAGGGCCTCGTCTCAAAGCCCATTTCCTCACGGGATTGTTCTGCTTAAGAAGGAAAAGAGGGAGGTCATGTCGAAAGCAATAATAGGAGAAGAGAACTGAGAGGCCGGAGAGAGAGCTTAGTTCTAGCAGGGGGCGGCTGCAAGAGCTCTGACTTGGGAAGCCTCTTGGCTCCGCGGGGGTAGCCGCACTGCACCTAGAGAACAATGATGAAGATGAGTCTTGAAGGCCTTGTTAGTCCTGCGGATTCCCTGGTTCTCAGCCGCAGGGGTAGAAACCAGAAGACAAGCCGTGTATTTGGGGTTACCGTTAACCTACTGTATGTAGCCAGAGTGTCTAAAAGGGTGAAAGTTGGTCAGGAGGATAGAAAGGAAGGAGGAAGCAACGGGAAGACAAGCCCTAAACAGGCCTTTTTCTTGTGAGCCTGTGCTCCAGGTAGAGTCTCTGCTGCACTGATTTCAATCTCCCAAATCGGCGAAGTCACCAGAATAATCTGTGCCTCGTGAGTTGACTCTCGTTTATCTCCTGTAGCATATTGTTCTGTTATTCCAAAGGAGCTGCACACATGGATGTTTTGTGTATACTCCCTTTCATAACTTGCATATTTAAATGTTGATGTTATTGGATGACTAAAGAATACTCATTTCCCCATCAAACTGTAACCTTTCTCCTTTCCGTTTTCACTGTTTTCTCCATGACTTTTGCGCTGTGTGTAGGAGGCACACAGTAAGTCTAGAACTGGATTTATCTGTCTAAAACAGTATCTTTAATCTTATGCTGGCTTCGAGATGGGTTTTGATTTTAACAAATCAAAACAAATTTTTTAGATGATTCCCTTCAAAGAAAACTAATTTCCCTTTACAGAAACCAAATTACTTTCCTGAGAAATGTTGTGTTCGGGTGCCATTTTCTCTTTCCTTCTCACCAGTTCCTGGTACCAGCCTCTTACTAACCATGAAGCGGAGGAAGCCCAGGTTCTGCGGGCCCGCCTAGCACCCGCCCTGCCTATGTTCTGAAGGGGCCTGAGCAGTTCTGTTCGTATAGCTTTGAATTATTTTTCCTAAAGAAGGCTCCGATAGTGTGCATGCTTTAAGTCCCACAACACTTATACCCGTCAGTGACCATGTCCTAAGTATAATTAAGCCTTCTTTCCCGAGAAGGAGGGGTGCTTATTGGACTGTCACCTGTAGGGTCCAACCCTAAGTGCACTGTTAGTCCCTCATGAGCGGTGTTGAGTCATCAGAACCAAACCTGGAGACTAGAGCTCCCAGACAGGCAGCTCATCAGGCGGGGAAGGCTTCGCTCGGCTGCATAGAAAATGTCGAGCATGGGAGTGAAGAACAATTCATGGGGCATATTTTACCAGGCCCGTCATTAGCTCAGTGGTTCAAGATAAATTCTATAGGGTCACATTGCACCCATGGTTTTAAGAGGTCAGCACTCTCTCAAGCAGGTGAGCCACTGCCTGGACACTGAGCTGGAGGATAGGATCGGGGGTTTCTCTCTGAGATGTGTATGTTAACTACTACAGTGCAAGACCTGGTGGCCAAGAAGGCCGGTATGTGTGGTGCTTGCTCTTGCCATTGGACAGATCGACACAGAAACCCGCAGAATCTGTGCAGACTTCACAGTGTCATCAGCCAATGTGCCTAGGAAACACCCAAATGCTCCTGGTGTTCATTTGCAAGTCCATCCCTAGACTTCTCAGCCAGCCTACCACTTTTTCAGAAGGCTGAAGGGATTACAAAAAAAAAAAAAAAAAAAAAAAACCCGGACTGCTTTGGCATGATGGTGGGGCCGCTGATTCCCTTCTCTGTCCTTGAGTGTTTACTGCCAGGAAATCCTGACCAACACTGATTGCCAAGGGGTTAAAGTCACATTGTTGTTAAATTGGGAGGGAAAATTAGCAGGATTTTGTGCCCTATGTCCAATTATCACAGAGTTTCAAAAACAGGAACCTGGGGCTTTATATGAGGGGACAGGGGAAGTCGAGGGGAAGAGTCACAGGGTGATTTATCAGGGCATGGTTCCAGATAAATGGCTACATGGAGGCGGGAGAATTTTATGCATACACTTTGTACCAAGCAGCGTTGGATGAGCAGGAGCTCACCCAAAAGTTGAAGTGGGCAGTTCTGGCTACGGCCCTCCTGTGTGGGTAGAGGCCATGACTTTCTGTTCATGTGACTTGCACATGTGCACATGCCAGTACTGTGCCGTTAGCGTCTCCTGCAGCAAAGTAAGTCCATAGATTGCACCACACTGCAGAACTCCTGAACGACAGAGACATCTCCAGGCTCTCGGCAAGCCGGCTTCTCTAGCGACTAAACTCTGACATAGTGCAACATCAGCACGTCTTAACAGATGTGCTGCCCATCTTTTCTCTCCCATAATATCAATCCTGAAGTGGGGGGTAGGCTTGGGTGGGAGGAGAGTGGAGAGAGGCAACATGTCCAGAAACACAGTAAGCACTACTGACTCCTGATTCCCTTGAGGACTAGTTAGAGCCACCAGCCAGACTTACTCTTGCATCCTTACATCTGCCCTCCTTTGCGATTTGCTAAACCATACTATTTGATAGAAATTTTTTCATTTAAAACAGCAAGAATTTCTAGGCTAACTCTAGCAAATGGTATTGAAATAATATGCAGATTTGTAAATCTATTCAGCATGTACCAGCCCTTGATGCTATTTCCTTCTGTGTAGAACAGACAGCTTGGTGGGAGCCTTAGATTCGTGTGATCAGTAGCTGGAGTCTGGAGTCTCCAGGCCGCGGGCCTTGAAGCTGTCTGTGCTGCCCCTCCCCCTCCTCCACTCTCTTGACACTCAGGAGAGGATTCTCAGGGTCTCTGCCCAAAGAAACTGTGTCTGTTCCATCGGAGGCCTCATGCTCAGTGTCCAAGCTGTGTGTCCACACATTCCCCTACATCCATGCACACAGACACACAACACAGTCTCCACCTGTGCACACACTGCTTCTGAGAAATGCAATTCGATTCCCTAAGAGGAACTTCCAGTTTCACGTACGCCCCTCACCTGAGAAAGATCAATGACTTTCCTGAAGCCACATAGTCAACCACAGAGCCATAGCTAAGGCCAGATACCCTTCATCCTTATTCCAGTGCAGCCAGGCCCACGCACTTGTGTTGGAGATCACACCGTGTGTAACTCAGCACATCTTCTGTAGATGAAGGCCCTCCCTTCTCAGAGTTGACTCAAGATCTTCACCATCACCCTAAGCCTTCAGTCCGTTCTTTACAAGTGGATGAAAGAGATGATTTCATAACAAGCCAGCTTACATTTGAAAGCAGCCTCTTGCAAACCCAAGTAACTGCTGGACACCTTTTATCGATTATTAGACACTGCAAACAGCTCTTTTGAAAAATAAGTTCAAAATCCTTTTATAGTTTGCCACTTCTGCAGCAGCTACCACAAGCCCTAAGGAAAGATTGCTTCCAACGCATTATAAAAAAAAAGACGTTTTCTTGGCTCCATATTTCTAATCTGATTTTTTTATAGTTAAGTGTATTTTATGTGCACACTGTGTTTCATTTATGATCCGAGTAGATTTAATCTAAAACTGCAAGATGACTTTTTGTCCAAGTGAGTCTGTTCAGCCCTTAGTTGCAGAAATTATTTTTTATTGAAAGAAATTTAGTAACATATTCCATGGAAAGGCAGCTTGAACAGCAGGTTTTGTATCATTTTTAAAGTCAACAGTGGGGGGAAGAGGAGAAAAAATAAAAATAAATAAAAGTCAACAAACAAAGACTCTCCAAAGGACAGAAATGGGAACTATCAGCCGGTCATAACGTGCTGTGGTGTCTGTAGAAGGGAAAGACTAAAATCAGTGAAATATGTTTGATCCCAGAAGGTAATGAAGAGATGTCAGGAGATAAGAATATTTCATCAGATATCCAAAGGTGTCACTGATAGGCGAAATACAGAGAAACAAAACAAAGGGTCAGATAAACCCAAACTAATCACCCTAAAATTCTGACCATGGGACTGGGGCTACCTGGCCGTTTGGGTGGTGGGTGTGGTGTGGTAACAGCACCTGAGGGGGAGATCCTGGACCTCTAACTCGAGGCCGACAATAAACCAACATTCGCTCATTTTTAAACAAAGATGTTTTATTTCTTGTTATGAAATAGCTTTGACTTTATGAAGATTTTAGCCAAGTGAGTGTGTGTACACCCAGTTTTCTGAACTGGCTCGGTGTTCACTGAGCATAGGAATCTCCAACTCAGCCATTGTCCCCTTTGTGTCTGCAGCCATTTGTCATCTACGACATGAATTCCTTAATGATGGGAGAAGATAAAATCAAGTTCAAACACATCACCCCCCTGCAGGAGCAGAGCAAAGAGGTGGCCATCCGCATCTTCCAGGGCTGTCAGTTTCGCTCCGTGGAGGCAGTGCAGGAGATCACAGAGTACGCCAAGAGCATCCCTGGCTTTGTGAGCCTCGACCTGAACGACCAGGTAACCCTCCTGAAATACGGCGTCCACGAGATCATCTACACCATGCTGGCCTCCTTGATGAATAAAGATGGGGTTCTCATATCAGAAGGCCAAGGATTCATGACCAGGGAGTTTCTAAAGAGCCTGAGAAAGCCCTTTGGTGACTTTATGGAACCCAAGTTTGAGTTTGCTGTGAAGTTCAATGCACTGGAATTAGACGACAGCGACTTGGCCATATTTATAGCTGTCATCATTCTCAGTGGCGGTGAGTCACCTTTCAATCTCCCCTGGGAGAGGGTGGGGCCGAGGGGAGGGATGGTGACTGGCTAGTGGTCCTGCTCGCTCCCTTTCTCTCTGCGTACTGTGCTGCTCATACAGACCCTGCAGCGGCGTCCCGGGGCAGAGAGGCCTGTACACGTGAAACCCCAGCAAGCCAAGGGTGGGTGGCCCATGTGGGGGCCACTGCGTCCTGTCCAGTCCAAGTGCAGGACAAATGCCCTTCTCTCCTTTTGCTTCACTTTCCTTTCCGGAAGCCCAAACCAGGCTTCATTTTGCTGGAGTAACAAGGTGTTTAACTTTGCTAAAGACAAGGGTCACTTGACACAGAGAAAGCACTGCTGGTTTTGGTCATTTTGCTCCTCCCCCACTGTAGGTAAATATGGCTTGGAGTGGCTTCTCAGTACAGGAATCAGGGAATTACTTACCCCTGCCTCTGTAGATTCCCCTTAAGGTGGCTTCCTTAATCCTCCTTTGTGAGGTGGTTGACTGGCTCAGATGTTGACTGGCTCAGATTGCAGTGTGAACCAAGGAACACGCAGCAGAGGAAAGAGCAGTTATTTAGCTGTTCATTGTTTTTTTGGCCTTGCAAGTACATGATCTAACCAACCGATCCCCAAAGCCAGGTTTTGTAGTAAATGCTGCTTTCATCAGCCTCACCTGTGTTTTCAAGTTGAGAAGAAAGCTTCACTGTCATCACTCTGTAAAAACTGTTTGTAAGGGACAAGTTTTCAGTACTAAAATGGACTTTGGGTAAGCTTTTTATGTGACTTCTATTCATGAAAACTGAGGAGTGGTGGACAGTAGTCCTTGCAGGTGACCTGTGTGCAGCTGTTCAGGACAATGAGCAGAGTCCATTCCGCTCTGTGGTCCTGTGTCGTCCGATTATAGGCAGAGTACCGTGCTTCTGAAACTGAGTTACAGTATTTATAATTACTAATCAGTGCTAATTAGTAATACTAATTGGTTAGTGTCGATAACATCAATTACTACTACATAATCACTAGTTAGTAGTAATAACAACAATTACCGTGTGTTAGGCAGTATTCTGAGCACTTTATCCACCTTCATTGCATTGTCACACACCGGTGAGACTAAACACCATTTTGCAAAGGAAATTGAAGCATCAGAAGTTCAATCACTTGGCCAGACTTACCCAGGGAGCAAAAGATGGAGTCAGGATTGAGCTCTCAGGCAGCCGGGTGTAAAGGCTAACTGCCCTGGGAGCCTGGCCGGGGAGCCCAGGGACGCTGCCATTTCTACGCCTGGGATACATGTGGACAAGTGACTTCACCCAGGTTGATTCTGGACCCTCAAGTCCAGGGTCAAGTTGTAACTCATCTAAAAATGACTTTTTTGATGTTATGTTTAATATAACAGCAATACACTATCCAACATGTTTGATCATATCTGCTTCTTAAACAAAGTAACCCTTGATCCTAGAGAATCTGTGATTCATTAAACAAACAAGAATGAGATTTCAGTTTATTTGCGATTCACTGGGAGTAGAAGATTAAATTTTTAGAAACTCCATTAGAAAACAAGTTGGTATTGTTTAACTAGCTGATGTTTTAAGGTACAGTTTATTTTTTAATAAAAAGTAGAAATATAATGATTAACATTTACCATTGTTCCAAGACTTTTCCTCAGCATACGGCATATACTATTTTTATACCCTTTTTCTTACATAATCATTTCCCATGTCATTGCATACTCTTTGTTAATATTTTCAACTATTTTTTTTTTAATGAAAGGTATATATTGTCATTTTACAATTCAGAGTCCAGGGATATGTAAGTGAAAAGTAAAGGTCTGTTCCCTCAAAATAAAGTAGGATTAAGGAAACCCCATTTCTCTGACCAAAGCTTTTCAGCCCATATGTCAGTGTATATATAGGTCTATATATACATGTATTTTAGTGCTGTGCTTTAACCCGCTGCGCCACCAGGGAGGGCCAATATATACATGTATTTTAAACGGCACTTTAATGACTGTAAATTACTCCACTTTATAAAAGGACCCTTATGTACTAAATTATCGCCTGTTTGGTGTTTAGGTTGCTATAACTTACTACAAAAACCTATAGAGAAGAAAATAGAAGATTATTTAAATCTGTTCTGAATTTTGCCATAGTAAACATTCGTAAGTTCTGTTCAATCAAAATTTCTGTTCGGATGTCAGGTGATGTTTTCATTCCAAATGACCAGAAGTAGAGTTGCTGGGAATGTGGCTATGTACACTTTTAAATCTTTTGTTACATCATTGCCTGATTGTTTTCCACAAAATTTGTACCAGTTTGTACTCACAGATACTGAGGGAAACATTTGAAATAAACCATCCAAAAACGCTTAGTTTCTAACTCAGAGAGACCTAGAAACAATCAAGATAGTTCTGGACAATGTTGCTTTCTGAGCACATGAGAAACTACTGTGTGGTTTCATCCAGGAAAATGCTATTTTAAACCTATAATTCATAAGCCAGGTTATTTAGAAATCAGTGATTCATTAGGCCTTTAAAGTCTTTATTAAGTGGTCAAGAAATAGCTTTGTGGTAGTTTGATCCAATTTAATAGATGTTGTTGGCTTTGACTTTCAACTATGAAAATTTAAAATGGTACCTTTAATGCAGAAGTTGTATGAATGAGTTTCTTGTAGCCTTATACAGACTATCTTCACAGGAGCCAAAATGCAGATCTCATTGGGTCTTCAGAATAATGAAAGAAATGGAAAGATGATAGCCAGTCACAAATGATTAAAATCTTTTCTCTATCATTATAATGAAAAGAAAAGCCTGTGAATAATTTTAGATACCCCCCCCCCATAAAGGATTTACCACTACTAGTTCCTGTATCATTATAGGCAGATCCTTCCCTGATCAAAGTTTGCTTTTATAGACGAAGCCTCCCCTACAGGCATTAACTAAGGATGACTAGACTGGATGCCATGTTTGTTCAGTCCACAGGAATTTGACTCTCTTCTTACTCACAGAAGTTGATTGGGTATAGGCCAGAGGAGGAACTGCTAAAGTTGCTTGCAGTCCAAAGTCTGCATTCCGGTAAGAACAGAATCTCAATCACTGGTAGATGGTGAGACCGGTATTCCAGAGTGTGGTCTATTACAGTAAGATATATAATTCCTCAGTTTGTGTTTTTTACTTCCCTACCCTGAGTTTTCCAGAAAGGGAAAACTTTGATGTAGGCAAGAGACCTTGATCTGGTTAAAAAAATTTCTAATCCTGTCTTAATAAGCAATTACTTACTCCTCTACAGTTAATTCTGAAGTGTCCAAGTAGCATTAGTGATTTCAGAAAGAAGCGCTTTGGGCAGGGATCCTGCTGTCCTCGTTCTGATGTAGCCCTGGGTCACAGGCGAGCCTGGTGCGGGTGAAGGCACTGTGACTACGACTTAGGGAACATGGGGAGGCAGGCACCAGAAAGCTTGGGGCAGAAAGGAGTGGAAGAGATTAAGGGGGGGAGGGGCAGAAGGCCTGAGGGAATTTGGGGGGTCATAGTAGCTGGTTTGGCCCAAATAAGTGTTTGCTGAGAAAAGGGGAGTTGCTATCAACTTCAGTGGAAGAAAATGCTGATGCCTTTAGATTAGGTACTTAGATTGGCCAAGCACTTAGCATTGTGTCACTCAGCTCTCAAACCAAACTTGCTGAGAAGGATGGCCTAGTTCTCAAATTTTCCTCTTCCTTTTCTTTCTCCTATGAGCTTGAGGCAAGAAAAATGAGACTGGAAAGGACAGTACTTTGTCGTTTTTGAAGATCTTATTGTCTCTCTGAGTCCTAGCAGTTTGGGTTTATATTCTCATTTCATGGAGAGAACAGTGAGGGTTATTGACTTAAGCTCTTTTATCTAAGACCCAACAAAAGTGAGCAGCAGAACAGGACTGACACCGAGGTGTCCTGACTGTCACCTCCAGTCTGCCACACACACCCTGCCTCTGCCACCTGCTCACAGGGCAGATCAGTTCATCATCCTTGTGTTGGTGCTGTGACCTTTGCTTGTTCCGCCATGCTCCCAGGACCTGGGCCCCTCAGCCAGCAGAGGCGCTTCCTCCACCAGAGTGGTCAGCCCAGCTTCCCGCGTCTGTGCCCTGGCTGGAGAGGTGGCGTCAAGAGTAATAAAACTGCCTCCAGCAGGGGCATGTTTGCAACTGGCGCCTCAGCCTCCTGCCAGCCCCCAGGCCCCACCAGTAAACTCCCCAAACCTACCCAGCAACCCCAGCCAAGTGGTAAGGCTGACAAGTCCCAGGACACTCCATCGGACGCTTTGCCCCCTAAGTGTGTGCTGTTTGGTGAAGAAAAGCATCAGAGGGCTCCAGCTGGAAGTCTGCAGCGGGAAAAGGCTCTTTTTGTTAATTCAAAACAGTTTGGAATCCAGTACTGTTCTTCCCAAACTTCCAAGATAGGAGGGAGGAAATTCACAGGATTTTACAACCCACTTCTCAAGGCAGAGTGCCATCACCATCTTAATGATAGAGAACCTACAAACGTTGGTCCAGGGCCACTGAAAGCAAGTCATCTGCCTCCTTTGTGTCTGGCCAGGTTATGCAAGCCAGCTCTGCAGGACCGCCTTTTGCCAGCAGTGCAGCCGGCCTCTTTGGAAAGCGGCTTTGGGGAGCTGCTTTGGCTTTGGGGAGCTGCTCCAGGAGGGACAGTTTGCATTTCTGCTGTTGAGCAGACAGGGAGAACAGGCAGAAGAGCTGTTCTGGGCTCTGCATTTGCAGATCAAACAAGAGTAGCAATTCCAGGACAACTGGGTAGCTGTCTGGGCCATCACCTGGACCTGCTTCTCCCCTTGTTCTTGACTAGATGCAGGCTACTTAATTTGTTGGAATTCGAATAAGACAAAGCACAGTGCCTGACCCAGAGCAAACATTAATGAATGAACAAATCTGAGGTCCTAATAATAACGCACGTACTGAATACTTGCCTGTGTGCTGCAAGTACGTACTGAGTGAACCCTGTAGCTGTGTTCATAATGTTTGTTGCTTCTTCCCTGCAGCTCTGCAAAGTCTCCCATTACTCCCATTTTGCAAAGGATAAAACTGTGTTTAGAGGAATGAAGTTCTAGGTCTCAGAGCTGCTAAGGGCAAGACCAAGGCTGAGAGCTGGTGCCTCTGACTCTACAGCTGAGCCATCAGCACTCTGCCCTTTGGTGTTGGTGTCGACGTGTCGAAGCGTTCTGTTCCTTTGGTCTTGGAGTTCTTTGGCAGTTATCAAAAATGACCCATTTTCATATTGCCTCCAAGAATTCCAGGTTGTCACCAAGATGTTACCAATATCCAAAGCCTTTTCCTAAGAGGCCCCCTCCGCCCTTGCCTCACATAGTCACATCCTGGGTTTCCAAATGGCTCTGGGACAGACAGGATTCCCCTGCTGACCCTGAAGGCAGGTGCTGTATTCTCAGATGAGTTCAGGTAGCGTGGCCTCTTGCTGATGATAAGCTCTAAAAGTATATATGGAGACAGCCATGCTTAGTCAGATACCCTCTCAGCCCAGGCTATAGAGAGAGAACTGGTTGCAGAAAAATTTATGAGAAAAAGTTAAAATTGTTAAAATAGCATCCAGTAACTTCGTTTCTCCCTGCCCCTTTGGAAGCAAAGATCAAAACCACATACTTGCGGTAGCTGTGGGTCCCCTGGTCAGAGCCCGCAGGACACTAGAGGGTGAGGCCTGGGCTGGGCCTGTCCCCTCTGCCCCCTTCACAGCCTTGAGGGCATCTCAGCCCGCAAGTGGCCTGCCTGCAAGTGGCCTTTCAGTGTCATCCACCAGTCGGAGGACGGTTCTGCAGCCTCTGGAAAAGAAGCAGGCCCGCAGGCTGGTGCCCCCGGGACCAGGGCTCTAGTTGAGGGAGACCCTCCTCCTCCACCCCCCTCCCCTTTCCCAGCTTCAGGCCTCTGCTTCCAGGGGTCCCCAGTCAGCAGGGAGGGGACAGAAAGCGCCAGGAGCACGGGGCAGCGTTCTCCTGCCCTCCTGTGCTCCCAGTGCCCACCTCGCTCACTCCCATGGATCCTTTGGGCAAGACTCAAGCTGCTGCCTCTTCTGTAAAAGAGGCTTCTTCTGGTTCTTCTCATGAGAGTGAGGCTGGGCTGGGACATTTGACTCCTGGTGTGACCAAGCCCGGACAGCCCAGAAGAGTGTAGTTACAGCTTGTTTACCAGTGGAGACCCTTGGGGGCGCCTACTCTGAGTCTGTCTCCCACGGTGCTGCCCCCACTCCCACCCCAAGCTGTCCCTGCCACAGGCGGGCAGGCCAGCAGGATGATGGCTTTAAAGAATGACTCAATTTGCCTTATCTAGAAATACCCCATTTGTTTGCTCGTTTCATAACCTCTTGGACTTCACTTAGATAAAGGTGAGGTATATTTATGAGTTCTCATCTGGTGCCCAGATTCTAAAAGCCAGACCAAGGAGGCTGGGGATGAGGGGATTAGAATCACCTGAGAAGGTTCAAATGCACACGCAGGCTTTTGCTGTGTTCGCAGAGTAGCAAAGCATCTTTATCTGTGGCCGCTTCAGAAATAAAGTCCCTTTCCCCTCCCGGGGCCTGGTAGGCTGGGGTCTGAGCAAGCGAGGAGTGTATTTGACCCCAGAGACTGACCAGGGATGGAAAGCCAAACTGCTGAGTCATTCCTGTCACCACACCGGCTGTCTTGGAAGAGAGTCAGTCAGTGGGCTGCTCTTTGGAGCACTTTATCATTTTGGTTTCTCACAATGTGTGTTTAAACTCTGGGTGACCCCAGGCACCCATCCAGGCTGGCACAACGCACCAAGATTTCAGACAGATCATCGAAGGTGAGGCCCAGGAGGGGTCCGGTCACTCAGCAGAGACCAGCATGGGTTCCTGAACCAATTCTGGGGTGAGGGGGCCTAGAGAGGCTGGCTGGGGCCGTAGAGAGCTGCAGAGCCCCAAGAGCCCCATCTTCCACTCCACACTGACTAGATATGAGATTTCAGGCCATTATCTTCCGCCCTGAGCCCGGGGTTCCTTATCAGTGCCCCAGTAAGTGAAATAAAGTCAAGTGAAACCTCTGGCCCAGCGCCTGGGACGTGCTTTGCTCACGATCAGGGCTGATCCCCCTTCCCCCCTCTAGGATACTATTTGAAGTTGCTCCACTGCAGTCCTGCCAGTCACTTTGTTCAAAATCCCACCAATAGTCATTCTTCGAGTCCCTTATTACAATGTAAATACCCCGGGGGGGGGGGGGAGAGCGGCTAATCCCTTTATCAGCCATCCCTGTGAGGGGATTAGTCCTGGATTCAGAGCAAAACCCCAAGGGAAAGAGATACTGGAGGAAGGGGAGGGGCCTGAAAAGCTGAGGGAAGAACTTTTAGCCCCACTGCCCCTGAGGAGTTAGGGCTCAGAGACGTCCTGCTCCAGCATTCTGATAAAGTTTGGGGCACACGATGTGTTGAAAGGGCACCCGCAGAGACTGGAGCGAGCACCTGGGTGGTGAGAGGCCAGATGTCCTCAGAACTCGTAAAGACGTGCTAAGGACGGGGGAGGCGTTGGGAGGGTGCGGGATGGAGCTGCAGAGAGTGGACCTGGGCACTTTCTGCTGCCACCTACTGCTTAGGTCGCTGTCGGCACTTCCAGGGGTCCAGGAAGCCAGGCCCTGGGCGGGAGTGGCCCTGGCCGCAGATGCCTGAGCCTGAGTGTCCTGTACTGTGGGCCGGGGTCGCCTTCACCTGTCCATCTTTCCTTCCTCTTCATTTCTCTCTGTGAACTGGAAGCTGTTAGAATGTTCGCCCAGTCCCAGAGCCCCCTTCTCAGCTGCAGCCTCGCCTCAACCACGTGCTCACCCTCGTCCACCGCTCAGCCTCTGTCTGGTGTGGCTGGTCCTGGCCACCAGCAAGCATGGTCCTCTCAGCGGTAGGGAAACAGAGGTAGAGGGTAGGATGGAAGACTGAAAAGAAGGGAGCCCGTAGGGAAAAACATTAGGAAAGCTAGAGAAAGGGCCCTGGAAAGCAGAAAACAGGAGCAGAGAGCAAGGAGGAGAAAGGCAAGTGGAAGAAATGCTGACGGGAATAGTGGCTGCTCACCCGCTCACTCGCTGTGTAAGACGTAAGACGTGGCTCTGGTCTCACTGTGAGTGGATTACTGTGGTCTCCACTTTCTCATTGAGGAAACCCGGGCACAGAGAAGTTAAGACACTTGCCCAGGGTCACCCAGCCAGTGCATTTTAAGGTTGGGGTTCCAACTGCTTCTCACTAAGCACAACTTCTTTCCAATTGTGCTTGTGTTTGTATATGAGAATCACCTGGGAGCTCTGAAAAGTCTTGAAAGACACCCACCCACCCACCCAGGACGGGTACTTCACATTCTCTCTAGCTGGAACCCAGGCATCAGCCTTTGGTCAATCTCCACAGATAACTTAGTGGAGCCTGTGTGGAGAGTCACCGCTAGAAGGGGCTCCCCTTAATTTTACATGTGAAAAGAACACTTGGGAGGCTTTCTCCTATTTTCGTAAAAGCAGGCTGAATCCCCAGTTCTGCTTGATGGCACCAAGATGGTTACTCAGAAAAGCAACACAGATATCTCATGCCACCTCTTCAAGGAAGTGACTTGGGCACCACGGTCGTTGAGTTTCATTACTGCTCTTAAACTCGCTTACGTGTAGCCAGTTCCCAGAAAACCCAGAAACCCCAGAACCCTATGCTCTTGGGTGTATGTTCTCACCAAGAACAGCCCCTACCACTTCCCAACGGTGTGTTTGCCACCCCAGCCCACTTTTGCTCCTGACCCCATCCCTGTGGGGATGGCCTTTATTTGAGCCAACACAGAGAATAGATGTATCTCATGAAACTTCCTCACCCATCTCACTCCCTGTGACCTTAGAAGAGAAATGAAGCCAAAGCCCAGGAAGATGACACAACTTGTCCAAAGTCACGTGGAAACTAAGGACTCAGATCAAGTCTGCAGGCTCCAAATCCATTGTTCCAAATCCATTTTACCACCTGTGGGTAAGTGGGATGCAGTGGATTAAAGGACATGAGAAAGGCAATGTGAAAAGAAGGGACACTGCCAAGTGTGGGTTCTCTAAGGAGCCCCCTACTGCCCCTCCAAGCCTGAGAAGGTCTGTCACTTTGGCCTCCTCCCCCACCAAATGCCCTGGGCACCGCCCATCTCAGTTTCTTCAGTCCCGGAAAATTAAGAGGGAAGTTTGAAAAAGACAGTCCTAGGACAGAAAGTCAAGAGGGAAGATTGAAAAAGACAGTCCTGGGATGGGCAGCTCTGAGAACAGAGGCCAGCCACCGCCTCTGGTTTTTCTGCCTCTCCTTCAGGAGCCCCCACTTTGAACATACAGCTCCCAACCAAACCGCCTCTTGGGAAACTAAGGGGAGGTGAGTGGTGTCCAGAAGATGCTCAGATGGACAGGTTCCCAGAGAATCCCCAGAACTTGAATCTGCTTCAGATCCCCTCTCCCCTGGGCGGAACCAGATCGGGGTCTCAGGGAGGCTCTGTAGACCTGCCCGCCACCAGCAGTGCGCTCTAATCACTTCCAGCACTGTGTGGATGGAGACCGGGAAGACCTCTTTCCCAATTCTCTGCAGCCTGGGGAGTAGGGAGCCAGTAATTAACTCCAGCTTCCTCGAGAGCTGTGTCCTAGTGTGTATGAGTCAACACGCACTTTCCCAGAAGGGCCTTCCTGCGTGTGTGGGTCCCAACCCTGATCCTGTTCCTCAACTCTAACCCTCAGCAAAGTTCAGGGACAAGCTCTCAGAAGTACCTCTAGGAACAGCCTCTTATAGGAACCAGGCTGGTGGGGAGTGGAGAGGAAGGGGGCGCCCAGCATGGCCGGCCAGGTGACTGGACAGATGTCTGTGGTCCCTCACTTAGCTCAGAAGTGTTTGGGTGGGGTGGAGAGGACAATGGCAAGAGAAGTATAGGGGAAGAGAGCAGAGAAAGCCTGTAGTTGGGAGGAAGGCGGCGGGTGGGAATCAACTCTGACAGATCCTTTTTGCCCTGGACAGTAAGGTTTGCTTGAAACCAGAGGGAGGTTTTGTAAGCTGCTGTTGTAAGTGTAATGTGTGAGCCTGTCCGTGTACTTTCTCGTTAGATATTGAGTTTATCTGCCCAGTGTCACTATGTGAATTACAGAAAGAGAATTATAAATAACAATAAAGCTTAGAACTTTTGAGTTCAGGTTTTAGAGATCATCTGTCTGGTCTAACCCTTTCACTTGCAGAGGAGAAAATTGAGTCCCTACGGTGGGGTTAAGCAGTTTGCCCAAGGTCACTGCACTAGTTAGTGAAAGACCCGGAAGTAAAATATCCTGCTTTTTCCCTACTCTGCTGCAGTCTGTTTGCTTTGACTGAGGCTGTCAGTAAGACGGACAGAGGGACAGAGCTGTAAATGATCGAACTTGTCACTGGAAAAATTATAAATCAGTGGCCACAAAACGTCAGCCCTTCAGCCAAACTTCATCCGTCACATCATAAAAAGTAACTTGCCAAAGGGGGGCTTGAAAATCCAAACCAGATCCTTCTCCGCTCCTGGAGGGGCCGGTTCCATCATCCTGCACCAAGGCCAAGTCTTCCCAGCCAACTGAGCAGTTGCATTTTAGGGTTTGGTTGTCTGAACTGTCATGATGAATGGAACCCACTAGATTAATGGGAAGTCTTCTGCAGAAGTTTTGACCCTACGGATGCTACTCAAGAGGAAGGAGGAAGGGGAAAAGGCAGGAGGGAGGGAGCGCCCCCGGGGCCAGAGGGCCCCCAAGAGGGGGTGTGGTCCTGGCCCAGGGAGGAGCCACCTGGAGTGAAGCTGGCACTCAAGGGGTCCACCTGTGGGTGCACCACTCACCTGGGACTCTGGGATGTCTGTTAGGAGGAGTGAAACCTTAGGCACCAATCCAGGGCCTGGTTCCCCTGAGGTGTCAGGGTCTTCAATGTTATGTAGCAGCTGGAAGGAGGGAGCAGCTCCTGCAACGCGTAGTTCTCTAGGCCAGGACTCAGTCACTGTTTCATTTTAGCATCTGAGATTTTTGCTGTTGGCTCTCAAGTCAGATATGAAATTAAAAAAAAAAAAAGACCTGGCCCTCCCTGGTGGCGCAGCGGGTTAAAGCATAGCAGTAAGAAGCTAAAGCCGCTTCCGCATGAGTTTGATCCCCACCTGCCCCGGAGGTGACCACATGGTGCAGCAGACCTCTCCTGACCCGCCCGCTGCTCCCCTCAGCAGTGGACTCAGCAGTGGACAGTCAGTCGGCCTGTTCTGCTCCCCACTCTGTCTCTGGTGGCTCTCCCACCCTCCGCATCTCTGGCCTGTACCCCAGTTCTGTTTGAATAAATAAATAAATAAATCTTAAAAAAAAAAAAAAAAAGACCTAGTCCAGCCAGTGACATGTGTTAGAGAAGTTAAAGGAAAAAAAGTCAAACCAAAGGTAAGTCTCCTTTCATGAGCGCAAGTTCAGAGCTCTGGCCCCCCATGGCCTTGCTGGCACTGCTCTCCCCTGACCTGGTGGCTGAAGGTCACTGGCTCTGCAGATGCTGAAGACACTATTCATGGCAGACTTCTCCCCTGAATGGTGATTCTGCCTGTGGGCTTGCTCACCAACCAGGAGAATTGAACTTTTCAATCCCGGATTTGTAGGCGGAACAACCTTCTCACTCATTAATTCAGCCCATTAGCCCTTCTGGTGTTTGCACTGCAAGTTCAGAAGTGATCACAACGCAGTCACTGCTGCGGGTGGGCGGATGGGAGGGTGGGGTGGGCAGGGACAGACAGGAATGGCAGTACTTAGGGACCAGGGGATGGGGTGTGTGGAATGACAGACTCAACGGACAGATTCATGTTTCTGCCCTGTCCTTGACTAGCAAGAGGCTCATCATGTGTAAGCATAACTCCTTTGGAGTTACTGGGAAGACTGAGTGTTGGCTGTGAGAAGAGCAAGGCGCTGCAGGCAGTCTCTGGAGAGCGGTCACCACTGAGCAAATGCAATCTCCTAGTAACTGCAGTGAATGTCAGGGGTCTGTGGACATTTGTCACAGACTTTCTTTTGAAGGAAAGGTTGAAATCATAGAGGGGAAAGGCAGGTCAAAATGTTTCAGGGGGAGGCACGGGGTCTGTCTACCTGCCATCCCCTGCATGAGGTTGTGACAGGACATAGGAGGTTTGGGGAACTTGGGATGGAAAGAGCTTAATGTGACTGGATCTAAGGGATTATTACAGAAACAGAGGCTAAGGATGAAGCAAAAACATCTATGGTTCTTTAGTTTTCAGGGAGAGGGACAGAGCTAAAACTAGGAAGAGGGTAAATAGTCTTTGAGAACTGAGGTGTGGAATAAATACAAGATATCATACAAGTGTCCTGAATGTTCTATGTAAACCCTGCACTCCTCTTGTGAGTCTTAGTGAGAAAACCATATATTCTAACCACTCTGCTACATGCTTACAAATTACAAAATAAAACTTAGAAGTTAGAAAAAAAAGAAGCTAGCACCCAGACTTTTCACTTGCATATCTGAAAACCTGGCTCTATATAACTTTTAGATTTAAAAAATAAATCAGAATAATAAAATGGGCTTTTAGGAAAGACCCACAAGAGTACTATTTCCCCAGCTCCGTGTGGTGAGGCCAAATGACTCAGGAAACTTTATAGTTTTAAATGCATCAATTAGAAAACAAGAAATGCTAAATAAAACTTGATGGATTGTGCATTCAACTCAAGGAGAAGACAAACCTAAACAAAGTTAAAAGAATTAATTACTTGAAACAAATGTAAAGCAATGTAAAGCTGTGTTTTTGTAATAAAAAAAAAAGGATAAGCCTTTGGCAAATAAGAGTTTTAAATGAGAGACTACACAAATAAACAGCATTCTGTTAAGGGGGGGGATAAGGATTAAGAAACTTCAGATTCTAGGAAAATATTCTGTACAACTTTATTCCCACTTAAGTCACTACAATTTTATGGACATGTAGTAGGAAGCCTGAATAGCTTTAAAGCTATGAAAGAAACGTTAGTGGTGCCAAAGAGTCATCACCAGGCTCATATGGTTCTTCCCATGAATTCCAAGAAATCATCAAGGAACAAATCTTTACTCCACAGAAATAGAAGGAAAACGTCTTGATTCCTTCTGTAAGGCCACTTAACATTGTCACCCAGACAGGCAAAGGATGGCACCCACAATGGCAGACTCTGGACCAAGCTCACATATTTTAAAACCCTAATTAAAATGTTAGCAAATGAGCACAAGGATATAAGGAATTCTGTTTCTCTAGATGAGTTAAAATAAAGTCATCTGATCATCTCTTTAGGTCAAAAAAATCTGGTGAAATGCAACAACATTCCTGACTAAATTACCATAGTAGAAGCATTAGCCTTTGCACTATGGCAAGAAAAAGAAACAAGAATTGTAAACTGGGAAAGAAAAACCACATTATTTTCAGATAGCATTTTCTATGCTAAATAAATAAATTTAAGCCCATGAGAAAAACTATTTGAATGGATACGATTCAGGAAATTGGAATCAATTCATTATATTAAAATCAATCATTTTTTTCTAGACATCAGCAAGGATCTATCAGAAAACGTAACAAAAAAGAAAACCAGAATGCTATAGAGAATTAAAACCAAAGAAATAATACACATTATAAAGTAATTAAGGATAAACCTAGTAAATGGACATCAAGAGAGACCTATACTAAAAAGTTTAAAAGTAATTTAAGCTCACCATTTAAAAAGTTGAACAAGTATAAAGAAGAAAGTGAAAATTATCTGCAGCTTTACCACTGAAAAGAAACTTCCTTTACAGTCTAGCCTTTCAAACACTACCGGTATTGAAAAACTATGTCCTGTCTCTTTGGAAATACATATAGTAAGGCCAAAAAAAGAAGAAAAACTTGTTTTAGAAGCTTATTTAAAGCTGAAGTAATAAAATAACTTGAGGTTATAAACAAAGACAGCAAGAAGGAACAGAAGTCGAAAGTAAGGTTTGTGGGTGAGGAGAAGAACGCTCGGTTTGGGGAGAGGATGGTCTCGCTGCCACACTCTGTCCACTAACCACATAGATTAGCGCTGGCCCGGGGAGAGCACGGACGGCCTGCTTCCCACTTCAGCATCCTGTTGGCAAGTGCTTGCTGGCTCTTCCATTCCCCTAACTTAGAACCAAAAAAAAAAAGCACCGAAAAGACGGTGAGGAATTTGGCTGAATATGCCCCAGAGGTGGGGCCAGAGAATCTTGTAACTGAACCTCCTGTTCTGTTTTCCATTCTGCTCCCCCAGACCGCCCAGGTTTGCTGAATGTGAAGCCCATTGAGGACATCCAAGACAACTTGCTGCAAGCTCTGGAGCTGCAGCTTAAGCTGAACCACCCCGAGTCCTCCCAGCTGTTTGCCAAGCTGCTGCAGAAAATGACAGACCTCAGACAGATTGTGACAGAACATGTGCAGCTATTGCAGGTCATAAAGAAAACTGAGACAGACATGAGTCTGCACCCTCTCCTACAGGAAATCTACAAGGACTTGTATTAGCAGAGAAGTCCCGATTCACTGACCACGTTTGCCTTCTTCCGATTGCACTATCATGTTGAGGGAAAATCTGACACCTAAAAAAAAAAAAAAAAAAAAATTACTGTGAAAAGTGCATTTTAAAAAGAAAAGGTTTTAGAATAATAGATCTATTTTATGCATATTGTTTATAAAGATACATTTACAATTTACTTTTAATATTAAAATTACCACATTCTGAAATCGCTGGTTACATGTGAAGACAGTTTGATGTTGCCTCACACTATCCTTTTTCCCTTTCTCATTCTTTCCTTCCTCCCTTTGATTTCCTCCACTTTCTTTTCTGTTTTACACATTTTCAAAATGTGAATGGAACTGTTGATTAATTTTCACTCTCAGTAAATTAATTTTGTACTCCATTGACAACCACCCTGAGCTCTCCGTCTGCTTTAGTGAGCACAACTAAGCAGGAAGGGCACCTGCAGGAGCAAAAGTGCTCAGAGCTTGTGTGTCTTAACCTGGGATTCAACCTCCCTCCCTCAACAGCAGGGTGTTCACCCCCACCGCAGCCTGCTGAGGGGCCCCAGCGCCCTGGAGGCAGGCATTCTGCTAGAAGCCTGCCCTGCGTCACACATGAGTGTCTTTAAGATTCTGCACCGGCCAAGAAGGACTCACCACTGAGTTAAAATACATTAGAAGACATAGGGTAATCATGTACCAAAGGGACGGTTTAGGCGCTGAGTTCTCTGGGGGTGCAGAGGTCGCAAAGACAAATGGAGATTGGTAGCAATCAAGAGTTAACTCTCAAGCCACTGAAGGTGAGCTCAATGAATGTGTTGGATTTGGTGTAGGAGACATTTTAAGAATGAAAAATAGCAGCAGCAGCAACAGTAGTAAAAGGAGAGAGCAAAACAAAGCAGAGAGAAGAAGAGATGCTTTCTGTTCTCACACATGAAGCCAGACAATTCCTGGGGCCGCCTTGCCCACAGCGCTCTCATTTTCCTGATCTCAAAGGCTAATGAGCGTATGGTTCAGGCCATGATGCCTCCCCCACAAGTAAGGAGTACGCTCCCCACAGGCAGGAACCTTCTCGGCACAGTCAGTAGATTAGCTGAATGATGTACCTTGCTGGCCCACAGTGTCCTCACTGTGACACAAGGGTGCCGCTAAGCAGATGTCCTGAGGTCTGTCTGCTCCAGGATGGTCATTCCACGACCTGACTTGTGCCCTCGCCACACCCTTTACACAGCTTTCCTTATGGTGTTGAGACTCTGGACCACCAGCCTCTGCGTGGGAGGCTTTCAAGTCAAGTGTCAGGAAAGGCCTCGTTCTCCTTTAGCCGCAGACAGACACATCTCCAAAGAGTCAGATTACCAGAGTATGTAGGGTCCTTGGCCCTTTAGGAGAGACACCTTCTGAGCTCCAGCCTTCAGAAACACCACCCCACATGCCATGTGGGGCTCCCAGCCTCCAGTCTAAGTGACATCAGAACATCGGCAAGGCCAGTGCAGTCGAGGCTGCACGAGGCCAACTGTTCCTCCCTTGATGCCAAACACAGGAAACTCTGCCCCACCCCCTGACTCTCGGGAGGCCCTTCTAGGTGTCTTCGTGGGGAGTTGTTCACCTGAGAGAGCTTAAGAATGAAAACATGCAAGCAACAGATGAGGCGAGGCAGGTTCTGCCTCCAGGAGAACCCCGTTTCAGAGATGCCCCCACCAGTCTTCCAGTGCTGCCTGCACATACTTCGCACCAGCGCCCACTCCGCAGCCCATCCACACACGTCCACTTGCTCGGGAAATGGGCAGGGAGCCGCTCAACTTGGCTCTGATACTCAGCATTCAATAGCTTTTAAATCCTGGCAACTTTCAAATTCCCATTTCACTGACTTTCTCCCTGTGGCTTGGATGGCCATTTGCGAAATATTTTACGACACATGGGATACAGCCTCCCGAGCTCCTGCTCCGTTCTCCATCTCCTTTCCCGCAGGATGATTCACAAGTTAATCAACAAGTGGATCATCAGTTATTCATAGTACTTTCTCTGGACACAAATACACTTAGGGATTTGTGTTCATAAAAATAGGAAGAAAAGTAACGTTGGTCAAGAGTCAAAAAGCAGAGAAAGGCTTGGCAGCCCCGCCAGGCGCTCCCCCAGCACCTCCCTGGCCTGGGCCTGGCCCTGCTCCCACCTCGCTGCTGTCTGTGGCCCAGGGCAGAGCGCGTGCCCGAAGGAATCATATCTGCACCCCCATCTCCAGCCACAGTCCAAATGACCTGAGTTCCCGGTTTCTTTTTTAACTTAGATGAGAAGTTAGAGGGCCAGGACTCTTCATAGAACTCAAGAGAGATGGCAGCATTAGCTGGTGTCACCGCAGTCTCCAGAGCTCAAGGAAGAAGCAGGGATGCTTAGACTTCGGGGGGTTGACTTGATAACTGCTGGATTCAGTGTGGCTCTGGCTGGCTGGTGTCTTTGCTCACCCAGTCGTTCTGATTGAACAGGCCAGGGTGATAGGTTGAGAATTGGCCCCAGGACACTTACTCCCCGGGAAATACCGAATGGGGATCTACACTGGGGGGGTCTTAAAGAAAGACAATTTCAGTTCTAAATCCCCCGAGGAAGAAGCAAAGTTCTTCTCTCCAGCAGGCTCTTCCTGTTGCGTTCTCTTTCATTCCCTTTGCCCTCACGTTCTCAGGATGGTTTGGGGTGATGAGGACAAGGGCTGAGATGCCTGTTCTTCACTAGATAGGCACCTGGCTGGCTTGCCCCTCCGTCCCCCCACCCTGGTGCGTGGTCCCGCTCCTGGGTGTCTCTGTCTACATTGTGGTCAGCATACCACCCCTCGCCATGTTCATGTTCACGGGCGGAAGCGTTCAGAAGCCCGACAGCTCCTCTCATCCCACCTCTGAAACATGCTGTATCCCTCCTCCGTGGAGTCAGCCACCCAGGTGACCCTTCTGGAGAGTGTGACTAGGTCCAGCCTCAGTGGGGTCACATCAGCTGCTGCTGATCGGGCTGGTAAAGCCCACTCAGCAAAAGTGGTTACATCCTCGAGCCCAAAAAGCCTCCAGCTGCGGGGAGGCACAGGGATATGCTCAGAAAGCACAAGATAGTGGGCCCTGCGGTGACATCTGGGGTCACACAGCCTAGCAGCACCATCAGGAACTTCCCAGGACACAGCAGAAAGAAACAGGGGTCCAGGGTTTGGTCAGGCAGAAGGGGGGTGTGTAAAGTCAGCTCTAAAACTCAGAACCGCTCTGAAGGATCCGGAAGCGCTCTCCTTTCTAAGCATCTGCGTGACGTCCATGTCCTCGGCCTGCCTCTGCCTGGGGGTCACTCATGCCACATGCTTGTTCCACACCCTAGCGGTTCTGCCTCGCTTCATTCCTTTCAGTTGGGTTGCAGTCTGTTAGCCCAGGGGCTTCATGAAGGATCCTGCACCCCTATTGTCACCGCCTGCTTGCCTAGGGGCCGGCCTCATGCCCCCTAAGCCTCCAGGCCCCTCTCCATGATGGCAAGATCATTCCTATCCCACATAAGGCTTGCACATCCTAGCGTCCAGAGTCTAGGCAGGTCCTGCATTTGTCTTAGGATTTTAGCAAATTGCAGCTCAGAGCAGCCAAACAGCTCTGACAGATGAGAACCCTGAGGCTCAAAGGCATTAAGTAACTTACCCACGGTGTGAGAGTCTTCCGGAATTAATTTCAGCAAAGGTGTTAGTTACACATGAGCTTCTAGAACACTGACACCACCCCCTGGGAGAGAGGGGCCCTTGAGGCAGAGAACCTCAAAATACCTTAGAAACTTGAAGTGAGTGTGAGTGCACTGGGCGTGAAGGGGAGAATGGAACAGAGTTCTGGGAGGCAGTGTTGCGTCACTCAGAGATTGTTGTCGAGGACCCTCGGGACTGAGTGTGGCACAGAGAATGTGCAGCTGGTATCCGAGAGTGAGCTGCATGATGAGTCCAACCCCACTGCTCCTTGTGGGTTTGGGCTGATCTCCGTTCCTCTCTAGGTCTACGTTCCTCTCTCATGTACAATGGGACCACGCGCCCATCCTGTTGGGGGACCACACGCATTAAGCATACAACGGTGCACAGTGTTTCGCTGGCTTCTCGGCCCACCCTGACCAGTGTGTGTGTTGACTGCAGTGACATTGTGCCCGCCGCGATTATATAAGGACCCTTCAGTGCAGGAAGTGGCCTGAGCCCATGGAACAGGCTGTTCTGGCCAAGCTTTCTGGGCACTACCTGAATATTTTGTGCATTCCAAATCAGGCTGAAGGGATTGGGTCTCAGCATTTGTCAGGGCAACAATAACAAAAACATCATCCTCCCCGAAGTATTTTGCCCTCTGTCCATATGCCTTAGGAGAAAATAATTATTTGAGGGACAGCAGTTGTGTTCTGATTTAGAGCAAATGTCAGGATGAGGCTAAGAAAACATTTTCTCTAAAAGTTGTAGGAGTTTTCTCTTGTGGCTAATGCTGCTAATTTTAGACCAATATTACATGCTTGCATGTCCAGAGGGGCTAGAAAGAATAAGAAAATTGCTAATTTGGGTCTGTAGGGAGTGGGATGGGATATTTCCATCCCCTCTGGGGTTTTGTAAATTTGTTCCAGGCCAAAAGTTCCCAGGAACGTGTGGTTCCTGGGATCTACTGAGTGCCACTGGGCAAGGCCTAAAGAGGGCCCAGGTGCCCTTCTGCAGGGGTCGAAGCTCATGACCCTCTGCCGTGACGCAGCACAGGAGACCACGGAGTGTCCAGCACACGCACTGTCATGGGAGGCTGAGCATCACTTTGTCAGTGTTTGGCCTCGGTGAGGCGCCTCCCTCTCTGGGGACATGCTACCTGGCCTACCTGCCCTCAGCAAATCGCACCTACCCCCTTCATGAAGAAAGGCACAGGTCTCAGCTTTCCTGCCTTAAAATGGGAGCAGTGGCGCCTGCCCTGCTCGTCTTACACACAGGGCATGAAGGAAGCAGAGCTGCCTTTCAGCGTTAGCACAGACAGGGCAGTCAGGACCCGTGCAGTGAGGGAGTCGCCCACGCCACACCACAAAGGCAGGGGCAGAGCTGAGGCTGGACCACAGGCTTTGTGGGGCCCACCAGCTCTCGCCACCCCCTTCTGCTGACTCTGGAAGAGCCCATGACACATTAGCTCGCTCGCAGAGGGCAAGCTCGTGGCATCAGAATCTTCCGTTTGCATGTTGGCTGTGCCAGGAAGTAGCTCTGCAACCCCAGGCAAATTGCTTCTTCATCCAGTGAAGATCCCAATTCCTACCTGTCAGGATATCGTGAAGACTCGAAGTCATATGTGGGAGGCACTCCGAGACCCCTAAACAAAACCTTCTGAAGATAAATCCCTCCAACCTCACACACTTTGCAGGCACCGGTCCTGACCTGGGGACCCTGGAGAACGGTGTCCTCAAGCAGAGAGAGACTCTGAGAGTCCACCCCGTGAGGAACAGGCTGCTGTCAGCTGGGTCTGACAGTGGTTGGCCATGGATCTTGGGCGCTTCTCTAAGCCTCAGTTTCCCCCTCTGCACAGCTAGGACACCAGGATCTTGGGAGCCTCTCAGGGGCTATAAGGGAGCCGGAGTTCCCTGGATGGCCCTCAGAGGCCAGTGCAAGCTTGTCCCAGCTCCGCAGCCCCCCTCCCCCCAACCCCCACCCCAGCGCCTGGGCCTGGAGGGATCCGGGCCAGCGCACAGGCGAGGCCTGGGGCTGATCCAGCCCAAGGGGGCGCCGCCTCTGAGGCTGGTGGGGCGGTGCCGCTTCCCAGTGCAAGCTGAGAGCTGAGAGCGGGGCGTCCCGCTGAGTCAGGAGTTGGCAGCCCTGCGCTGGGGCTCCCTGGCCACAGGGGCTGCCAGCGGGGAGGGAGCCAGGAGGCCTCGGAGGAGCCGGCCTGTTATCGATGATGCCGCCGCCACAGCGGCTGGAACGGAGCCCCAAAAAAGCTTCGCAGTGGCCAGGCCTCCCAGGGCTCCGGGTGGGGACCGGCTCTTGGGGAGGGAGGACTCTTTTTTAGAAGCTGCTGCCTGCCAGCAGGGCTGCCTCAGCCTCCAGCCTCACCCTGGGTCCCCTGCTGGTCCGTGATTCTTCTTCAGGTCCGAGTACCAGCTTTGCTTATAAAGGGCCTGGAGACCTTTCATCCTTCCGCAACCCAGTGAGGTGGGTAGTGAGTGTGCCAGAGTCCCACAGGAAACAAATGACTTGTTCTGAGGGACTGTTGGGGAGAGGTTAGTGCAGGGATGATTAAAGTGTTGTGGGAGGTTTGGGGCACCCAGCAACAGCTGGTGAGATACCCCAAAGCTGAGGCCCACCTGGGCAGAAAGCCTTTCTCCCAGCCCTACCTACCCAGGGGAGGACACTGGAGAGACCAGCACAGGTGGCTGCTCGGCCTGAGTTCTTTGCGTTGCATTCCACCGGCTAATGGAGGGCAAGGCCCAGGGACCAGGCCGAGAAGGGGGCAGGCCAGCAGCGTGTCACCCTCATCCCCGGCCACGGCGCACCGGTGCCTGGGAATGGGCCCATCTCATTTCCTGGAGACCAGGGCTGGGGCAGGAGGAAGCTTTGTCATTTCCTCCCCCAAAAAAACAGATTTTTAAACTTTAAGTGAATATTTAAAGTATCACTTAGAAGTTACATGACTTCATTTGTACGTGCCCACCCCCACACAGCTAATTATCAAAGTCCCCTGAGCCCGCTCCCTGCCTTTTTGAGATGAAGGAAATCTAGCTCAAATGAGCCCAGGAGAGTGTCAAAGGGTCAGTAGTGGTCAGCCCGAGAGGGGTGACGAGGAGATCTGAGCCTGGTGTCAGCTGATGTTCAGTGTTCTCGGTCCTCAGCTCAGAGACGCGCAGGAGAGCCTGGCCGTCCCAGGCCGCCGTGTCCTCGAGGAGCAAGATGTGGGAGCCACCATGCCAAAGTCACCAGCCCAGGGGGCTGGCAGGCCCAGGGTGCAGGCAGGCAGCTTCAAAGCCCCAATTGTCCCACTCCTGGGCTGCATGACCATGGGCAGCTCACTTAACTCCTCTAGGCTTCTGTTTCCTCTTTTGTGATTGACCAAGTTCATACCTAGCTCATACCATTCTTTGAAGAAACGAGAGAGGAAGTAGTGAAACGCACTGCCCTTTGACCCCACAGTCTGGTTGCTGTGGCTTCATACGCTAACAAATTCGAGGAAGAGCATGTGCCCTATGGCTAAACCCCGGCCTTGCTCTTTCAACCAAAGAAGGCATCAAGGTCAAATAGATTCTTTTAAAACTTCCCAAAGGAGCTGAGCACTAGGGATTCCAGTGCCATGGAAGCATGGGAGAGTCTACCTGTCCAGGGAGGGTGTCACAGAGAAGGTGACATTTGAGGTGGGCTGAAAGGACTTGTGAAGGTTGTCCCGGCAGACAGAGGGCGTCGCGTGCACGGAGGCACGTGGGTGCTGGGAACAGTGCATATTTTGGTGTGGCTGGAACAGAAGGCTGCTGGGGCAGGAGAAACGGCTGCAAGAGAGCAGTGGAGACGCGTGAGGACGGGGCCGACGCGTGGAGGGGCTTGGACTTGTCCCTGGGGTGGAGAGCCGTGGACAACGTTGTGCAGGACAGAGCCAGGTCAGGCGCAGGCACGCTCACAAGTCTTGTCCACCAGGATGAGCAAGGACTTGATGGGAAGATGGGAAGACAGGCCCTCCGGGGCCTGTGCTAGCCCGCCATGAGGGGCCACTGGCGAAGGGGACGGGGGGGGGGGGCAGATTTGGGAAACACTCCAGGCCTCTCTTAACTTGGGGCCAGGCCAGCGGAGCACCGAGGGGCATTCTCTGGGAGGACATGGCAGGACAGGCCCACGCTCTTTACTGAGATGGGGCGTGGGGGGGTGACAGCGAACTCTGCTCTAGGAATACAGAGTCCCTGCTGCATATCTGGGGGTGGGGTGGAGGGGCGCTTGTTAGATAAATGGGATCCTGCAACCCTGAGGGGCAGATGAGCAGGAGAAGCCATGTGGGAGCGACGGCAGAGGGTGGGGACAGTCACAGGACAGTGACGGTAGAAGAGACAGATTCCAGCAATTCGACTCTATTCTTCAGGCGGCATTTCCCTCTGAGGTCAGTGGGAGGTTTGACGTCCTGCGTTTCCTCCATGCTAGGGAGGCAGGACTGAATTCAGACCTGTTCTGAGGACTCTCCCTGGGTCAGGACCTGTGTGTCTCAGCCCCTGTCCACAATGGCCTCTGGAGACCTGGGCCTTCCATTCCGCTGTCACCCAGGAATTGGGGGTCAGAGACCTGCAGGAACGGCTCCACCATGGGGGTTTCAGTATACACACACCATGCGCACACGCGCGCTCACACCCTGTTCACACTCCCTCCTAAGAGACTCTTCTCCCCCATAACACAAAAGAAAACAGGCCTGTCTGCTTACGGAGGGAGAGTTGGGTTAGGCGGAAATGGTGGCTAGACAGAAGTTGGCCTGGGCCAGAGTCCCTTAGACTCCTCCTCCCTGAGGGCTCCCACCTCCCCCCCAAACCGAGCCTGGAGTTCCCCTCCCTCGCTCCCAACCCCCCCCAACCCCCCTCCCCTGGCCCAGCTCAGGTTTCTGAACCTCACTGGAGCCAAAAATCTGCACTTGCAGTGGTTGAAATTCAACCCCTGGTCGGATTCCCTGGCTCTTCTGCCTTGACGGCCCCATTGTTTTCAGGCCTGGACCCTGGGCCCACAGTTTCCTCACCAGTGAGTGGAGGCGAGGCCAGGGCCAGTTTACAGACTAGCGGGGCTGTGTGGAGCCTCAGGTGAGACCAGGGTGGAGAAAGTGCTTTGCAAACACCATAAGCCACACAGTGGTCGGTCAGTCAGTCTGGTCAGCTGGTCATCTTGCGCTGTCTCCACCTGCCTCCCTGAGTCAGGCCCCGGGCAGCTCCTCCCGAGACTAAGGTGGCCACTTCAGGCTGAGACTGGACGATAAGCCCAGGGTGCCATGGCTTTACCCCAGGGGTGAAGTCAGCTTTCTCCCTGTGCCCAGTGCCCAGGTTTTATGAGCTCAGCGAGGGTTTACACTGTGACTAATATCCCAGCCTCTCGCTCCTTGGTCGCCACTACCTGCTGGGCAGGAAGTCTGCAGGACTCAGCCCCCTTAATCACCGCCACCTCCCCATGACCCGCCTCAATCACGTCTCTTTACAGTCGGGCAGAGACTGCTGGGCCTCCTCAAACTTCCCTATCTGCTCAGGGAGATCACTGATAGGGCTAATGGCGTTTGCTCGCCTCCACACCCTGGCACAGCATTCCAGGAGTCACGCAACCCCACAGGCCCAGGGCGGAAACGGTCTCCCACAGCAGAAGGCCCTCGCCAGCGCCTACCTGCCCGTGAAACGTGTGAAATGAGCCTTTCTTCCCGGCCCCCTGCCCGGCAGCCTCGAAGCCCCTTCCCATTCCTCCCCACCTCCTCCCTCCACTCCTGGCTCTCCAGACCCCTAGTTTCTGTCAGGGAGGAAGAAAGATGCTAAGCTGTTAGCCACTGCCCTCGCTCACCCTCGGTGCTCAGCAGGCATCTCCCGGGCCAGGCTCTGTGTTGAAGGGGGGGACAGGGGATGAATGAGACAAGGGGGTGAGCGGGAGTCGGGAGGCCGTTTGTGAGCATTGCATGAGCCCACCCCACTCTGGCCTTCAGCCTCGGGCGCACATGGCCTCATTTCCACGGCCGGCTCCTGCATTACCCTGCCTGATTATTTCGTACGGTCTTGATGTTCCCCAGGAGCAGCTCGCAGGTAAGGGCTGGTGGGGGTCCACACCCCAGGTTCCTCAGTGCTTGGGCAAGATACCATCCACACTGACTTCCAGAGTCCGCAGTGGGGTGACGGCCAGTCAAGGCAGTCGGACTGAGTCTCTTCCAGGTTGCGCTCACTCCCGTCCTGGTTTTCTTTTCAGCTCCCAGTATACTGGGAGCAGGTCCTTGCTTGGGTTCTGTTTGTGGGGGAGCCCAAACTAAGACACTGGGGTGGCAGCGGCTATGCATGTGAGAAGCCCTGAGCGCCTGCGTCAGGGACACGGGGACCCGGCATGGGCCTCGCCTTCAAGGAACACGCTTTCTAGGAAGGGAGCCAGACAGGTAACCCAGCAGTGACGGACAGTGGCCTGGACAGTGATGGAACATGGCCGGAGCACTGAACCTCCACTCTGCAAGGCCTGAACTGAGCCTTGAGGTCCCCTGGGAGCAGATGGGTGCAGGTGGGGGGGGGGGTGGCAGGGTGAAAGGTGTGTGGTCAGAGGAGGCACAGGTAAAGCTCAGGAGTAATCGAGCATGGCTGTTTCTGGGAACAGTGAGTAGTCCCCTGGGGCAGGACACGGGGCTTCCAGAAATGGGAACTGAGGCAGAACCCAGGCACTACAATGCCTCTTACTCTTCTGATGCTCCAGGTGAGGAAAATGTGTGACCTGTTCAGCCACAGCAGGTGCGGCCCATGCAGAGTTGCATCAGGGTCCCAGGAAACAGCAGGTACAGCCTGGTTAGGTCTCATTGTGGCAGCTGGATAAAGGTGTTATTTGTAGAGGCCTGACAGCATGCAGAGAGCTCAGGCTGGACCCCGTGGTAGAGACGGCAGCCAGCAGGGCCAGGAGAGGGAGGGCTGGCAGGAGTAGTGACCCTGGTCCAGGGAGGCAGAGGGCATGTAGGGCCCCACAAGGGGAAAGTGGGGAACAGGCTCCACAGCCCCTCCCCTCTCCCTTCCCATGTATGTTTCATTGGCTGAGGCTGGCCAGAAACGAGAGCCAGGATGCCTGACCATACAGGTCAGCCTCTTAGGGTGCAAACAGCGTGGAGAAAGGCAGGACAGGCCCCAAGAGGCAGATGGAGGTGGCCATTGCGTCTGACAGCTTTGCAACCCTTGGAAGCCGGCTGCGTGGTCCCGCTCTGGGGCCTCCACACAGCTTCAGCGTTCAGGGAGAACCACGCACTCGTGCAAGTTCCTGCAACCCGTTTCCAGCCTCTGATTTAGCAAGTCTTATCTTGGCTCACCTGTTTCATGGGTGCAGGTGGCGCCGTGGGGAGGTAAGCGCTAGCAGCAGCCGCGCGAGAGTGAGGAGGAGACAGGGAAGGAGGAAAGGTCAGCGCAGGTGCGTGCTGCTCTCTCAGGTAGATAAGTGCTCCCAAGATTATTTGCCAGAAGGAAAGTTTCCATCCCCTTTGGTTGACACCTTGCCTGGGGTGTCTGGGCTGTGTTTACTTGTGGGCTGATAAGGATCCCACAAGCTTGGAGAAAGTCCAGGGGCAGAATGTGAAAAGATGTGCACCGCATACCAGGTGTGGGGCTCCGATCGCTCCAGGTGGGTCTGGGCGTGCACAGATCCACCCCGCCACATGGCTGACACTGGGAGTGGCCTCGGGACGAGGCAGCCGCGCACACACCCGCTTCTGCGACAGGCCTGCTGTGGAACCCGACCACCCGCATTGTAGGCAGATGTCCTGGATGCCTCTGACAGAGATGGCCAGTGGGTTACCGTAGGGGAAAACTTCCAGGTATGAGGAAGACAGTGTCTCGATGAGAATCCCTCAGGAGCGGGGATGAGAGCTTGATTACATTGATATGTTCTACTTTAAAGCTATCTCCTGCTGCACAGCGAATCACCCCCAAAATCTGGGCATCTGAAACAATGATAATCTGTTGGTCAGAAGTGCACAGATTCTGTCTGAGTGCCTCGTGAGGTTGCGCCAAGATGTCGACGAGGGCTGACCGTCCCGAGGCCTGGTCGGGGCTGCAGCCTGCTGCACAGCCTCTGATCGAGCAAGGCTTATCTCGGCTCAGTCCCTAGGAAGTCTATAGGGAAAAGGGGGTCACCTCGGGCCGCCAGCCCCCGCGACGGGCAGGCGCCTCAGCTCCTAGACCTCCCTGCTTGAGCGTCCTCCCAGCATGGCAGCTGGCCTTACCCACAGTGGGTGTTCTGAGAGAGCCAGGGGTGAGGGCCATTGTGCCCCTCTTGACCCAGCCCGGGAAGCCCCATCGTTTCCACAAGATCCCGTGGCCACAGTGGGGGAACCACACAGGGCATGTGCACTGGGAGGTGGAACCACCGCAGGCCACCGAGGTTGGCATGAGCTGGTCGGCATGGGTGCTCAGTTGGTGCTGGTGAGTTGTGAGTTGACGGTGTCCTCCCTCTGTGCAAGGTCCGAGCCATGACCCACGGCACTTCCCCCAAGAGTTGGTGTCATTTTGGGAAACTTAACATAGCGGTGGGATGTGGAAGGGCCAGATGAGCTCAACCACACTGAACGGCTCACGTGGCTCCAGTGGCCCAGGAGAGAGCCGGGTCCTCCCCGGCCAGCGGAGCTGAGGGCACCCTGAAAAAGTGGCTCTGTGGAGGCAGGAGCCCTGGGCAACCCCATTTCCTGCCCAGTTACTGGCAGTGCCAGGACTGTTCCAGTTTGGGACAAGCTTGGAGACTCAGAGCTGGAAAGACCCCCAGAGGCCACCAGGCCTTGTTTGTGAAGTCCATAGGGAAAAGGAGGTGAAAGTGGGTCACCTCCGGTCACCATGCTCAGCCCCCACAGTGGGCCAGACAAGTCCTAGAACCAGCCGCCCATCATGTGAGCAGCCCCGAATTGTAGGAATGGCTATTCCCCTTGACCGATGAGGAAACTGAGTCAAAGAAGGGCAGTGAGCTGCCCGTGGGCTCGCAAGATGGGTCCAGCCTAGATCTGAACCCTGATCTCTCCAGCCCTGAAGGCGGACAAGTGGACGTAGAGGCAGGCTCCCGCCTGTACCCGTGGTGGGCTCTGGGGACCCGGCCCCTCTCCAGCCCCCTGCAGCCCTGGCATCAGCTCCCTGAGTGGTGCCAGGGACACAGGCTCCATTTAGCAACCCCAGGCAAAGAGGGCCGCTCTGGGACGGAGCGTGGGGTGTTGACACCCGGGCCCTTGGCTGCCTCACACCCCTCACATGGCGGCTACCATGTGAGACGACTCTTGCCCCATGCAGGGGGCTCAGCAGCTTAGGCCAGGCAGGGGGCCCCAGGGGACCTGGCTCTGGCGAAAGGCTCATATGATCAGGAACGTTTCGCAAACAGGTCAAGGGTTTGCTCGTCAGAGCCCCGATAAACAAGGCCCTGCTCCTTAGAGACAAACACAACAAGCAGCCCTGGGTGCCCACTGCTGGGCGCCAGGTGCTTCCTGTCCTCAAGCTTCCCTGGGATGCAGGTGGCTCATTACTCCCTCTTGTAGATGCGGAAGCTGAGCTCAGAGAGGGGCAGATTTACCTCAAGGCACAGGCGGGTGCCCGAATTGAACACCTCGCCTCCTCCACCCTGCGCCCCGTGCTGGCTGCTGGGAGACCATTCCTCCACATTCACTATGGGATTCGTGCGGACAGCAGTCAGGTCACGGGTTAGTCACAGCCTAGGGACCCATGTCGGGTCTTGATCTGCTACTTGCCAGTTCTGTGGATTCACACAAGCCCCCCGCCCTCTGTCCTGTGCCTGGACTGGGGGGTTGGGGGGGAGGGAAGGAGGCCTCTCTGGGTTGCAGCTGCTGTGCAAATTCACTGTGGGAATTCAAAGAGCAGAGGCCCCTGGAGAGCCTGACTCTGGCAGCACTTGGAAATATCCAGGTCAACACAGGAGAGTTTAGTCTGTTTAGGCTGCCATCCTGGAAGGTGGAAGGTGGATGGGAAGCCAGGGGCTCTGTAGCTGGGGGCTTAGGCTGCTTGTAAGCCTGGAACCCTTTATGGGGACAGTCACCTGCTCATCAACCTTTGCTTCTGCCTGATGAACTCCAGTGGGTGGCTCAGGGTGCCACCTCCGAGAAGCCACCCTGGATTCTACTGGCCTCTGCCTCCATGTTCTTGCTTCTGTGTTCCTTTCAGGCCCAGTATAGGCATTTAGCAGGTTGGAGACGAATATGGTTTTGTGGGCAGGAACCAGACAGATGTAGGTCAACCTGGTCACCACCACTCTCTAGCTATGTGGCCTTAACAAAGAGCTTGGCCTCTTGGACCTTCAGCATCCTTTTGGGTAAAAGAGGAAAGATAGGGGGCCCTCCCTGGTGGCTCAGCAGGTTAAAGCACAGCCCTGAGAAGCTAAAGCCACTTCAGCATGAGTTCGATCCCCGCCCCGGAGGTGACCCACATGGCGTGGCAGACCTCTGCTGACCCGCCGGCTGGCCGGCTGCTCCCCTCAGCAGTGTACTTCATCTATCTGCCTGTTCTGCTCCTCACTCTGTGTCTGGTGTCCCCTCTCACTGCCCCTGCACCTCTGGCCTGTACCCCAGTTCTGTAGCATTAAAAAATGAATCTTTAAAAAAAAAAAAAAAAAGAGGAAAGATAACTGTCCTCTCATTATAATAATGAATGCTGTTCCTGCTCCTTGCTGAGGACCGACACAAAATTAGTAGTTAATAAATAGCCGTTGCATCAGCTCTGCGGCTGTTCTTTTCCCTCCTTCTCCTCTCTGGCCCTGAGTGGGCAATTGCAGGAGACCCAAGAGAGGACAGAGGGGCTCGACCTCTGCGGAGCATCTGCTGCTTGCCAGCATGCAGGCTGGGCCTTTGCCTGAGCTGTCACCCCAGCTAACCCCGGTGCCAGCCTCCTTCAGGGAGGCGGCGTTCTGGTCATCCAGCAGAGAAATGAACTGAAGCCCAGAGGTTAAGTCACTTGCTGAGACAGCACAGCCCGGAGAGGAGAAGTGGAACTGGATCTTTAACTCGGGTCTTTCTGAAGCAGCTCAGGCTCCTTCCTCCCAGGCATCCTGCTCACCTCAGCGCCCAGAGCCTCCCACCTGGGCTGGTGAATGAACAGTCATGCTAAAGCTTCATCTTGGCTCCCTGGGCCCTCAGGGCTGAATTGAATACTTGTGTAGATAGGGTGCTTTTTTCAAAGTCCAATGCAAAGGCTAATGAGGTTTTGATGGGCAGCCTTTGGAATCTGGAGTCCCCTCCCTGCCCAGCCCAGCCTCATTATTCCGCTCCTACGGGGACTGTCCTCACTGTCCTCACAGTAGCTCGGCCAAGCAGGCTCTGCTCACCTCCACTGCCCCATGCCCTTCCTTGTGTGTGTTGGGGGAAGGGAGGCTCAGAGCAGGAGTTAGAAGCTCGCCTGTGTTCTCGTTTCTCTACAGCTCATTTTATGGTAGAATGTACTTGAGTCAGTAGAGACTAAGATTTTCTATTCATGTGAAACACTCCTTTCAGAGAGCGGATAGAAGAATCTGGCCACCGAGAGACAAGTGCTGTTAACACTTTCCGATCTTTGGGTCTAAGTGGATACGTCCGTAGGTTTCCTTTTTTAAACCAAAGTACTGTTTGGAAATCTGCATCATCACTTTAATAGTTCTTCCGTGACAAAAAAAAAAAAATGGTCCTTTCCATGGTAGACACAGAATAAACTGCATGACAAGACAAAAGCAAGCCGGTCCCGTGTGGTGGGGATTTCCCTCCGCCGGCCTCTGTGCCGAGCATGGGCCGTGACTCTGGTCCATAGCGCTTTGCCTATGGAAGCGAATGTCTTTTCCTTCTGAGCCAGATGCACTGTTTGCGGCAGGGTCTGCGCAGCGCCGGCGCGTCCGTCCTCAGCCTCCTGTGACTGCTTCCGCCACCCGCCGGCCCTTCACACCCTTCTGCGTTTCTTCGCTGGAAACTGACTTCTCCTTAGAGTCGTTTCAGCATTGCTCCCCCAATCCCACCTGCTCTCCCGTCACTGAGGTAACTGAGTCCCTTGCTGAAGCGCTTCATGTATTATTACATATTCTACCGCATTATACATGTAGGCGTGCATGACATGTTGAAATGTACATGTGTATCATGCTGTTACGTGTGTGATGGCCTCGCTAGAGCTGTGCTAATATTTCGGTCACTTCCAAGTTCAGTAGGTGCCTAACACCTGTCAAGTACCTTTGGGGGAGGCCTGCAGGAGACCCCGACTTGCCCTCGAGACTTGGGTAACTGCCCGCAGCTCCACCTTCCTCGAGGCCCTTGGGGCCAGTCCTCGCTTGCACATCTGCCATGGCTTCCCGTGACCCGGGGATACAGCCAGAATCCCCAGAATCCCCATCAGGCAAGGCCTCTGGGGTCTGGCTCCAGCTGGCCTTGCCAGCCTCCTCTCTTCACTCCTCTCACCTCCCCAACCCCCACACCCCGGCTTTCGGCTGCGTGGGCCCCAAAGCCTTTGCCCGTGGTCAGTGCGTCATCGAGGTGCCTCCTCCTAAGGTCTCAGTCGAACCTGGAGAACTGCAGGAAAAGTCCCACCGAGGGCTTGGTGTTTCATGTATGCAGTCCATATGCTGCCCTCAGGAGGAGTAATTACCTCATCCCCAAGCAAGCCTCTCTCATCACCATGGTAACCTAGGAAACTAAGTACTTCCCCAGACTAGTCCCAGAGTAAGTGGCTGACCCTAAGTGGTCTGCTCAGCCTCAAGGGCAGAATTCTTTCTGAAGTGTCTAAATAGAGCTAATGAAAATCTGCAAAGTAAACAAAGTGCTTTATCAGAGTGCAGGACCTGGACCTAACCCCACGACGCTGGAACCTCATGGTTTCTGGAGCTCCTGCCCGCTTCGCAGAATTTCAGTTTCCTCAGCTGTCAAGAGGCATATTAACAGCTTCCTCCTCAGGCCGGCAGACACACAGGCGGCATGACAGCCAGCTTCCTTCCTTCCTGGGTGCCCTGCCCGTCCCGGGCCTCATGCTCCACACATCACTGTGGGTGCTGGTGGTGGCAGGGCAGAGGGACACGCCCGTTCCCCACATTGTCCCCCAGAATTACACATCTGGCCCCCCTCGGTTGGAAGTGGGAAGGGAGCCAGGCGCCCTGGACACTGATGAAATGTGTCTGTTGCGGGCTGGTTGGGAAACGCTGACACTGTGGAGGAAGGAACAGCAGCCGCAGGCCTGTCTCCGCACTGCGCCCGCTGCACTGGGCAGCTTGAGCAAGGCCCTCCGCTGTTGCTCCATCTGCAAGCAAACGGGGTGATGATGCCCCAGGGTGGGGTGTTGCACCACTTTCTTAGAAAGCTACCTCTGCTTGTGGGGCCCGGATTTGTCGAGGCGCTGTCTTTTTCACATGCAAGTTCCTGAGAGCAAATTGGGGGACCCCGAGGTAGTGAAATGGTCATGAGGCAGTGTTCCCCAAGTTCTCACCCTGTACCCACAGGGACCTTCCACACTGGAGCTGGTGCAGGCCACCCCATGGCCTCTGTGCCAGGTGCTGGTCTCTTTGCTTGGCAGTGGAGAGGGAGGGGTCTCTTCGCTTGGAGAGTGGAGGGGTCTCTTTGCTTGGAGAGTGGAGGGGTCTCTTCGCTTGGAGAGTGGAGGGGTCTCTTCGCTTGGCAGCTGAGGCCGAGGGAGGTTAAGCCACCAGTCTGCTGTCACACGGCGCCGTTACAGGGCCCCGGGCCAATCCCAGGAGGAAAAGCACCTTCGCCTGGCCACAGACACTGGCTTGAGTCTTGGCAGTGCCACTGGCACAGTGAGTGTGTCCTAGGCAGGCCCTTCTCCTCCCTGGGCCTCAGTTTCCCCATCTGTAGATTGAATGGATTTGAATAGATCACTGGGTCTCAAAGGTTGTTTTAGAGAGAGACTGCTTCAGGCAGCGGGAGGTGACTCAGCAGAGCAGTGGAACATTCTAAAATGGGATTGTGGTGATGGTTACACAACATATATTTTCTAAAAATCCTTGAATCGTGCACTCAGGGGTGGATTTATGGCGTGTAAATTATACCTCAAAAAACTCAGGGGGGAAATAGAATGTGTTTTGAAACTTCAGGACTTGACCCCCAGGGTCCCGCAGGGCTGTTTGAAGACAGTGGGCTGTGTGGTGCCGCCTTCTGGAATGGTGGGCTGGTTTTTAGCACCTTGTGTGTGCAGGTTACTGTGTGGACAGGGATTGTGTCTTCCGCACAGTCAGCTCAGCCCAGCACAGCTCCTGGCACACACTCAGCATTGTAGGACGAGGGAGTGAATGACGGAAGGAAGAACTTGACCGTTTTTCAAAAAGGTTTTGCTGACTTAAGGCCGCTCAGCAGCAGGCCCTGTTGGCGTTTTGCTCCCCGACTCCCAGCCCAGAGCAGCCACTTGGTAGTGGCTTGTGAATCGCCAGAGCAGTGACTGGGTCAGTGCTCGGTCCCTGCTCCACAGACAGGCTGAGGAGACCAGACTGCAAGGTGGATATTCCAGTGTGCTCCTGTGGGTGCTTTGGGCTGGGAGTCGGGGAGCAAGCAGCAAATGGCAGCTGCAATTTAGACCAAAAGAGATGGCCGGGGAGGTTGGGAGGGCTCAGGGCATGCTAGGGAAGTGGGAGCATAGTGTAAAGTTTTTCTGAGCCCCCCCCCCCACACACACACACACTCACACACACGCTGGTCGGGCAGACAAGGGAGCACAGCCGTCTGCAGAGACGGAAGCCCGAACAGGCTCCATCCTGCAGCCTGTGCAGGAATCTGGTGCCTGAAGGTTGTGCACCTTGCAGCCCGCCTTAATGACCACGGAACCGGGAGAAGAAGACCCAGTGGGCCCCCAGGCTCTGCATCGCCACAGCACTTTCTCTTAAAAGGAAGAGCATGCATCCTGCACTGGCTTCCCCTAGCGTCAGCCGTGTCAAGAATAATCACGTTTAATGTCAGTGCCTCTCGGTGTCTACCTCTAGAAACTAAATGCAAACTCATATCTGTCGGAACCATCCTCACAGGCTAAACCCTCATTGTCCAGCTGCTTCTTGGGTCCTCTCTTTATGTCAACTGTCTACCTGCCATGGAAACCTTATTTCCAGGGTTGGCGGCAGAATATCTGGCTCATCCCTTCAGGAACTCTCTCTGGGAGAAGGAGGCTCTCGCGACTCCCAGGCCCTGTATGAGTCCCCTGGAGACCCAGCTCCCAGGAGAAGGGCGTCTGATTGGCTCGGCTGGGGTCAAGCCCCTCCGTGGCTCCAACGAGCCGGGCGCTGGTGTGGACAGTCTGTGAAGAGAGGCGCAGCCAACAAACCAGCCTCAGGTTCTAGAAGACGGGTGCTGGGCAGCTCCGAGGGCCAGGGTGCCTGGGAAGTTCCACCACAGGAAGAGATGAAAGTGATGCCAGCAAGGCAGGTAAGCTCGCCCTGAGCACCCCAGGAACAGGAGTTGAGGCCAAGGGGCAGAGGAGGACGTGAGCTGAGGGCTGAGAGCTGAGCTAGGCTCTGCACTGATGTCCTGTCTACCCCACGCCCACTCCTGGCGCTGCCTTCACAGCGGGGCCTTTCTTTCCTCTCTGTTCTGGAAACCGCACCCCCGGGCTCCAATGGCTGCAGTGGGACCCTTGTGTGCAAGGTGCCCAGGCTCGGAGGCCTGCGTCCAGCAGGCGGGGTGAAGCTCACAGGGCCCAGCGCCAGCTTGTGCTTTAGAGAAGTGGGGGAAGGAGAGAAGACGCCCCGAATCCCTTCTGTGATACCTGCATTCGTTTTCTGGCTCGGGGCTCACAGCTGGCCTGTGAGGCATTCTGAACCCCATTCGCCCGTGGCTACACTGGGGACTGCCAAAAACCCTCCCAGTGGCGAGCGCTGAATTGGGACTTGAACCCAGGACCGGCTGGCTCCAGAGGCTTCTTTCCTGCGTGCCCCTGCCTCCCTACTGGTGGTTCCGGCTTAGACAAATGGTGGGACCTCGCTGGGCTTCCCCATCTGCAAGTCAGCCGGGAGAAGAGAGGAAAAGAGACGCCTCAGGAGCACCCGGCCAGCCCCAGGCCCCGGAGGCGTGGCCTGCCCCCTCCGCACCCCAGCAAGGACCCATCCCAGCTGGAAATGACCTCAGTGACAGCCCAGCTCGGGCGGGAGACATGCCCGGTGTCCCTCCCCCCACCCTTGCACCCCCAGAGTTGTCCCATAACCAGGCAGAGCAAACTCCAGCAGTACGTGCTCAGACACACACACAGACTTTGCAAACAATGCAGGGAAATAAAGCTCTCACAGGAAACATCATCATATTGACTCCCGACAGACCCATCCATAAAACACACTCCGGGTACCTGGGGCGGCTCAGAGTGCGGGGGGCCCCTGCGATAGCAGCCGGGCCACTCTCCTGGGCTGGGAGGAAGCAGTGCTGCCAGGGGGCAGGGCCCCTTCCCCTGCGCTCTGCCACTGACGTGGGATCTGAACGATTGTCCAAAAGAGGGGGGAAAATATTCTTTTTAAAAAGAAGCATGAGTTCCAGAGCATTCTGTCCTTTTCAGCCTGGTCACAAGAGCCCTGTTGCAAAAACCCCACTCCGTACCATGCTGTTGTGCAAGTCACTCGCCAAGTGGATGCAGAAAGTATTGCCCTCCCCAGAGGCCTGTGTCTCCACAGAGCCGGCCTGGACGCCGCCAGTGGAGAGGGAGTTGGCCCAAGTGTGGCCAGACTGGGGGAGGCGGCTCGTGGCACCTTCAAGCCGTCAAGGGGACAGGCCTCTCGTGGGCCTCTCGTGGCAGGTGGATACTTCGGGGAGCCTCTGCTGCCTCGCCTGCAGGGTAGAAATTGTCACCGTGGATTGCAGTGAGATGTGGGCCCAGCACGGGATACTGAGTTCATCTTCTGGGCCCGTGGAGAAGCTGCCCGCTGTGTGACTGGGGGGTCCGGAGGCCTCCCTCTGAGTCCCGGTCTCCTCTTGAACCCTCAGCAAGCCAGGCCCCTCTCTGCAACTCCATTTCCTCCTCTGGGGAGCAAGGACCCGCCCTGCCCTCCTGTGCAGTGGGGGAAGCTGGGTGCTCAGGGTCCCAGTACAGGGACGCGGCCCCTGTGGCCAGGCCAGTTGTGTCTGGGCCCTTTTCCCAGCCTGGAGCCAGAGAGACAGGCGATGTCCTGGGATCGACCTTGAGAGGGGCCCAAGGCCAACATCCCCTGGTGGGTTGTGGGGACTGAGCTGGGTGGCCCCTGGCCAGGGTCATTGATGGCGCCCTGGGAGGAATGCCACTCCTGGCATGGTGTTGGCACATTACACAGGCCTGGCGCAGCCTGATACCCCACGAAACCACGGCCAGCCCTAGGTCCCCATATTTCCCCCTCATGGTGCTCTCTGTCTCAAGAACATACTCTGACCAGTTCATAATCCTGCCCAAACCAGTGCAGTGGTTCAGGCCAAAATTTATTTTGACATTCAAGCCTTTGGCATCTGGACTCTGCCAACCTCCCTCTCACCTACCCAACATGCCAGCTCCCTCCAGGACCCTGCTGTGATGCTCCACCTTGGTGCCTTATGCTGCTCTTCTGGCCCCTAGGTGGTTCCTGCCAGCAAACTTCTCTCCATCCTTCAAGATTCAACGTCAACGTTCAAGATTCAACGTCAACGTTCCCTTGTCAGTCAAGGCAGCCCTGAAACGTCCTCCGAGCAGCCACCTCCTCCTCTGCTCCCCGGTCCCCTCTCACTCCATCGCCTGTCACAGCCGCTACCGCACTGTCTTACCATCGCCCTCCACGAGCTGTCTCTGCAGGCCTGTCCTCGCTGAGAGGTTAGGCGATGATTGCAGATAGTGTTCCCAACTCTTCAGATTTCCTCACCGCATTCAGGACACATTCCTCCCTATGCACATGAGCGATTGCTGTTTAGTAAGACCTCTCCGAGGCTGGTGCCCAGACACTGGTCGAGGAGCCAGCTTCGCCTCAAAGCTTCGTAGCTGGTTTTTCTAGGGAGCAGACCCCACGCAAGTCGCCAGTGGCCACATGCCTGCACTTTTTTTTTTTTATGGATTACAAGAACAGGGGTACAGGCCAGAGGTTTGCAGAGAAACAGAGTGGGGAGCAGAACAGGCAGATGACTGAAATACACTGCTGAGGGGAGCAGCGGGAGGGTCAGGAAGGTCTGCCAAGCCCTGTGGGTCACTCCCTCGCCGGGAATCGAACTCTTGCTGCAGTGTCTGTGACTCGCTTCACTGCGCTTTAGCCTGTTGTACCACCAGGGAGGGTCCACACCTGCACTTTAAAGGGTTTTCACGTCTAACTACTTGAGTCTTCCCAGGGAGATCCTTCCAGGCACTGGAGAGATTTTGTAAAGAACACACTTACTTGGAGTTAGAGGTGAAACCAGGAATAGAAAGTCAAAGCCCAGAAGTACAACTGTTTTGCCTGGGTCAGCTCCGAGGGTGAGAAATAGGATGCCTGTCACCCCTGGGGACCCGACTCCTGGGGTGGACGCCTGTCAGGCAGCCGTCTGGAGCACTTCCTAGAAGCTATGACCCGTCGCCTTCAGTGGGGAGGCTAATTAAAGGAAACTGAAGACTAGTAGCCAGGAGATTCCATGCCGCTGAAAAAACAAAGGCATCCAACCTGGACGGTGCTGAGTAAGAGGTCTGCTTGCCTCGCCTCCCTCCCCACCCCCCAAAGGCTCTTGCTTTGCTTCCCCTGGCTTTTCTGACACCCGCTCATCTCTGGGTAGCCCAAGGGATCAACAGAAGCCACCTGTGAAGCGGAGGCTAATGCCGTCCCCAAGGCCCACACCCCAACTCTTGTGCTCCGGGCCGGTGTCCTCATGCACCTGCAGGCCAGTAGCTCAGCGTGAGGACAGTGAAATGCACATTAAAATCACCAGACACGGCTGTTCTCCTCAGAGGGTTTAGCACTGTGCACTGTGCGGACTGACTACAGCAATGTTGGCGGGGATTGGTGTTCCGGTGGGGAGGCGGAGGTGTGGTGGACTGAGAGATGCTCGGCGGTTTGTTAGGAAGCTGGAAACGCACACGTGTGTGAACGCATCTATGTGGTCACACGTCGCTGTGTGAGCCAGCCATCCACTCCTGGTACTTTCAAAAGTAAAGTGAAGACATTCCCAGGGGCAGGAACAGAAGTCGGGGGGCTGAGGGAGGAGGGATGCTGTTGCCTGGGTGGTAAGTGTGGCAACATACATGTGAAGAGGTGTGGCCTCTAAAACATGTAGCGGTGTAAACCACTGCAACCTCAGTTTAAAAAAAAGAAAATATACAAATGCTCAGAGCAGCTTCTTCCTGAAGGCCAAAGTGTGGGAACAGCCCAGTGGTCCCCAACGGTGGCTGGGCCCCCAGAGGGCCGTCGGTCAGGCCGTGCAATCCTGTGTGGCACCAGAAAGGAATGAACTTCCTGTGCATCACGGCGTGGATGAGCTGTGGAGAGATTCTACTTCGTGAAACCAGGCGGCGAGACCAGAGGCCACGTGGGGAAGGACCCCACTCATGAAATGTCCCGAGCACGCAGGTGGGTGCCAGCTGGAGGAGGGAGAGGGGTGGTGTGGCTCCTGAACTGCTGCGAGCTTCTTTTGGGGGTGCTGGCTCGGTCTCAGGCTGCGGTGATAGTTGAGCAACTCTGGGTACATTTTTAAACTGGATGCTTTGGAGAGCCAACCATGTCTCAACCAACTGTCATAACATGTACATGCACACACACGTGCACACACGCAGCGAGGCTCCCTCAGGCCAGGCTGGCCACGGGGGTCCCCGCATTCACACCTGCACACGAGCCAGCGGGGTCCCAGCTGGCAACCTCATCTCTGCCTGACCTGCACCCAGGACTTACTCCTTACGTGATCCGCTTGCTTGATGAGTCCACCCTGCAGCAAGGCTGGGGGACCCCTGGGAGCCCACGGTGGGAGGGACGTGGCCTGATGCTCACTGTGCTCAGCTAGAAGCCACTCTGCCTGTGCGTCAGGTTGGGAGACTCAGGGTGCAGGCGTATGGGCTGCGGCGTTTCTGAATCGGGGAGGGTGGGCCCCAGGCCGGAGCCCCCTCTCCAGGGTCAGATGAGTGTGAATTGCCATCACACCCCCTTTGTCAGTTGGTGGTAGTCAGACCTGACTGTCGCCTTAGTATGCAGGCCTCAGCCCAGGCCTCCTCGACCCTCCAGGGACCTGCCGCTACCCTCCCTGTGGCCCTACCCAGGGCCGCTCCCCCACCCTCCACTCTGTAAATGGTGGAGCAGGGATCAGAGCCCCCAGGCCTCACCTCCAGGGGGTCCTGGTGGCAGAGCCGAGGGTCTCCAGTGCCACCTGCTCCTGCCCCACCGGTGCAGGAGAAAGCAGGCAGGAGGGCTCGGGGCTGCAGGGTCACTTGGCCTGGTGATGCTCAGGCTGGTTGCACCCTGCAGATCAAGAGCCAGGGGAGCAGAGAGCTCACCAGTGGCAGGGAGAGAAACCCAGGGGTACATTTCAGTGCCTGCAGAGGTAGGTTTGGAAAAGTACCAGCAGGAAGGGAAGTCGCCCTGATGGGGAGGCGGGGCCAGGGAAGGAAGGAAAGTCTTCTCAGCGCTGCAGGTCTTTAGAAGATGACTGGCTGTATTTCTTGGTGGGCTGGCTGTTTGCAGTGGGCAAAGCGTCGCTTCAGCTGCCTGTCAGAAGTCATTCTCGCACTTTCTTATCAAAGAAAACCCAGTCGTCAGGGAGTGACTCTAAGGGAAATCTTGGTTTTAAACGTTTAACCACTGAAGAGATGCAGGGCTGGGTCCACCTTTGAAGAGGCAGGTCATTTCTTAGGTCGACTCTTTTGAATCTGCAGGGCCCCAGCAGGAGTCACTGGTGTCACGGGGCGCTTGTGGCCAGCCATTGCTGCGCTGGGTTCTAGATGCATCCTCGTCCCACCTCCCAGCATCCTGTAGGGCGCTCCGGGCCCTTTCACATCACAGGTGAGTACCCTGCAGCCCGGGTCATGTCTGTCACATGCACAGAAGTCCCAGGGCTCATGTCCTCCCATCTGGGAGCACCCACTTTCTCCCTGTAACTTCCGACCCTTTCTGGTGGCTGGCAGCAGGGCTTCCGCTCTTGCCCTGCCTGGCTTTTGCACACACGTTCCAGAGACTGCCTGTGGGTCACGGGAGTTCTCACTCACTGACTGCACGTGACAGCCTAGAATCAAAGCCAACAGGAAGCCACTGTCCTAAAAAATACCAGCTCTACCATCCCCATCCACAAGGCAATGTCTGAAGAAATTTTTTAAAGGTATTTACAAATTCCTTTCTTCTCTGTACTTAATGCAAACAACAAGCACTTTGCTGGCATCAAGACCAAGGCAGCTCCATCCGCCCCTGTTTCTGCTTTCTGGCCGTCCCCAGGACTTCCCTGAGAAGCCAGCGCACTGGGCAGACAAGTGGGCCCCTGGCCATGGCTCGTGCGTGCGTGGGTGTGTGTGTGTGCGTGGGTGTGTGTGTGTGCGTGTGCGCCAGAGAGGCAGGGCCCTGGGTCTGCTCATTAAGTTGCAGGAGATGCCTAGTCCATCAGCACTGCTGTGAGGTGTATTGAGATGCCTGAGAGAACGGCCAGGGGGCAAGAGATGTCTTGGGGGCTGGCAGGACTAAAGGATGGGTAGGCATTGTGTGGAAGCCAGGGAGCAGGGCCGCCTGCCCCGAGGCCCACTTCCTCCCCGCTGTCACGGTGGGGCTGGGGGTGCCACGTGCCAGCCAGTGCCACACATATGGTCCACGTGCTGTCGTCCAGGCCCCAGAGCAGCCCCTGCAGCAGCTACTGCTAGCGGTCCCTCCTTTCAGGAGGGGGGCAGACTGCAGCTCAGAGGTCACAGGAAGGTTCCAGAAGTAGGCTGTGCATCCAGGTCTGCTTGAAGCCAGAGCTTTCAAAGCCCCTGCTCTTAGGGTGCTTTACCAGTTTCAGAGAACCTGAAAACACTATCCCATCTGGTCTTCCTGCACCCAGAGTTTCTCTATGTCTCACCAATCTGTGGGCACAGATGACTCACCCTGCCCGTAACAGTATGCATTTGATTTGCTCCATCCTCCTCTCCATTCACCCGTCCTTGGGCACTTGCAAAGCCTCTTCAGTTCTGACATGTGTCCCCAGAGTGGGGTGGGGCCGACAGTCCCCTTTCCTTCCATTCCTCCCCCTGCACCCCCCCACCCTCCCCCTCCCCCTATTAAATTTCATTACCTGGGAAGCCAGTGAAGGGCCTGTGTTCTCTGTCCACAATTCCCCTTAGGGAATCCTTTCCCAGCTACCTGGCCCAGAGGAAGGTGGCCAGCCAGGACTGGGCCACTGTCCCCAGCGCTTGTGTGGCGCCTGTCATCGCCCCCATGAGCCTCTGAGGTCTTATGTGGGTGGAGACAGAGGTCAGCTGAGAGCCACACAAACCCCCAAGCAGCTGCCTGATGTAGCAGGGAACCTTGGAACTGAGGGAACCTAATGATTCAGGCCAGTGCTGGCTATGACACACACAGCAGCAGTTACACTCTCGAGCCCCATGGGGGCGTGGGGGGAGCCAGACTGTGGGGAGAGGCCCATATGGTGACCATTCGTCCAGGCCTGACAGCCCCCAGGTCCTGGACTCAGGGCTTATCTGGCATGAACCTGTTTCACCCTCCCCCAAAGTCAGTCGGGGCACAGCCCACCACGACCCCCAGGTTACAAACAAGGAAACTAAGTCCCAGAGAAGAGAGGTCACTTAGCGCAAAATGACACAGCCAGTAAACAGGGGTGTCCTGAACCCGTGTTCTAAGCTGCTGTCTTCACAGAAGGATCAGTAAACCTTGGCGCTACAAATCAGCTCAGTTTGAGGCAGCTGGGCTCCAGCCCTTCCCACGTCATGACTCGTGGGCTAGAATCACTCCACACTCAGCGGAGCCAGAACTCCTACAGCCCAGGCGACGCCAGAGGGACGGTCTCCTGATTCACAGAGAAAATCCAGTGGGAGGTCAGAGCTGTGCAGGCGAGAGCTTTTCTCCTGTGGCAGAGGACATGGCAGGAGGGCACCCCAGGAAACCGAGGGAGCCCCATCCTGTCTCCCACCAGGCCTCAGCAGAGGACAGGACCGGGACGGGGGTGGGGGCAGTGATGACCACAGGTGAGCGCAGCCCTGGTACAGGCCCCACACACCATCTGCAGACACACGTGGCCCCCAGGTGACCCAAAGGTGCCCCAGGACTCGCCGGAGCAACGCAGGCCGCAGTGGCCGCCCAGAACCAGACCGGATGACCCCAAAGCCTCGCCCTTACCCAAACATGCCTTGTTTCTTAGCTTCGGTTTTCTCGGGACTTTTCAAACACCTGCGCCACTGTAGCTGGCCTCGCCCCAGACCCTACACCAGCCTCCCCAGCAGTGGGCCTAGGGGCTGGGCTCTGGCTTGATCTGGACTAACTTAGGGAGGGAGCGAAGTGATGGGTCAGCTGATTGTCCCCTCCCTCACCTTCCCTCCCATCTCCCACCCCACCCATCCTCCCTTGGTGTGAGGCCATGTAGCATTCAGAACCAGACCCTTGAGGCCCTGCCCCACACGGGGCTTACACCTGGGACATAAATAGATGCACAGCCAGCATGTGGGTGACAGAGTGACCCCCTCCCTCAGCCCCTGTTTCTGGGCAGCCCTTCTGTTCCACAGGAGCTGCAGGGGCTGACACCCCACAAGAGAGAACGGCCGCCCAACAGGGCACCTCACACCCCAGCAGCAGCTCCCGAGGGTGCCCCTTGCACCAGCCCTTCCCAGCAACTGGTATTAACTTACAAAAAAAGGAGAAAGAAATCTGAACTAATGTACCAGGTAGAAAGCGATCTCAGTTTTGGTTTGAATTTACATTTCTTTGAATATGGGTGAGGATGCGCATTTTTCATATGCTTATTAGTCATTTGTAGTGCTGCTTCTGCGAAGTCTGTTCCCAATTTACTGACAATGAGAAATGTAACTGCCAGGGGGGCCGGATGCACATGTCCTCCAGCAGAGACATCAGCTCCCCCGAGGCGCAGCCCAGAACACCAGAGCCTAGTAGGTCAGTGCTGGGGAGCACGAGCGAGAAGCAGGAGGGTGGTGATGAGGCGCCAGGTTTACGGGCTTCAGCACAAGCTCGATCTGGCACTGGACCTGCTGAATCCTGGGGTGCCCTCCTGCTGTTTCCGGCCTCCCAGGCCAAGCTCCTTCAGATGGACAGTCTTTCATTGGAAACATCATACTTTCCTTCAGGGCTCCCTCTGGCCTGGGATCCTTTCTGGATTATACTTGCGCTCCAGAGCCATATTCCTTCCTAACTGTGTTGCCTCCTGGAACTGCCTCCCCATGCCCCGGGGCTCTGTGAAGCCCAGCTGAGACCTCTTGGAGTGTCTCCCGAGCTGCCTTGGAGTCGCCCTTCCTCAGTGGAAGCAGCCTCAAGGGTTGTGCGACTCCACGAGGCATTCCACGTTTAGAACGACATTACTTGTGCATTTTTCTGAAATGAGTCAAGTCTTACCTTAGGCTCCACTAGGGCTCTCTGACTTTCAAAGGGGTAAGATCTGTGGCTCTAGAGGACTTGGAGAGAGGACAGGAAGGCACAGCGGCTACCCCAAAGAAGAAGGAGATGAGGGAGCGGGAAGAGGGGCTTGGGGAAGCGGAGGCCCTGAGGGTTCCTAGGGAAACTTCCACCAAAGCGCAGAGGCTGAAGAGGCAAGGTCTGGGCCCCAACCACTTGGACAGCAGCAGAGGCCTCTCTGGTGTCCGTAGACCTCTTTGTCCTCGCCCCCTCCCCCCACGCCCGGACTCCGAGCCACAGCCACTCCTTTCTTCAACTTCTCTTGTATCCACATCACCCTTGGGACGTCCAAATTCCTGAGGCATTGGAGACTCTTCGAGAGCTCAACCAACTTTTCCTCTCCAGCCTTCTTCCTCTCCCCCGCCCATTGGGGATGGCTCCCAAATACGGTGACACCTCCAGGCCTTGCCTCAGGCAGGTGCCCCTCCCAGGGCCAGCTCCCCTCATTCTTTATCTCCCAGCTCAAGTGTCCACTCTTCTGTGAAGCCTTTCCTGGGTCCCCTCCCTCCTTGGGACTCCTTAGTTGCAGCGTTTACCACACTGAGTGGTGTATCCGGGTGTCCTACCAGCCCCCCACCCCACCCCCACACACAGTAGTGGCTGCAGGAAGGAGGGGAGACCGCTCATGGGGAAGCTGGGGGCAAAGACTCAGAGATCAGGACTCAGTCTTGGGCCCTCGGGCCCTGGGGCCTGTTGGCTTCTGGGTAGCAGCTCTGGGACTCCACTGTCCACAGCTCTGTTGCGGCACTATTGGAAAAACAAGCATCCTCATGATATACTTCTGGTGGGATGGAAATCTCAAAACAAAGACCCCAAAGCTACTTGCAGCTTGTGTCTGGGACCAACGGAGGCAGGACCCTTGGGGGGGGTTCGGTCGGGGGAATATTTGTGGTGTATTTCACAACAGGAAGCTGTGCCCCTCTTGGCCCTGCGCACACAAGGAGGTGAAGCACAATGGGGTGTGGGGGTCATAGGCAGAGCACGATGCCAGTCCCAGTGCAGCAGCTGTGTGTGCGTCCCAGAGCCATGTGCCTCCCCGAAAGCTGGAGACCCTCGGGGGATCTCGGGGGATGACCGTGAGGACTCCGATACCGGATTCCATGAGTACTAGGTTCTTTTCCCCTTGAGTCCCATGGTTTGTAAGCTCAATAGAGGGGGCTTGGACAAGAGGCTTCACCCTGTAAGCCTCACTCTCCTCGTCTGCCACATGAGGGCAGCCCAGGGGGCTGGTGTGACGTGGGGCGAGGTCCTGGGTGTGGAAATGTGCAGGTGTTCGGTGTGTGGACTTCCGATCTGCCTAGCAGTGGGGCATGAGCCCCAGCTCCAACTTCCTGGGCAGAAAGCTTGGAATAAGACATTTGGAGCTCTGGAGAAAGCTGAATAGGAAGCAGCATTTAAGAAAAGAGAGAAAGGTTCTGGAACACGTGATGATTTGCCTTCTCCCATCAGAAAATACTTTTAAACAAACAGCAAGTTTCCTCCATTAATAAGGCCTGTGGAATGCAGATGAGATTTTTTTTTCTCCTCCTTTTTTGCTGATTAAGTTCCCCCAAAACCCCCTTAAGAATTTTAATGAGAAATGCAAAAATCAACAAAAGTCCAGCAAACCCTTTCCTGTTATTAAATAAAGGGAAAGTAAATATTGCAAATTGGACATATTTCATAAGAGGATGTTTTGTTTGGGTGAAAAAAAAAAGAAAAAGTTATTTGCTTTCTGGAAGCAAATACATGTCTTTGCTGAATTTTGGTTTCAAATTTGATGACTGGGGTATTATTCCTGGTTTGCCTGGAATTTAGGCCTTTGACATCTGAGGCAGACATACCCAGGCAGGCAGGAAAACCAGGTTTGAGCCATGTTAGACCTATTCTCTCTCTCTCTCCTGAGCTCAGAGGTAGAGACCTATAGGCAGTCATATACAAGATATAAGCAACTTGGGACAAAGAAGATTTGCATGCGAAAGAGAGAAAAAATAAAACCTAGTGTGTGCTCTCTGCTCCCATGTGAGGATGATCTATGAGACCATGAAACACAATCTACCCCAACTGCACAGTTGTTAAGACAGAGCGACTCTGCCTGACCTGGATTTGAATCCGACCTCTCCTCATCTTCACAATGTGGGGGGGTGGGGGGGCAGGGAAATAAAAGAATGCATATTGTGCACTTACCTTGCACTGGCTTATTTTTCTACTCATTTATTCCTTATAATAGCTTCTACATATGTCTAGTTAGGTAGGCTATACCAATTAGATTCATATAGCCTATAGAATATAATATTCTAACATGTGCACAATAACAGAATAACTTAATGCATTTCTTAAACATATCCCCATCACTTAGCAATGAGTGATTATAATGAATTTGCTGTATACCCTTCTTGTCATTTATTTGTACAGATATTCAATGTTTGATGTTGTTTTTGTGTATGTTGGTTTCCACAAGTGATGTCATGGAATTTATATTGTACTGAACCTTGCCTTTATCAACAAACATGTTTTCGGAATGTGTCTGTGTTGATCTATATATAAGCACCAGTTCATTCTTTTTCGTGGCTGCATAGTCTTCCATTGTGTTAACCACATTTTATATGTCCATTCCTCTAAGGATAGACATTCAGGTTGTTTCCTTTTCAGAAGGATTTTATTTTTTAAATCTGTGTATGTCCCTATGGGCATCTACACTCAAGTTTCTCTAGGGAGAGCGACTGATTATTAACCAAAGAGCAGAAGGCACACTTGGAATCCAGCCCATACCCACTCTGGTGCCTACTCTTTTTGTGATTTTGGGCCAGTTCTTTCACATCTGCCAATCTGTTTACTTACCTGTGAAATAGGTGTGATAATCCCTGCTGCACGTGTTGCAAGAGAGTTCACTGGAACTAATTCAAAAAAAGTATCTAAAATAATGCCAATGCTAAGAAACCAATAGTTCTCATCTTCCATACTACAGGTTTTTCTAGCAACCCAGGTAGGGTCTGAAAGTTATGAAACCCTTAAGTCTTGGAGACATAATGTACAATATGGGACTACAGGCCACAGCCTGTATTGCGCAGCTTTAACAAGCCCATATTGTACAGCTCTTGAAAGTTGCTTAAAGGGTAGATCTTAAAAGTTTTTATCGCAAGGGGAAAAATCTGGTAACTGTGGTGAAAGTGATAGTAAAACTTACCGTGATGGTCATTTCAGGATATAAATATTGAGTTACTATGTTGTACACCTGAAGCTCCTGTTGTATGTATATTACCCATCAATATAAGTAAATTATATCATAAAGTTGGTGCCCAAACTTTGCATGAGATCCTGAGCCTAGCAAAGGGGTCTCAGAACACCCCTTAGCACAGGTGAACTCCATCCGCGCCCCCCCCCCACAACCCCTTCACTGGGGACAACAAACCTACACCCTAAGAATCTCCATTTCCTCACCTGTGAAAGGAGACAATAAACCCTACCTGAAAGGGTGGTTGCAGGCTTTAGGTAATGTGTGCAGGGCACTAATCAAAGCTGCTCAGGTTCCTGCTCACCGTGAACCCTTTCCCTGCAGAGCTGTGGGATTCTCTGAGGCTTAAGAGGGATCTGATTTTTGTTCCACAGCACTTGCATTCTATGTTGTGGGCGCTGGGAGTCAACGCGAGCAGGCTTTGCAGGGTCCTTGGGCTTGTTTTTCTCCCTGGAAGCCAAGTTCGCCCCTGGCTTCGTGGTTTAATTTTGCTAAGATACCGCCATCTAGTGGACTCTTTGAAGTACTGCAGGCGTCGGCCCCGTCGGCAAAAAACAATGGGGCGACAACTGGGGCGCCCTGCCCTGCTCGGCCACGCCGGTGGCTCCCCATTGTCTACGGGGTAAAGTCCAGAAGCCCAAGCTGGAAGTGGCGCGCCTCCACAATCGACCGCGCCGCGCCTATCGGAGCTTATCGCCGGCTTCGACCTCCTACCTGCCCCTCCAGCTCCTCCCCACTATGACTCCTGGAGCCCTTACCTGCCTGGCAGGTGGGCCTGCCGGTGCCCGCACCTCCCCGCATTCCCCAGGCGCTCCTTCCTCCAGGCTCAACTTAAAGGCCACCTCTTCCCTCAAGCCTCCAGGCCCCTTCAGCCCACCCGTCTTCCCTGACCTGCCAGCAACATTTGCTCTCACTCCTTTAATGTTTTCAATATTCAGCCACGTTTTGGCAATGCCCTACCCAACGGTGTTGGGCATGATGGATCAAAATGAATGCCAGCCCCTCCCCTCCGCCCCCGCCCCCCTACTTCCCAGCTCTGAGAACTGGGAAAGGAGGAACCCAACTGGCAGATGCATGGTGGGAATTAAGATGCAAAGTGACCAGCATAATAAATATCTTATATGCTTGGGTAGGCTGCTCAGATAAAATACAGAACACCTGTTTGAACTTGGATTTCAGATTTAAAAAACTTACTACTTTTAGCATGAGTGTATCGCAAATATTACAATGCAGTTCTGTATAATTCTTCACAGATGAATGCAATTAAGAACTGTTTGTTTTTGTTATGATCAGATAGGGATTTGTATGGATAGTCAACCCTCATTATTGGTCATTCTGCATTTGCAAATCCCCTACTAAAATTTCCTTGTAACACCAAAAAATCTGAGTCTCCTGATACGCATGTTTGGGCTGAGGTGGAACAAGGCCACGTTGTGCCTTGTTTCTGTGCACAAGCATACTTTCTGCTGTCTCTTTAGTGACACATTTTTCACATTTTTGTGTTGTCATTTTGCCATTGAAAATGGCCCCAGAGCCAAGTGCTGAAGTGTCGTCTCGCATCCCTACGCCAAGGAGTTGTGTGCTTTACGGAGAAACACATGTTGGATGAGCTTCATTCAAGCGTGAGGTTGAAGGTAAGTTCAGTGTTAGTGATTCAACAATAGATATTAGTATCTTTAAACCAAAATACACATAAAACAAGGCGATGGGTGGGTGGATGGATGGATGGAAAGAAATGGAGGCTGGCCAGATGCTAACGCCCTCATTTCCCTAGAGCCATGGTTCAGCCTTCACAAGCTCAACATTCCCCATGACTCACTCCAACTACTGAATAATGGCTAACGAGCATCCCTAGTGAATGAAAATCAACTCTATATTGTTGGCCCCAAATAATCAGTTATTTCTCCAGAAAATCTTGAGTTATTTGGAAACAAGGGGAAAAGCAGGTCAGAATGTGCAGTCACTTGATGAACCCCACACACACTTCCCAGAACAGAGAGAAATTTCTTTTTTAGGACGTTGAAAGGGGCCGTCCTGAAGGAAGAGTGGATTGTAGGAAACTAGAAGCTCGAAGTCTAGGGTCTTCTCTTGTGCTGGTTCAGGTATCTCTCACTGGCTGAGCTGTTTCCGGGGCAGCAGAGCTACGTCACTTCCTGCTGGAGACGCAGAACAGGTGTCTTCCGGTTGGCACCTAGGGTGTGCTTGCTGGGTGTGTTTGCGTGAGAATGCTCTTCCAGCCTCCTGACCTCATTTCAAGTAGGTTTCTGCTCATTCATTTTCACAATATTTGTCATATATGTGTGATAAAATTTAAGTCCTTACCTGTTAGAGAAAAACAGTGAAATAGCACTGAAAGTGTGAGATGGCTTCAGGACACTCTGCCAGTAGGATGAGGTGTGTGAGTAGGCGGGATAAAAGAGACACCCTGTCAAGGGTTGAAGATTGAGGAAGGGATGATTTCCTAGACTTTTTCCACCTTTTGTCCCCTTTCCTCCACTTTTGTGCATGTTTGGTTTAAAATGCACATGGAGCAGAAAATCTCCCGGGGAAGACTCTCCGAGTCCGTCGCTGTGGATCTGGACCTTATATGTGGTCAGGGCTCCGGATGATGCCGCCCGAAATGCCATTACCGGCAACCCCCAAAAGCCCTTGAATGCAGAGCACCCAGCTGAGCCTCAGGAGACCCACCCAGCTGAGCCTCAGGAGACCCACCCAGCTGAGCCTCAGGAGACCCACCCAGCTGAGCCTCAGGAGACC
>NW_004567134.1:14898415-14908386 GCF_000260355.1 Condylura cristata | reverse complement strand
ACCCAGCTGAGCCTCAGGAGACCCACCCAGCTGAGCCTCAGGAGACCCACCCAGCTGAGCCTCAGGAGACCCACCCAGCTGAGCCTCAGGAGACCGGACTCTGTTCTCACACTCACTCGGCTAATGCCTCCCAGTCTTTTTTCTTTGTCAGGTCTATAAAGAAGTCAAACTGGACAATCTCAGAATCCCTTCTCGTTGTTAAACCCTTCAATTCTAAAAACAGTGATCCTAAGTTGGCAGTTACAGCCTCCTTCCAGCTCTCTCTTCCCTGTCTAACCCATACCCCTCCCCCCACCACTCACTGTTCTGTGAATCTTGCTGAAGTTCTTTTTCACACAAGATTCCTTTGGCCAAGCGGTTAAGGGCCTTGTGGGCAGCATGACCACTGAATGCAGAACCATGAGCTCTTCCTACCAAATGCGCACAGCCCAGTTATTTGCCACGCTGCCCTGCTCCCCACACCAACTCCTTTCCAGCACGAGTGGTTTGTGCTTTGAGGAGCCCGGGATTCACCTTCCAGAAGGTAGGTATCAGACTCCCTAGCAGGCCTCCCTTAAAATAACCAGGCAAGGATGAATTTTTTTTAAGATTTATTTATGCGTACAGAATTGGGGTACAGACCAGAGGTGCAGGGCCAGTGAGAGGCTTCACCAGTGACAGAGCGGGGAGCAGAACAGGCTGACTGATGAAGTCCACTGCTGAGGGGAGCAGCGGGCGGGTCAGGAGAGGTCTGCTGCGCCATGTGGGTCACCTCCGGGGTGGGGATCGAACTCGTGCTGCAGTGGCTTTAGCCTCTTACTGCTGCGCCTTAACCTGCTGTGCCACCAGGGTGGGGCGGCAAGGACAAATTTTTACACGTCCCGAGGCATTTTTATTATCTCACAATCCCTGATGACTCATTTTTCAGTAGAGGAAACTGAGACTCTGGAAGGCTAAGCCACTCACTCAAGGCCACACAGCAGGGGGGGCGTGGTGGGAATTCAAAGGTGTGACTACTGCCCAGCTGTCCTTTCCTGGCGCCCACTGTGGCTTTTGGTCAGGTGTCTGCAAGAGGCTCCCTTCTACGTAACCTGCATGCTGCATTTCACGCGGTGACCTGACCGGGAAGCTGAGGTCAGCTTCCGGGCTTTGCTCATGGTCCCTTTCTTTTGACCTGGGCTCGGGCCTCACTACCTTCTAGCTAGGTGACATTGGATGAGAAACTCTATATCTCAACATAAAGCGGTTCCTGGGGGATTTTTGTGAGGATTAAACCAGAAGAGCGCCGCATAGGGAGGACTGTGCAGCCCGCACCATAGACCCCGCCAGAGCGTGCGGGAGACCAGAAGAACCGCCTCCAGTCCGCACTGCGCAGGCGCGTTTCCGCCAGTTGTGCGGCTGCGCACTCGGCCGGCTTTGCGACTGCACCGCTTTACGGCAGCGGGGTCCGCGCGCGCCGGCGTTGCCAGGTAACGGCCAGCGCGTGGGGCCGGAGCAGGTAAGGCGTCCGGCGAGGGAGCGGGACGCGAGCAAACCCGGCCTTCCGGGAGAGCGCGCTCGGGCGAGCGCGAGCTGGGCCCCGACATTCCCCCGGGGTCGCACTGCAGGGCCCGACGGGGCGCGATCGCGTACCCCTCTTTCGCGTCCTGTCGGAATGAACCCGTCTCCCTTCTCTGTGCACCCACAGCTCTTCGTACCCGTTTCTTCGAGCTTCCCGGAAACGTGTCCGGTGCGAGGGCGCCAAAATGCCTCAGACCCCTTAGGTGCCCTCGAGGGGCCTCAGCCAGTGGGGTGGCTGGCAGGGTGGCGGCTTGGGGGCACCAAGGGAAGCAGCCAAGGGACTGGGCTCGCGCCTCGCCGGCTTCGTGCGGGCCCTTCCTCGCGGTGGCCGCCGCTGGCCAGCGCGCAGCGCGTGGCCCGCCCAGAACGGGGTTAATCCGCACTGCAGCCTTCAAAGGGCTGTTTGTTTGTGTGACTTGTCTCGGGTTCTGACTTGAAAGCTTCCCGGAGGCCGCCTGCTGGCCTTGAACCTCTCGCTGCCCCTCCCAGCCCGGGAGGTGTGCAGTTGGAGCTTCAAACACATTTAATTGGGGGCCAAGTTGGCTGGCTGGAGGTCTTAGCCAGACTTTTTTGGCAAGGTGGCCCCAAGGGGGTGGAAAAGTAAATGGACCCTCCTTTCCCCTTTTTGTTTTGTTTGTTTTTGAATAAACATTTACTGTGCACCTAATGGTGTTAGCTTGTCTGCTTGATGGGGCAACAGGCCCTGCTTTTGATAGAAAAATAAACAAACACCACAGGCTTCTGAAATCAGTCCGCAGGGGTTGAGGAAAGGCAGGTCCCTGTGAGTGCACAGCCCCGGCCCCCTCTTCCCGCCTCTCTACGGGGGCTGTGATAGAGCTGTGTCCCTCAGGGGCATTTGGGATTGGGTTTGGATTGGCCACTCTGTCACCAGTCGTTGGCAACCTTGGCTACCTGTTGAACCCCAGTCTCCCCTGTAACTGGTCTTACCAGCCCCTCTTTCCTTACCACCCTCTCCTTTCCCCTGTGCTGGGCTGCGGACACTCGGTGTGTTCAAGCACTTTTCTAAGTGCTCCATGGCTCCTAACTCCCAGAATCTCTTTTTACCCTTATTTTGCTGGTGAGGAAACCAAGCACAGAGAGATTGAGTAGATTTTTGCCCAGAAGTTAGGAACTGGTGAAGCTGAATTCCAGTCCCAACCATCTGGTTTTAGCATGCCTGGTCTTAGTTTGGTGGCTCACCTTGAAATGACAGCTGCTGCTGTCATTGTCATTATTGTTGATTTACCTTAAAAAGTGAAGCTGATCCACCCGCTGTCTGGAATGTGTTTCAAACTTCTTTTGGAAATGATGTGCTCTGGGATTAAGGCTTTGGGGACAGGTTTTTTTGGTTTGTATCTTTGTTCCCTCCGCACCTCTGATGATGGGCTCTGGTTCTCTGTAAGCGGGAAGTAGTCCTCATAGCGACCTGTTGTGCTAGACCTCGGGGCCAGGGCTCCTTTGTGTGACATTGTGCCTTTGCCCAGGTCCTTGGGCCTCCGTCTGGGGGCCTGCCTGGTGGCCTGGAACAACTTAAGTCTCAGTGCTATCGCCAGACCCTTGAGTTTGATCCCAGCCAGGGAGCTGACCCATAGGGCACAGCAGACCTCTCTTGTCTCCTCACTGCTCCCCCTCAGCAGTATATTTTAGTCGGTCTGCCTGTTCTGCTCCCCACTCTGTCTCTGGTGAATCCTCTCACTCACCCCCCCCCCACCCCCAGGCCTAGACTTTGCTCTTGTATGCAAAGTAAAAACCTTAAAAGAAAAAAAATGCAACTGAATTCTTGGACATCGTTGTGGGAATTGAGATATTCAAGGTGAATGGGTTTTTACTGCTCCTGCAAGATGTTCTCACTACTATATGGACTGCATTTCACTGCTTTATAAATATTTTCCCAAAGGCCACGAAGCCTTCTGAGTGTGAGTATAAATGTATTCACATTTCTGACCAGTGCCATCAACGTTTACCCGTTTCTCTCTGCTCTGTCTACCCTTTAAAGAGGAGGTACTCTTGGACCATGGCAGAAGCTGTTTTCCACGCCCCAAAGAGGAAGAGAAGAGTATATGAGAGTTACGAGTCTCCGCTGCCCATCCCTTTTGGTCAGGACTGTAGTCCGAAGAAAGAATTCAGAATATTCCGTGCCGAAATCATCAGCAACAATGTCCTCGTGAGGAACGCAGAAGATATGGAGCAGCTGTATGGGCAGGCAGGTGCTAGTGGCCGGGCCTGACGGTCCTGGGCCAGCGGTGTTTCTTCTCCTCCCCACCCCGTGTACCCAAAACACAAGCCAGAAACAGCCCTGCCCCCTCCCACAGTCCAGCGTAGGAACAGAGTGACGTGAGGCCAGAGCCAGGAGCCCTGGGGATGATGGTCACTCCCGTGGGAGAGCCTGCTCGGCGTGAAGTAGGGGCGGGCGTTTCCCATTCTGGTCTCTCTCAATTATAAAACTATGCATGTCCATTGTAAAAAAAAAAATGTTCTCAAGCAATTTACAGATGTATAATGGGCAAAAAGTGAAACACCCACTCACTCTCGTTCCATTCCCAGCTGCCACAGGCTGGCTGGGGGACAGACTGCACGAGGCTCCAGCTCGGACTCTGGCTCCTTGTCTGCCCTCCCCAGGGACCCCAGGGATGTCTTCCTTTGCCCCTCTCTATCAGTGAAAGGCTTGGGTTGAGATCGCTGACTTTAACCCATAGTTTATTCCCTAACTTGCTGGGGGCACGGGGGATTTCATTGAGCTTTATTGAGGTTTGATTTGCAGCTATGAAGTCTCCATCGTACGTGTGCAGTTCACGAGCTCTTTAGCATTGCAGCCCAGTCGGAGCGTCCATCGTCCTTCAGCACAGTGGGTCCTGGCTCTGATCCTCTTGTCTCAAAAATGCACCTCCTACATGCACGATCCATACTCTTGAGCAACCAGGTTTGCAAAGCGCTGATCACTGCGTGACTTCTGCTTGTTAAATCTTTATTTCAACTTTCTCCAGGTTTCAATATTTTATACTTATTTTAAATGGGTAGGTGGCCACCTGTGTTGCTTTAGAATCAGCTGGAAGGAGAGGAACTCTTTGATTCTGGGTACAAGAGAATCAGGGACTTTTGGTCTCTGGTAGGCTTGGCTCCTGACCCACTTATGGGCGCAAAACCTGCCTCTGTGTGCCCGTTGCCTTCAGTGCATCGGACTGGGACTGAAATCATCGATTCTGAGACACATGAGGTTTACAGAAAGCACACTAGCATCCTCCAAAGGACCCCAGAGAAATGCCAAGGCCTTTGGTAATCAGAGGGACGCTGTGGAGCTATGACTAGAGCAAATCTCTTGGTAACTCAAATCGTTTTTCTTCTTCTGTCAAATCTAACTCTTCTCTCTCTCTCAAGGGTTATTTTGGAAAAGGTATCCTGTCCAGAAGTCGCCCAAACTTCACAATCTCAGATCCTCAGTTAGTTGCTAAGTGGAAAGGTAAGCCTGGCTGTCATTCCACTCTTTTGGCAAATCATCATTTCCTTTCATTTTTTGATCTTAACACCTCTGATTGCAGAGTAAAATTCCAGAGAAATAGCGTGCACTCTGACAATGTTACCGCCCCCAAAGGCAACTAAAATAATTCTAGTCAAAGCGAAAGGATTCTTAGGTGAACTCCCCGGGGCCGTCTCATTGAAAGTTCAGTCACATGTGAACAAACCAGTGCTTTTAACTGGCAGGCCTGTCATTCCAAGATGATGTTACATTCAAAGAAAGTATTCACTCACGTGTGTGCAAAATAAACCATAAAAAGTAAGAGGCGCTCATAGCGCAACATGGGGAGGGCCGGGCACGGAAAGACTCCGCATCACCTCAAGCTGAAAGCAGGGACCCACCCAGGAGTGTGTTTGGAAACAGATCTACTCTTCTTGGACTGCGTAGTCATCTTTATCCCTGGGTCTTAAGTGGAGGGATTAAGCTGTCGGTCCCGGAGGGTGAGGCAGTCTCACGAACCTCGGTTCCCTGGCTGCCTGCGGGCTGCACTCCCTCTTCAAAGCAGACTGATGCCTGTGGGTATCATCTTGTGCCTCTTTAATAATTTTTTTTAAGTGTGCTTGCTCTCCTGTACACACTTACGAGCTCCTGAGGGAGCAGGGGAGAGAAGCTTCCCAGGAATAAGAAAAATAAATATGTAATGAAGTTTTGCATATCTGAAAAAAACACAGGGCATAAGCATTCAGGGTGGCCGAGAGGGTCCTCTTCCGCGCTGCGGCCGCTGAGCTGGGCATCGCCTGGTCTCGTGAGCCAGGAAGCGTGTGTGCCAAGCCAGCCTCTCCTGCCGGGGGCGGGGCAGGGTGCTGGGCTTGCTGTTGCTGGCTAGACAGCATCAACCAGACATCCAGGTGTGTGATCTCGGGACTCTGGACCCTCTTTTTCTTATTTTTCAGCGTTTATTTTTTTCACATAAGGCGAGTTTGTCTGAACTAATAGAACTTGTTTGTCATTACAGATGTGAAGACAGACTGGCCTATAATCACCGCTAAAAAGTAAGTGATGGTGACCCTTGGCCTTGGTCAGGGTTACGGGTTGAGTCAGATCTGATTTTAGATGGCTTTTTCACAGCCTTTTATTTTGATGGACTCATTTTCGTAGTAGGTATACCCTTGAAAATTGTGTCTGAATTTAATGTGGATCAAATCATATTTGAAATGTTCTCAGTAAGTTTATTTTTAAAAATAATCCTCAGCCAGATCCTCAGCCAGCTGAACTCCTTCCAGAGTGTAGCAATTACCCAGTAATGTATACCTCTTTAAGCGCTAAGAGGCTTAGTCGTGGCTGGAGTGCTGGCTTCCTGCCTGTGTAGGCACAGATGGCCGTGTCCCTGGGGTCAGCGCAAGAGGCCTGCACAGAGGCTGTCCCTCCTCCCTCTCCCCAGCTGGGTCCTGCTGGACGCCTGTTCACGCTGGTCCCATTTCCCGAACACCGCCCCCCCCCGCCCCTTAACTGCCCGCCTGTTCCAGCGCGCCCAGCCCTCGTCCACCCAGCCCTCGTCCACCCTCCTTCCAGCCAAGAGCTGGCTCCAGGGGCCAGAGCCGAGCCGGCCTTGGCGCCCCTAACTATGGCGTCATTCACTGAGGTTTAGTCAGCTGTGGCGACGGGGCCACGCCTGGCTCGCCTCCGCGGCCCGTACTCAGTGGTCTCTGGGCAGGAGCCTGTCGACGCCACGTTCATCCACCCCAATCCTCATCGTCCCTGAGGTACAGCTCTTCCGTGAAACCATCTAAAACTCCTCAAGCCCGTGATTTCTCATTTCAAGCACGCATCAGCAGAAGCTGACAGCTCCCTGGGTGCCCAGTAACCCTGCAGCCAGAGGAGCGGCCAGGACGCCGTGGCCCTGGGGCTGGCTTAGTGGCTGAGGGCCAGGGGAGTGGGGCTCCAGGGACGCGCTGAGACCCCGCAGAGCCCTGTCCCTGGATGCACGGCCAGCTAGGCTGCTGCCCCCAAAACCTGGACCCCAGAAACAAAGCGAAACCCATCGGCAGAGCTGCCCCCGGTCAGGCGCCTGGACTCCGGAGGGTCTGCCCCGGAAGGCCTCTATATGAAGGCCAGCCCTTTGGAGCCCCACCGGTAACATTCCAGGGATGTGACGGGCCTCTGAATGGTGTCTTAGGGCTATTGCTGCAAAGTACCACAAACTCGGTGGCTTAAAAGAACAGAAATTTACTCTCACAGTTCTGGAGGCCAGGTGTCCATCACCAGGAGTCTGGCAGAGCTGTGCTTCCTCAGGGCTCCAGGCCAGACCCTTCCCTGCCTCTGCTGGCTGCCGGCTGGCCATCCCAGGCCTGTGCACTCACCACTCCGGCCTCTGCCCCACCTCATTACGTGGCATTTTTCCGTGAGCCCCTGCATGTCTGAGTCCAGATATCCCTCTTCTGTAAGGAGACTGGTCAGTCTGGCCTCAGCTTAACTCGATCGCCCCTGCAAAGACCCTGTTTCCACAAAAGGTCACATTCTCAGGTGCCACGGCTTAGGATGTGCCCACAGTAATCCTCCTGGGGGTTATTAAACATCGGTAGTGCAGCTATATCTGGTCATCACGAGATAACAGGCTGCCCAGTTACCGTACGAATCACCGCTAATGAATGGACCGCCCATAAACGCCACCCACACCCACACTCTGCCCTCCAAAATGCTTTGGAGATGCCGGGCGCAGCCTCACCCCAGCTGCTGTTTTCAACTTGAGTTCTTGAGTAGCACTCCCAGGTGTTCATCTTCCAAATCTGCTTTGCTTGTAAGTTGAGCACCTTCCGCGGCCTCATGAATCCCACTGTCTTTTGCAAGATTCACATTTTCAGTTGCCGTCACGAGGCCTTCTCTTTACCCGACAGACTCGTGGCACCAGCCTGACGCATGAAAGGGGGTGCCCTGGAATGGAGATTGTTTATAAAAAATTTTCAGGTTACAACTTCCATCTCCTCTGTGGACTTAGGGTGTCCAAAGATGTCACTACGACACATCCTGTCAGAAAATTATGCTCCCCCCAATCAAAACGGAGACCATAATCTGCCTCTCTCCCCCTCAACGTTTTCCAGCTTTTGCTTTTCACCTCTCTCCTCCTGCCACTTCTTAAGTGGCATTTGGGGTGAGTCTCGGTGGAGTTTGGCTTTTAAAGGCATCACCAGCCAACAGGAGGACATGTGACCCGTGGGCCACGTGACACCGCCACTGTTTCTGGCTCTTTCCAACCACAAGCTGGCTTCCTTGCTGGCTTCCTCCTCTGTGCTAGGTAGCCAGAGCCTCATTTGCATCTCAGAACGATTCTGTGAGGTCAGGAGAGGCAGGAATGCAGGTGTGTCTCTGGCATTTGGCAGAAGAACAGAAGGACGGACATAGAGACACCAAATGACAGGTCAGGTCAGAACCACACACAAGAGCCACCTCGGGACCCCGCACTGACGCAGCCCCTGAACCCCCAGCTCCGCCCTCCTCTCTCGGAGCAGCTGATGGAAGCGGATGCTTCCATCCGTTAAAGTGGAATTTTTTTTTTTAAGATTTATTTATTTGTGCATACAGAACTGGGGTACAGGCCAGAAGCTCAGAGGCGGCAAGAGGCTTCACCAGAGACAGAGTGGGGAGCAGAACAGGCAGGCTGACGAAGTACACTGCTAAGGGGAGCAGCGGGCGGGTCAGGAGAGGTCTGCCGCGCCCTGTGGTCACCTCGGGGGCAGGCGGGGATCGAACTCATGGGGAAGTGGCTTCAGCTTCCCAGTGCTGTGCTTTAACCCTCTGCGCCACCAGGGAGGGCCGGAATTTGTACTTTTAAAGGTAACAGGCGTTGAGTCCAGATGGTATTTCTCAAGTTTCCTCTAAGCCCCACCGTCACATAGTAGCAGACGCTGGTCCAGCAGCTACACTTGTTCTCTCTCGCCCTTGCAGCACCCCGCAAGGCAGGCGTGGGCTCAGATGAAGAGCGAGCCTCCCGGCGTGTAGCTGGTACGAGAGCCTGTGGAGGGAGGAGGCCACCCCAGCGCCCGGACCCCCGGTGCTGGGAGCGGGGCACCCGCCTCCTGCATGTGTGCGTGGCTCCCTCCTTCCAGACCTGCTCCGCGGGGCTGTGAGACCTTTGATTCATTTTTTTCACATATTTTGAGTCAAGGTTTTTGATGAAAGTTGTGGATCACTTCGCCAGCAAAGTACACACTGACTCAAAAATTGACGTTCAAAGAAAGGAGATTCAGAGACAACCGAGAACCACTGTTTTAAATGCACAGAGCGCGCGGTGGCGGTGTCTGGGCTCCCAAATGAAAGCGCTGACCGCGTAAGAGTGGCCTGCCTCCTTGACGGTCACGAGCAGGACCTGGCAGGCTCTCTGGGAGGCGAAGTCCGGCTTCGTCACAGCCACATGACAGACTCCGGGCCCACCGTAGAATATGCCAGACCGGAGTCCGCGCATGCGGTCAGCACGCCCTCCTGCCTCGAGGTGCTAGGGCGGCCTCGCCAAGTCTTCATCTGAGGTCTGAGGCACAGTTTCCAGAAAGACGTAACATCCCCGTGTGGGATAAACAGGGTGTGGGCAGCTTGGGGAGTCTCCTGCTGAATCAGGGTTAAGCGGCCACTAATCTCTTCCTAAGTACAGTAGAAACCAACTTCTTTGTTTCACTGTGTGTGCGGTAGTAGCGTATATCCTGTGGCCTGCTGAGTCGTGCACAACCAGGCCGATACCCAGGCATAAGCGAGGCCTGTGCCCTCCAGCCACGTGCCGTCTTACCAGCTGCAGGAGGAGGCAAAGGAGCTTGAGTGCCAGCGTCTCAGGCTCCCTGGTGAGCTGTCCAGTGGACAGTCCTCCAGCATACAAACTCACCCTGCAGCCTGGGGTAGCGGCCCCTCTCCCCCAAGACGGAACCTACCCACAGCTCTTCATACTTGGGGGTTGCCTCCGAGAGTTAGAAACTAAGGCAGGACATTCTGTTAA
>NW_004567134.1:14888292-14897556 GCF_000260355.1 Condylura cristata | reverse complement strand
CCCGGGTGCACGCGTGGCAGAGGTCCCTTGCTGCCCAGGGGACGCGGTGCTGCCACGGGGTGGCGGCCAGCCTGAGCACGGGGCCGGTGGCCTCTGCGCCCCTGAGAGGCCTGGCGAGGAGCGCGTGCCGCTGGAGGAAGCCGGGAGAGACGCGAGCTCGGGGCCGGACGCCCCGCGGGAAGAGGTGAGCAGAGAAGACAGGCCCCTTCCTCCAAAGCCAGGCCCGACCCCCAGAGAGGTGGGCCCCTCCCGCGCCCCTGGCTGGGACCCCGCAAGCCCCGCACAGGGAAGGTGTGGACACGGCCCGAGAGAACCTCGGGTCGGACTCAGCCTGGTGGCTCTACAATCGTGAGAACTGCTCCACGGACACCGCGGAAGTTTGTGACTTAGCTCTTTAAAATTGTGTACACCCAAGTAGACCCAGTAGAGTTAAAAAAAAAATAATAACAGCAACATGTACCCTCGGTCTTGAGGATAGCACTGGCGGGCAGCTATTAAGGAAACATCTAAAAGTCGACTTGGGGACAGTCCGTGGGAGGTAGGTCCCCTTGAAGGACCTGTAAGAGCTCAAACTGGAACGCTCTGGTGGCCAGCGGCTGTGCCACACCCGCCTGAGGCTCCAGCAGCCTCATTAAGACTTACGAGCAGCTGCTGAGACAGCTGGGAAAAAGGGGACCAAGAAAATGACCCCAACTGAGGAAAATGGCTGGAAGAAAAAAAAATCAAAACGGTGATCATAGAAATGCAGAAACTTTCTACTAAGTAATAAATTGTTTTTTAACAGTATAAATCCAAAAAAATCCAACTTTATTAGAGACAGTTGGCAAACCGCCATCCATCCCGTGACGGTATCAGACCAGCCTTTGATAACCTGTGTGGTCAAGTTAGGCAAGGATGTGAGGAGACTTCATTTTAAAATACGGGCCCCTCCCCATAACATTTGTCCTGAAATGTTTGTTTCTTTCTCTTCAGTTGGTGCAAAAGAGACTAGTCTGCAGAAGAAATCCACACGGGATCTTTGAGTATTTGCAGCTCAGCCTGGAAGAGGTACGTTCCCCGCAGTCAGGTAGCTGAGACTAACTCAAGGCGTGCTCCCGAGCGTAGTGCAGAAACTGGCGCTCGGAACTGGAGCTGTCACTCGGAGTTGACCTTGCCCTGGGCAGGCCTGCCTGGAGCTCGCCCCTCGGCCTCAGGTCTCAGTGCTGAGCGGGGCACTTGGGGGCCTTCCCTCTGTCATTTCTCAGGGGCTTCAGGATTGTCCAGGTTCCTCTTTTCACATCAGAACTTCAGATTGGCTGAATGTTACGTTGCTAATTTTCACCAGCTTTTGATAGACCGCAGTTAAGCCAGGTCATGACGGCCGGGTAGGTCGTGGACGCAGGTGTCCCCTTCCGCACGACTACCACCCACATGCCCTTTACTTAGTGCATCGCTGACTTCAAAAGTGGCGTTCTGACACTGTAGCCTCCCTCTGATTTGGGGCTCCTCCCTCCTGGCCACTTGACAGCCAGTCCCGCCTCTCTGCTAGTGTCTGTGCCCAGCCCCAGCCACGCCTGCCCCCGGCACTGCACCTGCTCTGGAGGCGCAGCCCTGTGGCCGTGTCCAGAGGAGTGTCCGCCTGTCCTCCTCGCCCAGTCGGTGCCGCCTCTCCGGCAGAGGCCCCAGGGCACAGCAGGACCTTCCAGAGCAGGAGAGGGTATTTTGAATAATTCACTTCCTCTCCCCATTCTACAAACAGCTGAGTCTTCTGTGGGAGACCGTAGCTACTTGCGACACTTAAACTAATTAAGGTTAAGCGCGATACAAAATGCCACCTCAGTTGGCGGCCACATTTCAGACGCCGGGCAGCGCATGGAGAACGTTCCCATCCTCGCTGGGGCTCCCTGGCCAGCAGTGTGGGGCCAGCTGGGGGCTCACGTGGCCTAGGCTGTCATCGGATGCCTCCGCCCTGTGGGGTCAGCGCCGGGCAGAGTTGGGGCCTGTTCTTGTCACCGTCTTAATGCCAAGTCACAGCTTGGTAGCCCTGGGCCACCTCCCCTTGAGTCACAGAAGTCTTCCCTGTACTCACAGCTTCTTACTGATTTTAAACCAGCCGGTGAGGCTCCTCTTTATCTCTTAGATTTTTTTTGTATCCTTGAAATTTGAATGAATCATTTATGTTTAATCATTGTGAAGACACCACCAATATCATTAGAATATCATTTATCAAAGAATATCATTTGTATTATTATAGACCATCATTTATATTATCAAATGATATCAAATTTTTATTGTTTATATTATTAAAATATCGATTATCCTTTATATTATCTTTTATCATACCATTTATAATATTTATAATTCTATAGCAAATGAAGTCATCGTTTAGATGATAATATATTGGGTTGTCAGAAAAGTCATAATGCATTTCTTTGAAAAACAGAAAGATGATGTCATGACTTTTCTGACAATCCACTAAGTACATTGATTTGTATTTGAGGCACAGGGAAATTAGCCTGTAAGATACTTTCTCAGGAATGTGGGGCAGCTGTTCATGGGTATTTTCTGCTCCTGCTCTTTCCAGGCCTTCTTCCTGGTGTATGCCCTGGGGTGTCTGAGTATTTACTGTGAGAAGGTAAGTTTGTGATTTCGCTGCAATCCACGAAAAACATTCCTGCTGTTTGAAGCCAGTTGTCGTTACTTACATATTGCTTTGATACAAGTGCATGCACTTTCTTTTTTTTTTTTTAGATTTATTTATTTATTCATATAGAACTGGGGTGCAGGAGGTGAGAGGATTCACCAGAGACAGAGCCGGGAGCAAAACAGGCAGACTGACAAAGTCCACTGCTGAGGGGAGGAGCGGGCGGGTCAGGAGCTGTCTGCCGCGCCATGTGGGTCACCTCGGGGGCAGGCAGGGATCGAACTCTCACTGAAGCAGCTTCAGATCACTTGCAGTGCTGCGCTTTAACCTGCGGCACCACCAGGGAGGGTCCAGATGCACGTACTTTCACGCTGTAAAATAAGAACAGAATTTTTCTCGAAGCTTCTGCCTTGGGTCCTGAATTGCTGCTGCTCAGGTGCAAGTCAGTTTTGACCCTTTTGGAGGGAATTCCATTCCCGATCTGAGGAGAGAGCAAGCCTCTTCTCTAATGATCATAAAATCTGTATTGCCACAGGACTAAAAGCGAAACAAAATGAAAACGACCAGCCCTGTAGTTCAGGCCTCTCACGGTCCTTCTAGCCTCAGCCTGCTGCTCAGGCTTCTCCTGGTGCCCTCAAGCCTCAGTGGAGGTGAGCGGCTCAGCTCTCCACGGCCCATCTGCTTAGAATCCGGGCCTGAGCCACGTCCGGCAGCTCGAAAGCCCGGGGGTCTTGCCCGGAAGCTGCTGCCCTTTGGGAAGGCGCCCCAGAGATGCCGACACCCTCACTGGCCACCTCTGAGGAGCCAGGGCCGGGCGCTCACAGGAGGGGGCCTCTTGGTGTCCACGTTTGGTACTTTCTGAATTTTCAACCAGATGAATGTAATACCTGTGCAGAGCAATTCAAATACAATTAAAACTACAAACAGAAAGGTAAGCAGACCATAAACAGAACGAGAGGGTCTGTTTTATTCTGCTCTTAGGAGCACATCGTGTCATCGGCCGTCAGATGCAAACTGTGTACATCTTTCTCCTGAGTCTTTAAGTGGTTTGGAAACAGTTGTCTGGCTGGTGGGTGAATCATCACTTCCCCGGATGGCTTTCGTGGCCACCCTGCCTCCGCTCCTGGGCCCTCGCTGCTCTCCCGAGCATCCCAGCTGCTCCTGCAGCCCGAGCGAGCATCTGGACAGGCTGGGCTCCCCGGGGGGGTCGCAGCCCCCCTCCAAGAGTGTGGCTGACTGGGGCTTGAGGCCACACACATGGGCTCTTTCCACCTTAGAAACAACTGGGAAAACACACACATACACAAACCAACCCCCCAAAAAATCCCTTTAACTCATAGCTATGGTATTACATCTTTAGACTGAGCCAAACTGAGCAAATCTCATTGAGTGACTCAACTCTAAATGAACTGAATAACTGATCACTCAGCACTGAGGTACAGCAAGAACCTTTCCAAACACGCCTGGATTTTTTGTGTGCGTATTTACCGTAAGTTTTGGTATGGCTACTCCAGAAAGTTATCTGAACCCAATATTCTCTCTCACCTCAATTCCTGCATGAGCAACAACGTCAGATTATTGCTTTGTGCCTTGAGTCTCTAGTTTCCAGACTAAAGGGCGCTTTTCCTTATTTGTTTTTCTTTCATTAAGCTTTTATGAAATCGTTTGGCTTTTCTGAATATGCCTGATATTTAGTAGTTTTTCATGAGGATCTGTGCAGCAGTCGGAAAAGATTACACGCCAACCTTGATGGACGTGGCCCACGTTTACCTGCAGACACCTAGGGACACGTGGGCCCCAGGGAAACCTGTGTTTGTGCCTGCAGGGAGAGCTAGAGCGAGCGTGAGCCCGGAGCGATGTGTATCTCCCGTGAATCCTGGTGCAGACCTGCCCTGATTGATGCCTGTTGCAGGCGTAATGACCCTTAGTTTTCCCAACATCTTTAGGAACCTCTAACGATTGTGAACCTCTGGAATGTTTTCACCACGATCCAGCCAACGTTCAGGACAACGTACATGGCATACCACTACTTCCGCAGTAAGGGCTGGGTGCCCAAAGTGGGCCTTAAGTACGGCACCGATCTACGTAAGTCCCTCTTGGCTCGGTGGGTTGAGAAGTAGGGCTTGCTCTGACCCCTGGGGTGAAAGTCAAACTGGCTACTTACTTCACTGCCGTTGACGTGTTCTGCGATGATGTCCTCTCCTGCCCGAGACAAGGGCCCTTCTCCTCGGGGCCTCTGCTGCGCTCTGGCAATGCAGGTGACCAGGGAGCTGTAAGAGTCACCCAGCTGCCGCGTGAGCACATGCGAGGTGCCAGTGCGGCCGGTGCTCGTTTCCTCCCACCCCGACAGCCCTCCTCTGGTGGTACCTGTGCGGCCCTCACCTTTCCGATGGGGAGACTGCAGCTTTGAGAGAGCGGCCCTTCCAGGGCTTTGAATTCTGGAGCCCGGTGACTTAGAAACTTCTGGTCCATGTTACTAAGCCCGCTCCCATCTTTAAGTGAGGACTCTGGACCGGGTGAGCACCTCACCTTATCTAGGGTAAGAGGCTGCCTCCCGGGTCTTCTCAGGACTGTTTTTGAGGTTCCCAAGGGGCCTCCTAGGAAGTGCTGGCCCTTGGGACTTGTGGCCCTCTCACACCCTTGAATAACCAAAGAAAGCTGGTTCAGTCTCTGAAATCCTTAAATCCTCTAAGCTTGAGTGTGCTTAACCTGATGTGCTAGGGTCGCGGGAGGGCCCCAGCCCCCTAAAACTTTATGTGTTTGTAGTCAGGTGCATTTTTCTGGGCCTAGAGTCTGTAGTTCCATTGAATAGTCGGAGAGGCTTAGCAGTCTAGAATAAAGGTCAAGGATTGTCCCCTGGGCCCCAGGTAAATGGTCCCTCTGTCTGCTCCTTGCTGGGGCTTCAGGCAGACACCTCACCTGAGGGCTGGGGTTAGCTCCAGACTGGCTTGCGAGGCTTCCAGGTATCAGTATTGGCCCTGGTGACACGGTGTAAGTGGGTGGCCTGCCTCATTTCTCCTCTTTGGCTTCTCACCCTGTCGGCCTCCACGGCTCTGTCAGGAGCGTCCCTGTGTGAAGGCCGGGCAGGTCTCCTCCAGCCGCCTCACTCTGTGGGTGAAACCGGGGTAGAATTTTCCAGTCTGGCTGGGAGGCACTGACCTGGGGCTCCAGGAAGAGACACTCTCGGCTCAAGCCAGCTCTTCCTCTCATCGCCTGTGTGCCCTCAGGCACTGATGCTGCTCATCTCCAGCTTCCGTCCACTTGTGTGACGAGGAGGACAACTTCCTGCAGGACTGTGTCCTTGACTTGACCTCTTTCCCCTGCGCGGCTGTGCAGTGCCTGCTGGCTTTTAACTCTGCGGTCTGTTACGTGGCCAGTGCCTGCTCGCATGCGCGCCGGAACTGCCCGCACAGGCTAAGCCCGGCTCGGTCTCTGGACAGTTGCTCCTGCCGGCAGAGGTGATGGCTCTTGACAAAGCGTCATCATGAAATTCACGTCTCATCAGGAGACGCTTCCCTGGGATAAATCTTGTCAATCATACTTCATTCCAGAAGCAGTAGTTGGAACAAGCAATATGGGGCTCAAATCAAATGCAGCTGTCAAGCTGGCTGGTCCCCCACGGGTGAGACCAGGCTCCAAGCCAAGTGGGAGCCCCTCCACGCTGCCCCACCCAGAGCTCCCCGAGAGCCAGGCGCCTGCTGTGCTATTTTTCTCTTTCTGTCTGATTAATCTTCCCACTCTTGTGAGGAGTGTAGATTCGCCTGCTCTATAGCTGATGAAGTAAAGATCTGGAGGGGCAGGGGAGGTAGCCAAGGGCCTCGGCCGATAGTGCGGGGGCCTGTCTGCACCCCTACACCTGACCAGCATCACTGAAAACTGCAAACCACTGGTCGCGCTTCTGTCCTGCCAACAGTCACTGGTTGATTTGACTTGGTTTGGTCCAAAGGTCCAGATCCTCCTAAGCCTCCTTCCACTCCCAGACTCAGAGTGACGAAGTCTGGTCATGTGGCTTCACAGCTCTCAGCCAAACGCGAAATCGTGAGGCTAGTGGCGTGATGGGAGCTGTGCGAGACCAGCAGAATCACAGCTTCCGGAGTCCAGCGGCTTCGGGTGCCAGAGCCGAGGCCGGCCCCAGCGAGGTGTCCACACAGAGCAGGCTGGCTCTCTCCTAACCCACCTTCTTGTCTTTATTTCCTAATAGAACTTTTAAACTGGTCTTGTTAACATTTGCACCTGTAATCCATGTTAATCCGTGAGTATTTCTGCACACAGCTCCTCAGAACAGGGGTAGTCGCCTACACAGCTATAGAGCCATACAGTAGCTATGCAAAATTACAGTTATTTGAGGGCATCCGCTCAGCTCTCAGTCTATACTTCCATTTTCCAGTTGTCCCTGAGATGCCTTTTGCTTAGCGGTTTGGTTTTTTTCCCGTGGATAAAGCTTCTGGTCGAGTTTCAGGTATCGCCTGCAGTTGTATGTCTCTCTCAGTTTTCCGGGGCTGCCAGACTAAATGACCGCAACGCAGGCGGCCGGAAACCACAGGCACTTACTCCCTCAATTCCAGAGACCAGGCCTAAAATTGAGGTGTGGACGAGCTGAGCTCTCCTCGCGGCTCTGGGGGAGCCCTCCTTGGCTGTGCCAGCTTCCGGGGGGCTGGGTGTACGTTGGTCAGTCACTGCAAGTTCTGCAGAAGCCCTTTTCCCCACGGAGGTCACAGCCATGCACAGCGAGGGGTTCGCCTTCACCCCCCAGCAGCCTCCTCTCACCTACCACGCTGCAATGGTCTGCCTCCCCTGGGCGGTGCTTTCTGAGAGGTCAGTGGCGTAGCCCACATTCTAGGCGAGCGGCATGCTTGCTCACACTGCGATGCCAGTCCACGCTCTGGTGCCCACTGGGGTGTGGGCCCTGCTGCCCGCTGTCGGCGATGCCACGTTTGAGGGCTGAGCCGCGACAGCCACGGTCACATGTGGCGGCCTCTCGTGCTGACCGGTAACCCACAGGGAGAGACCGTGTCTGCTCCCGGGGAATCTCAACGGCTGCCCGAGTGACCCGCTGCGCTCGTCACCACGTTCCCGCTTTCTTTCCTGCGTCGTGTCTCGTCCCTCTGGAACGAGGCCTCGCCTTTATTCTCCCCACTCTTTGAAACTTGATTTTTCAACGCCCACATTGGTCAGACTCCTGGCAGGCCTCTGCAGAGCTGCCGTTCTTCCTCCCGAGTGCACTGTCGCAGGTAGCTGCCGTCACCTTAGGGGGTGTTTTGGAGCGCCTGTGCCAGCTGCTGTCCAGCGCCCCCCCCCTTCGCCATTACCTTGTCATTCAGAAAAAGGAAATTGAGGCAGCGGATTCGTCGTGTGGTCCAAGCCCCGGGCGGGGAGCCTTGAACTCAGGTCTGTCCGGTGCCTGCTCGTGCCCGGCTCGTGCAAGCCACGGTCTGAGCAGCCGTCTGACGCCCCAGCCTGGGGCAGGCTGCTTCAGGCTGCGTGTCCCAGGGGTCCTCAGGATATGGGGGAGGTCTCTGTTCTCTTATGCCTTCATTTTATTCACAACTGAGCCCCCAAGAAGCTACTAGCTTGCTTAGAGCAGCACAGCCAGGAATGCGGGGACTGGGCAGGACGTGGGGCTCCCGGACTCGGCTTTGTCCACGTGGGGTTTCCTTCCTCGACGGTGCTTCCCCAGAGGCGAGAATCTGCGTCCTTCGTGCCTTACACTGTGCCGTTGAGCTGACTCGCCAAGCGCTAAATGCAGTTGCAACAGGAAATAGAGTAACTGACAGGAAACTGCCCCTGGGCGGCCGGTGGGGCCAGAGGGAGGCCCGTCTTTGCGGGGTCCTCCCTGCCTCATGCAGCACGCCCTGAGGAGCTGCAGGACTGATGCGACCACGAGGGAGGTGTCTGTCCATCACTCGGGAGAAATGAAGCTTTTCCTTCAACTTTCCCGCCTGGACTTGTGCAAGGGGACAGCTAAGAGCTCACCAGCGTTCTTGTGTTTCTGTAACGTGCTGTGGTTGAATCAAAACCCCCAACTCTCGGGCTCAGTCAGTCTCGCCTTTGTGCTAACGCGAAATCCCAGGCGTGTGGCCGAGTGGTGGACAGAGCTGCTCGGCCTGGGCCGCTGCGGAGTCCTCAGCACACAGCTCCCAGGACCCCTCCCGAGCGGACGGCGCACTCGCTTGGGCCACGCTGGAAGTGCCACGGCCACGCTGCTTGGGAGCCTGAGTGACATGGTCAAGCCATGTACCGGGGGAGAGGAAATGGCCTGGTGGCAGGGAGCAGCCCCTGTCCACCCCCAGAGGGCTCCCAGGTAGTGGCAGGGTCCCCGTGGCAGGGCCCCCGGCCCGGGCTCCTTCACAGGAGCAGCCCTGCCCCCTCAGACTGAGCTAGCGGGGCAGCCGATGGCCCAGGGGTGCGTGTGCTTAGGGGATGTCCCCCCACCGATGGTGAGTTTCTTCAAAGCCGCCAGAGTCCCACTCATCTCCCGCACCGCCCCTGACTCAGTGCCTGGCCAGAGTGGCTCAGCTCCTTTGAATTAAGTCGATCCCAAATGAATGACAAATGTTGATCCACGTTACCTGAACTTCACATCCTTGACGTCCCACCACTGTGCCGACAAGAGGGCACACCGGAGTCTCTGTGCCCACGAG
>NW_004567134.1:14873461-14887475 GCF_000260355.1 Condylura cristata | reverse complement strand
CTTCTAGACTCCACTTTCCTTTTTGGTCCCATGCAAGCAGTTACTCGTGTTCCCCTGGAGGCTGGGGGACACACACCGGCGCCCCCTGGCAGCCGCTGGACCCCCGTGGCTGAAAGCCGCTCTGGGTGGTGTCCCAGTGACAGCCCTTGCTTCTGTCTGCACCGTGGCATCCGGATCGCTGCGTGTATAGCCACTGCCCTGGGGAGCAGACGCTGGGGGAGCGTGTCAGTGCCTGTGTGCCCCTGCACGTGTGGGGGTCGGCCTGGAGCTTGGCCGGTGTGACCGTCTCCGTGCGCGTTTCCTCCGTGCTCTGACTGGGGCATGTAGGGCCAGGTGTCAGCCGTCTTGGGCACGTTCCTCAACAGGTCGGTGCTGTGCCTTCAGGCCTGAGCTCCCTTCCTGCCTTTGCAGTTACTCCGTCATTATCGAGATGGTCGACGAGCGCTTCGAAGGCTCCCTGCGCCGACCTTTCAGCTGGAAGTCGCTGGCTGCTCTGAGCAGAGTCTCGGTTAACGTCTCCAAGGTAACGAGGGAGCAGCCGAGCCCGCGTGTCCCTCCCGTGGTTGGATTGTTTTTATCATGTGGTAGAAACAGAAAGTCACTCATGGGAACTTGAGTGCTCTTGCCAGTGGAGCTCTGAGAGGGTGCTACAAGCTGTCTTCCCACCACCACCGGCTGCTGGACTTCAGGGACGACGCTGCCGAGTTGCCTGTGGCGACTGCGGCGGATGTGGGGGGCTCCCCCCTCCCCCCGGGCCCTGTGGGCATCACGCTCAGAGCTCACGCCCGACCACAGAGTCAGAACGTGGACACGTTCCTTTCTGATTAGCACGCCTCCTCACGAGGAGGAAGGGCGCTCTCAGCCACCACTCAGCGCTTCCCGCGGCGTCTCAGCCTGTTCCTGTCCTCGTCCTGCGGGGGTGTCGGGGCGCTGAGGGACCAGCCCGGGACCCTGCTGTTCACATGCAGCTCTGGGGCTCACCCAGAACTTCCTGGCACTTACCAAGATGGGAGGGAAATTCCACTTTACACCAGGGTGAGGACAGGAGCGTAGGGGTCTCTGTCGCTCTGTACTTTTCTGCCCTAAGAGAGACTGGGCCCACCCTACCCCGTTCCGCTGCTGCTGAGGCCAGGAGGGCCAGCAGGGCCAGAGGGCAGTGGCCTGGGCGGCAGCTACGTGGCTTTGACTTTCGCCCGGAAACGGTAGCTCTGCCCTGTGGAAATGGGGACCGGCGCTGTTGGTGCCGATGCCTGTTTCACGGGGCTCCAGGACCAACCCGGTGTGGTGAGGGCTGTGCTGGTGCCAGGTGGCTGCCTCTGCCCTCAGCAGCCAGCCCTTCGCCTAGCCGGGGGCCAGCGACGGCCCGGGAGGCGCAGCCCGGCGGGAGCAGTGGGCACGGCCCGTGCTTCCTGCCACACAGCTGCTTTGTGGGACTTGGGGACTGTCTTTCTCCGTAGGAACTTATGCTGTGCTATTTGATCAAGCCCTCCGCCATGACCGACAAAGACATGGAGTCCCCAGAATGTATGACGCGCATCCGAGTGCAGGTGGGTACACGCAGAGGCATATTCCTGCCGGCCAGAGGTGCTGTCCACGGGACGCTGGCCTCGGGACTCGCGGACCCAAGGACAGAAAAGGCGACATCTGCCTCAGTCGCCGGACGCACGTACCCGCTTGGCCTCGGGGGCTGCAGCCTCACTCGCTCTCCCCCAGCCCCTCTGCGGCGCCACATGGTTTCTGTAACTCGCAGTGCCGAGCAGCCCTGGGCCTGGCCAGGCAGGCCCTCTGGTGTCACTCCCAGAGACGCATGGTCACTGTTGCCCGGCCCCTCTGGGATGCCTGGCCTAATTCTGCATTGCCCTGAGTGTGTCCTGGCATCCGTCCCCCAGCGCCTGGCTTCTCCCGGTCTGCGCTCTGGCTCCCTCCCCTGGGCTGTCCCTCCTCCTTCGCCTGCCTGCCCATCCAGACCCGCTGGGGTGGGGGTCCCCTCCTCCCACCCCTCCAGGTTTGTCCTGCTTTTCCCCACTAGGTGAGGAAATAAAATGCTGGTGCAGATTGGAAGTACAGGCCCCTGCCAGCACCCGCTCCTGGGAAGCGCTAGTGGAATAGGGGAGGCCAGCGTGGCTCTTCAGGCCCAGGGTGTCCCCATGCGCCCCAGTGTATATGAGGTGGCCTGGCGCCCCCGTTCCCGCCAGAAGTTTCCAGTACCAGGGAAGTGAGTCGGTGGGCAGTGTCACTGAGAGGGCTCCGGCCGGCTTGCTCTGCTGTCGAGATTCGGCTGTCTTTCTGTTCGGATTGGTTACAGGAGGTGATTCTGAGCCGCTGGGTTTCTTCCCGAGAGAGGAGTGAGCAGGACGAACTTTAACCATCCACAGCAGATTTCCAAGGCCCCAGCAGGACTTTCTGAGCCTCCTATGGTAAAGCAAGTTCTGGGAGACGCGAGACGCCCTCTGATTGCCATCAGCCATTAGATTAAAAGCACTGAATAGTGTGGTGCTCACAGAACCTGCCGACGGTTCACGTTTAGAAGACAGAAGAACATGAGGTCCTCTCCCCGCCCAGCCACCTGCCCCTGCCCAGCCCTCACCCCCAGGCCCGGTGTGTCCTGTCTCTCCAGGGAGGAGGTGGGGACATGAGAGACCCAGCCCGCCAGGGACAAGCTGTCAGGCCTGATGTGGGTGCAGTGAGCAGGCCTGAATCTGCCCTCCCTGGAGCAGCTCCTGCTCAGGCCCCTCTTGTGGCCCGTGGCTCGTGGCCTGTGGCTCATGGCCCGTGGTCCATGGCCTATCTGTTCTTGGAAGGGGCGGAGAGCGGAGTTTGGGGTTGCAGGCCCCTCATCCCAGTAATATGTCTTGGCTCATCCCAGAACTTCAGCCACTGATTCAACACTTAGAAATCCGCTTACTGTCCTCCAGAAAGCACGTGAACGCAGCGACCTGGCTGGGCCAGGAGGCTCACTGCTGGGCTGCGTGGCACAGGACTGGACTGCCCTTTGCTTCCGTGGACATGTCACAGAGCGAAAATCTGCGGGGGAAGAGCACACGACATCTCATGAGAGCAGCTGACGTTTGCTACGACTCTGCAAGGCTCTGGTTGTGCTGTGTAATCTCAGCAGCCCATGGGCTCTCGGAGGGGTGCTGGGTGGAGGGCGGGGTGCCCAAGCCTCCCGGGGTGGGCACCAGACCCAGGTTTGCGTCCAGCTCACCCACTCATCGACAGTCCTAGCCTCGGTTTCCTTGTATAATGAAGTTGACGGTATCGACAGCCACATACACTGGAGTATAATCAGCCACAAGAAGGGGTGCCATGCCCACACGCTTCATCAAGATGGACCTCAAAAACATGATGACCCGGATCTCTGTCACGCTGTGTGATTCCAGCCCTCTCCCCGAAGAGGTAAATTGGGAAACACAGATGGGTGACGACCAGGGCCAGAGAGGAGCAGCTGCCAGGGGTACGGAGCTCCTTTTGGGGTGATAACGTGCTTGGAGTAACCACAGGTGGTGGTCTCATGACGCCGTGAATACGCCAAACGCTACAGAAATGTCCATTTTAAAGTAAACGGTTTGTATAATGTGACTCTCACCTCGGTTGTTAAGGTTTTTAAGTAAAAAGCAACTGGCTTAGGTGGTCGGTGCTTGGTGGGGGGCCATGCCAGCGCTCACATACCTCTGCGGGGGTGGGGGGTGGCAGCCAGTGCGGCAGTGATCAGGCCACGGCCCTGGGTGGCACTGCCACCTGCTGGCAGCCTGTGGGAGGTGCGGCTGCGGGTGCTGAGGTTGGGGAGGGTAGTGGTGGCCGCCAGCTGAGGTGGGAAAAAAAACAAAACGAGGCCCTCTTCTGCCAGTGTCGCTCCACATAGGAGAGCTGCCCCTAAAATGGGCACGAATGCAGAGTTCGAAGGTCAAGGGGGTACAGCCTGAGAGAGCAGACGCCCTTCTAACAGCGGTCCTGATTTTATCTGAACTATTTTGTGGGGGGTTGCTCACTGCCTTCCCATCTCGACTGCGTGAAAGCAGGGCCCCTTCCTGATGCCCCTTCCCCAGTGATGCGAAACACAGACCCGCTCCCACGCGGCCCGGCGACCCAGGCACTGAGAGCTCGGCCTCCCGCTCAGACTCAGGTTGGAAGCCTGGACTCGCCACCCTGGACTCTCAGTGTGGCATTTCCTCTGTCCCCCCTGTCGTCTGTAGGCCCTGCCTCCCGGGGTGTGCCCGAGGAGGACCCGGTGTGGGTCCTGCCTGAGACTCCCGGAGGCATCTCTGCTGCTGGTCATCGCGCGGAGATCTAGACCAGAGACGGGTCCAGGTGGGAGCCTTCAGAGGCGGGGGTGTCCCCCAGCCTCAGCACCCCCTGGATATGGCCACGCCCTCAGGGACGGGCACACACAGCTCTGCTTCAGATGGCATCGCGCCTTGTTCTTCTCAGAATTGCCTGAATTTGGACACGTCTGGTGACCTTTGCTAGTGGCCACCAGCACCTTGGCCCTGAGCACCAGGCTTGGCTTGGCGTCTGGAAGTCAGACATCATTTGGCACTGAGGTTGTGACTAGGCTCTGACGGCGTTGGGGCTCACGTTTGGTCAAAAACAAAAGCGAGTCTGGAAGCAGTTTCCAAAAAGGAGCTCAGAAGCGTTTGCTCACTGGTGACAGCTCGATGATGGCCTGGGCAGCGTGTTCTGGGCTTGGCAGAGCATACAGCCTGTAGCTGCTCGTCCCAGCCCCCGCGTCCTCCTGGGTGCCAGAGCAACAGTTCCTCCTGCGTCCTTCCGAATGCCGCACTGAGGGCAGGAGGGGGCGCTTTGCCCAGGTTAACCCAGCCCCTCAGCTCCCCTGCCAGGCATCAGGCCCGCTCGCGTCGACTCGGGGGTCCCATCCTGTCTGTGCACAGACCCCTAGGAGCCCGCTCAGGATGCCCGTCCCGGATGGTTCCTTTTCTTGTTGTGTTCGCCGTTTCTGACTTTGCAAAGGATGCCGGGTGTTTTGTAAACAAAAACACCGAGGTGAAGCAACGAACTCACGAGTCACATCCGCCTCTCCCGGCCGTGAGTCCCCACACTCCAGAGGGAGAACCTGTTCGCTCTCCGCCGTGTATAGGAAGTTTCATTGCGCTGTGTGCTCTGCCCACACGGTAGATGGCAAGTCCTGTTACTATTTTTTTTTTCATGGATAGTACTGCTTTAGTCATTGATTTTCAAAATAGTAAGTGGTTTCCAAAGTATAACTGCTCTATGTGCCGAAAAGAAACTAAGCTTCAAAATATACTGAGACACAGAATAATGTCAGCTCATAGAATAGTTATTTAGCCACCAGGAAGCCACTACTCTAATTCCTCTTGTTGGTTATTTTTTAAGATTTATTTATTTATGCATACAGGAGCTGGTGCACACAAGGCCAGAGGTGTGGGGGGTGAGACGATTCACCAGAGACAGAGTGGGGAGCAGGACAGACGGATGGACTGAAATCCTCTGCTGAGGGGAGCACTGGGGAGACAGGAGAGGGCTGCTGTGCCCTGTGGGCCACTCCTTGGCCGGGGATCGAACTCAGGCCATAGTGGCTGCCAACAGCTTCATAGTGCAGCTTTTTTTTTTTTTTTTTAAGATTTATTTATTTGTGCATACAGAACTGAGGTGCCGGCTAAAGGTGTGAAGGGTGAGAGGCATCACCAGAGACAGAGCGGGGAGCAGAACAGGCAGATCAACAGAAATACACTGCTGAGGGGAGCAGCGGGCCGGTCAGGAGAGGTCTGCCGCGACCTGTGGGCCACTCCCTGGCCGGGGATCGAACTCATGCTGCAGTAGCTTCGGAGAGCTTCATGATGCGCCACCAGGGAGGGCCCGTAGTGCTGCTCTTTAACCCGTTGTGCCACCCAGGAGATGCCCAGTGTGTCCCAGTTTAAAAGCTGAACCACGTGAAAGAACTGAGTTGGAGCACAGGCAATTTTGAAGACTCGGCAACTTTTACTGACTTCATGAATTCTTACACTAAGCAAGCACTCAGGGGAAGGGGACGGTGCCCCCAGCCCTGCCGCCGTCACCACCCTCAGCACGGAGCGCTGCCTTCAGGGCCGGCTGCCTCTGGGTCCGGGCCGGGGGTCACACAGAAGCCCCGCTCCTCCACCGCCCGGTACAGCGTGATGTACCTCGACGCCTGCCTCGTCCTGGGGACCACATATTTCTCCGTGAACTCGCTCTTGTCCAGCTGCCCCCAGCCCTCCATGGCGAGGATGCAGTTCATGAAGGTGAGGGTGTAACTGTAGCAGTTGTGCTGGTCTTCTTCATACCTGACAAAACCAGGAGCAAGAGGAGCAGGCTCAGCTCGGGAGCAGGCTGCAAAGCTGCCTGAGGGTGCCCGTCCCCTGCGGGTGGGCAGAGGCCGGCGGGGCCCGCGGGCTCTGCCACACTGCCCGAGTCCAGGTTGGCACGGACTCGCCCGTGTCAGAGGGGTGACTTAAATTCACGTAAACTAAACCCCAGTTAGGGGGAATTAATCCCACTGAGAATGTAGATTCTGCAGATGGAATTCCATGTCTCCGTCTGATGCTGTTTGCAGGGACGCATCGAAGCTTCACATCTACAAGTGCGAGGTCTTCTAAAGGGACGAGGGAACAAGGAATTGAGAAATGGATCGCCAGGTGGCTACAACTATGAAAAGGGAGGAGGGCTAAGTATATTTGCATTGGGAAATCATGTTTTTACTTAGTTTTTCAGGGAGTAAGGCGTATGCGGCACACGTTACTGAATGTCAGGTGTGTGATGCTCCCTGGCAAACAGCGAGGCGACTGAACTCTGAGCCTTTCCGCTCTTGGAACACTGAGCCTCTGTGGCGTAAGTCGGTTCCTCTCCAGAGGACCCAGGGTAGTTGGCTCCACCCCAGCTTAACTTTTCTCGCAGTACAGGCGCGCATCCCAGCACAGGTCAGCGGGAGGAGCAAGCCGCGTCACTCCTGCCGGGCGGGTAAGGGCAGGGAGCCCCTACCTGTGCGTCACTCCTGCCGGGCGGGTAAGGGCAGGGAGCCCCTACCTGTGCGGCAGCCAGGCCCCGGTGCCCGAGAAGTCTTCCAGGTACTTGTCCCACTGGTCCATCAGCCCGAACATGCCGGGCGGCAGCAGCGGGACACTGACGCTCTGCTCCCAGCCTGCCTCGTCCCGCTGCACGCCGAGCGCCGTGTAACTGTACACAACTCCTGCAGCAGAAGCAGAGCGGGGCAGGAGCCCCGGGGTGCACGTCAGCGAGGAGGGGCTCACCGCAGCCACCCACTCGTTCCGTAGCAGAAACCCAGCCGAGAGCAGGGGGCCCGCCCACGTTCTAGAATGTCCTTCCTCCAAGGTCAAGTTCAGGAAGCAACCAGCCGCCTGAGGGGTTTACGTGGGTCTTGCCTGGCACAGGGAGGGACGATGGTGACCCTGCCTCAGCAAAGCTTGGCGCAGTCACCCCCAGAAGTGGCTGTAACAGGTGCCCAGATAATTGTTCCCAAGTATCCGCACTGAAATCTGTATCTACAAAGGGGCCTGCCTCGTTTCCTTAAGGCAGCCATAACCGCCACGCAGGAGGGTCCATCACTCAGAGCTCCAGCCCAGCCCGTTTCTGCTCACTGCCATGAATTTTACGTGTGGGCCTGTGGCTGCAGCCTCCTCCCCCCAGGCTGTGTCCTGCCGTGTGAAGACCCCACAGTGGTGGGCGGCGTGTCCGGCAGGGGACAGAGGGCTGGACTCTGGCCCAGAGGTCGTGGGCAGCTCCCCCTCTGCAGCGGCTGCGTCTTGTCTTAAAAGCCCACAGAGCTCACAGGCCTGCGAAGCCCTGGGCTGAAGGAGCCTCCACTGCCCGCTGGCGCCCAGGCCTGGCCAGCACTCACCCGCTGTGCTGGCTATCCCCACGTGGAGGTCCGCCCTGCCGTCATACTCCCTGAAAGGAAACAGAGGTGTTCCTGACCCTGGCAGGGGGAGTCGGCCCTCCTGAGGAGGGAGCCCCAGGCCTGCACTCGGCTGCTGCCCCATCTGCCGGCGAGTACAGTCAAGGGCACGTGAGAGGTAGAAAAAGCTCCTCCACCCCCTCACTTGGATTCATTTGACCCCCAACACTAAAGGTCCTGAAGGCACTAGGCGCCGGCCCCACCAGAGCAAAAAGTCGGGGTAACATCAGGCTCCAGGGCAGAGGGGCCCCCAGAAGAGGGTGGAGAGCCACCTCGTAAAGGACACGAGCCCACGGGCTTCTGAATGCAGCTCCTGCCTTCTAAACGGAGTAGCCCGTTTGGGGCTGTGGCCTGTGGCCACACCCACACTGGCTGAAACCACCCTGAGGAGCTCGTGGGTCACCTGACAAGCCCACTCCCCACACGCTTGAGCCCCCGCCAGCAAGCCCAAGCCAACTCTCGGGCCCTGCGACTTCGGGCACGTCACTTTCTCCCGTGATCTGTTTCCCCATCGCAAAAGGGGCATTTCGTAAGCCTCCGAGCAAGCGGCTGGGCATTCAATGAAGGGGCGCAGCTGCACTGGACAGCAGGCTCCTCGTTAAAGCAGCGCCCTGGGCTTCCAGAAGCCCCTAACATGCTTGTTTGCCTAGACCAGGGCCACCTCCAGCCCTCCTGGTGCAGCCCCCGTGGGTATTTTGAGAGCCTCAGGGTTCCGAGGTTAAGAATGAAGCTGGAAGAAATGATGGCAGTGAGGGGCATCACCCAGCCGAGGTTCCCAAAGGCCCCTGCGCTCACTCTACACTTCGTGTCCTTCCTAATGCTGGGTAGGAATCTGCAGAGTTTGGTTACTTCCAAAGAAAAGTAACTTTCCATTTAACAGATCTTTAAGTGTTAGACAGGTCCTGTCGAGGGGAAGAACACATAGGAGGTTACAGATATTTCAGAAAAATAAACAGGATACCTTTAACGAGCAGCCTGGGTTTCTGTGGCCGCCACTGCCGTGGCCGCCACCATCGTGGCTGGTGTGCAGTGCAGCCTGCAATCACACAGCCTCGTGTGGCAGCCATGGGACCCCGGCCCGGTTAGATCGGAGCCTCAGCAGTCCTGCGGTCACTGCTGGTTCTCTCTTACGGAGTCGGTGGAATTAGCTTACTTGAGGGGTCGGACATTGGATGAGTGGGAAGGAAAGTGAGAGAAAGTCAGTGTTAGAAGGATGCAGGAGCCCTGCAGATCCTGCCCAGGGCAGCTTAGGGCAGAGGAGGAAGCAAAGCCCATGGCCTGTCTCATGACCACCTCACCCTCCTGCTGTGCCACAGGAGGCCACAGGAGGCCCGTGCTCATTAGGGGCACCCGAAAGCTCAGCGTGTCAAACCTCGTTCCATGTGGGCAGAGCGGGCTCCCAGTGACGTCACTAGTGTTTCCTATGAGTTTCTCACTAAGGATTTGTTGCGTGAACCAACGGTGGGGCTAATCAATTCTGAATCTTAACCACGTTTTTCAGAAGTTTCCAGAACCCAGCCAGTCAATGGCTCTGCATCAGCAGGGACAAGGGGCTCTCGCAAAACAGTTTGGGCTTCATGATTCTGACTGATGTGGAAATGGAGGTCCTGCCAGGCTGTGGGTCAAGTCCAAAGTAAACAGAAAGGCTGGCTAGGAGCGTGCTGGTACCACTGGGGTCTGGCGCCGGGTCTCTGAGCCTCAGCCCCTGCAAGGTGGGAGAGAAGATTCTCCTTTTACACAGGAGGGGCCTGAGCCTCAGAGCTGGCAGGAACCAGCGTCGGGAATGGGGGCAGCGTGGCCCAACCTGTGGCGAAATCTCTGCACCCCATCCTTCCTGAGACAGAGGCATGGGTGCAGCTTTTTAGCACTAATGGTCTGGCCAGCACACCTTTACGCACTTTGGGTCACTGAGTTGGTGACCGGAAGCAGCCAGTGGGCTCCACCCTCCCTAGCTGGGGCCGGTCCCCTGAGGCAGTGAGAGTGGGAGAGTGGATGGCGAGGCCTGAGGGCTGTGGGCCAACTCACCCCCGTGGCCATCGCAAGCCTGACACCCCAGGACCCACCGTAAACTCCACTGGGACACTAACCAGACACCACCTTTCTCGTGATTGCTGAGTCTTCGTCAGAGTCAGGTGGCATCTGCAGCTGCATGAAGCAGCTCTAGTCTTCAGTGTCCTTCACCTCCATGCAAAAAAAAAAAAAAAAACCACTATCAGGGACCCTTCGGCGGGCCCCAACTGGTACCTGTTTCCATGGAAATGACAAGCTAACTCACGGTAAAGGTGTCATTTCGACAAGCTCTGCTGCTGGGTCACTGTCCCAATTTAGCTCTTAGCACAAAAATCTATAGATGAAAAAAATCTCCAGGCTATTGATTTTCTTAAAATCGTAGCAGCAGGTTTGACCCTCACACATTCTTCAGATAGTGACATGTGCATCATGCCAGGAAAGCCCACGCACCATCCATTTTAAAACGCAAAGCTCTGCCTTAGAACTCACTGCTTCCCACCAAACCTCACACCACACAGTGCATCAGAAAAAGAAAGGTTTTAGTGAGTGAGACACGGAAAGATCGAGACAATTCAATCCAACACCCAGAAAGCACTGTACCTAAGAAACGTCCCGTGCGTGGGTCTGAGAAGAAAGGAACATTTTTCTTGGTGTCCGTTGGTGAACGGGCTGGAGATGCTGACAGGTGCCTCTGCCAGCCTCCACGAGCCCAGGTCCTGGTGGCAGAGGGGGCAGCGGCTGGGCATGCTGAAGCAGTAGATGGATTTCTTACAGTGGCTGAACTTGATCAAAGGCTTTCCGGCCTCTGTGAGCTGCATGGCTTCCCCCACGGCAACCCGGCTGTTTCCAGAGCCTTCCTTTTCCTCATTACACAGCGGCGAATGAACACCGCCCAGGTAACCTGATCATCAGTGAGGTCACCCTAACCGGCCCTTCAGGAGCCAAACCAGGCCGGGTTAACGGTTAACCAGGCTGCCCCATAACCTGGTTTCCTGAAGAGCTCGTGCACCTGGTGCCCACGTACCCATCTGCAAGCGTCTACACCTGTGCTTCTCACCCTGCGATCCCTGCTTTTCCTGAAGCCTTTCTCTCCCTTCCCGGCATCTCCCCAGGTGGCTCACGGTTCATGTTTCTGTCAGAGCTGTGTCATTTAATTAGTCATTAGCCTGTGAGCTTCTTGGAATTAGGGACAAGGATCTTGGATTGTTCACTATTAATATAAACCACAAGCTATCATGACTGAGTGACGCAAGTTACTGGCAGCTAAGAATATATTCATTCCATGATATAGAACAGGTTATATTGTTTTGGTTTTGAACATATGAATAAAATCCTTCCTCTTGATGTTTTAAATTGAATAGATAATGTTCTTTTGATGTTTTAAATTGTATAGATAATGTTGTTCTTTTAAAAGTAACCACGCAGTTAAAAAATAAGGATAGTGGTTATCCCAGGTAACCTTCAGGGTCACTGACGGTCCCAGCACATGAGGGGTTTCTGGGGTCTCGTGCTGTTCTTATCCATTAGCTGGACACTAATTTTAGAAGTTCTTAATTCATTAACTGGACACTGATGCCCATTTGTCAAAATTCATCAAGCTTTACTTTTGTAAAATTATTAGAAGATACATATATGTGTGTGTGTGTGTCTGTATGTATACAGACACACACACACACATATATATAAATCTTTAATTTTAAAATAATTTGAGCAAGTGAAAAAGGGAAATGCCCCCCAATTTCTCCATAACATTTTCCCACCTACCATGTTCTGCTCTCTGAGAAAGTAATTGTAAGGTAAGTGTGTATTCCCTCAGGTAGTATTTTCTCAGGTTGGTGAGGATTTCTTCAGGTATTGAGTACCTTCTCATGTTTTTTATTATTTTTTTTAAGCCTCTGTTACATTATATACTGTCATGAAATTTCTGGTTTTCTCTCATCTTGGAAACTTCCACAAGTTGGTAATGTTTCCTAACCTGCATGTAAATCACGACAGTCTGCTGAAAGGTAGAAGATGCACATTCAGGGCTACCGCATGAAAACGCCTCACAGAAGTCACTGTAACCAAACCTCCCTCATTCCTGTGTAGGCAGACGGGACACAGCTCAGGTGACAAGGACCTGGGATTGTTCATTATTACGATAAGTCACAAGGCTATCATGTGGTTGAATGACCTGAGTTACTGTCCCCTGGAAATATATTCATTTCATGATCCCAAGAGTTATCGTAAATCTTATGGAAAGGCCTGAGACATTCTGCCTCAGTGGGTATTTTTCAATACGCTAACAGTCTTATCTTAAATATGGGCATCTTCAATCTTTTTTACCTTGTTCTATTTTTTTTAATCTTATTGTAAAAACACAAACAGAAGACTAAACAAGCCCAATGCATAGCATAATGAATCTGGGGGTGTCCCCTCCTCTCCCCATTTGCTACAAAGAATAAGGAAGCATTGGTAATTGTGGCCTTTTGAGGAATCATTTCAATGTCAACCCCTGGAAACTAACCCTCCAGTCAAGACTTTCTTCAGCCATCTCAGAACCCCCTTCAGGATCCCATTCTATCAGAACCTCCTTCTTCCTCCAAAAGTCACCCCTACCCTCACTTTCCTTGTAATAACTCTTAATTTATGATTCGTAAGGGTGCAAAAATCACAAACATAATGAATAATTGGTAATTCTAATTGGTAGAAAGAATAATATTTCAGGCCAAGGGGGTCATATTGGTCATTCAAAGTTGATTTGATGTTTAAAAAAATCAATCTAATTCAACACACTAACTGAATAAAAATAATAATGGTCTTCTCAGTAGATGGGAGAAAAAGATTTGATCAAAATCAAGACATATCCATGATTTTTAAAAAAACTCGTAAGAAAACTTAGAAAGGGAAAGAAACTTCCATCATTCGTTAATGAATAAAATTTAAAACCCCGTGGCTGAAAATTAATTCGTGGAAAAATATTAAATACTTTCCCCTAATTCAGGAACAAGACATAATGCCCACTATTATTAATTATGTAGTGAAGAGACCAGACTTTACAAAAAGGCAGTAAAAAGGATGTAAAGATGAAAAATGAAGTAAAAGTATCTTTATTTGTTGATGGTACAATTGTGTGTGTAGAATGTCCAACAATCTACAAACAAGTCATTAGAATTAATCCATGAATTTAGCATGGAGCAAGCAACAATTAATAAATTCATAAAGCATTTTAAATAGCATTTTTTAAAACTTCCACTAGATATCTAGTAATATATCTAATAAAAGTCGTTAAAGACCTATACCCTGAAAACGACATATTTTCCTATACACAATATAATTTTCTGAGAAAATTTACAAAACGGGATTCCATATCTTGATTACTGGAAGACTCCATGTTTGTACAGCTAAGTAAAAGAACAACATGCATTTATATAGAAAAGGGATAGCGCTCACAGGTATGTTAGTGAATTATTTCATTTATACGAAGATCAAGAACATGCAGACTAAATTAATGTGATACCAGTGAGAATAAGCCCAGCATGGCCTGGGAGGAGGCATAAGGGACCATATGTAAAAGCTCATATATACATCTTGTGCACTTTCTACGGCCTGTTCTAGCTCAATTTTTAATTTTACTGTTTTTTGAACATGGGGATAGTGCGGGCAGGACCCTCCGCGGAGGCTTGGAGAAGCCGGACAGGGAGTACCGGCACACGCGGCCCGCCCGGCCTCTCCTCTGGGCGGAACCAATTGTGACGGCAGCGAGGTTTCCCACCGGCACTACAAAGCTGCAACACGGGAGGGGCGGTGTGCGCCTGCGTGACGCGGCTGCGCGCGATGTGCGGGGCCGAGGCCGTGGCGGCGGCGAGAGGCGGCGGCGGCGACGGCGACGGCCCTCCAGCGCCACCACCATGAGCACCAAACAGGTCACCTGCAGGTCAGTGCGCGACGCCGCGGGGTCCGAAACGCCACTCGGGCCCCTCCCGGGAGCTGGGGCCGTCCGTGCGGCCTCGTCTTGCGTCAGGGAAACTGAGGCAGGAGCGGGTTTGGGAAAGTTGCCCGGCGGCTCGCGGTGCGGCTTTCCGGGGCGAGCTGGCGCCGCGGCCCGCGCCGGGG
>NW_004567134.1:14831130-14873361 GCF_000260355.1 Condylura cristata | reverse complement strand
CGGGCGAGGGCCCCGGAGCCGGCGGCTCGGCTGGGCGTGGAGTTTGGGGTTGAGCGGGTTTGCGGACCAGGCCGCCGGCGGGAGTCGCGTTAGCGGTGAGAGGGCCTCGGAGAAGCCGCCGCAGACCCTGAGAGCGGCCTCGTTTCCCCAGGGCGGAAGGTGCGGGGGTCGCCTAAACGCGCGGAGGCGCCGCGGGAGTTACTCGCGGCAGGTGGCACTTACCGAGGCTCGTCAGGTGCGCCGCGCCTTTTCCAGGCCCTGCAATTCGCTGTCACCGGACTCCGCGATGGCGCTGCCTGGCGGGGTCTCCCGGGGCTCGGTTGCCGGCGCCTGCAACGCAAAGAGGTTAAGGAGAGCGCGGGATCAAAACATTCAAAACCGGGTGGCTCCTCGGAGTGCTGCTCTGAAAGAGAACCAGCTCTCCCCCTCCCCCAGGCCTTGGTTCTGGGTGCGGTTTCCCAGAGTGGCCCCTGGCGTCAGTGAGCACATAAGGAACGTACACATTATAATTGATTTAGTAGAAACTGTGCGGGAAACATTGCCCCCAAAATAAGAAAATGTTGTGGCGTTTGACTAGGTGCTAAGCAGTGTTTAAGTATCACCTGGGTGCTTCCCGTAACTGAGATTTAATTGCGTAAATCATTCTGTTAATCTCTATTAGCTGTTCAGCCAATTTATCCAGGGGCCAGGTGACCTGTAGTTGTCAGAAAATTTCACTTAGTGTCTGTAGAAAAGAAATGTACTGGGTTGCAGTATGTCTTTCATGAAGGGGGGCTTGTGTGTGTTGTTTGTGTGAAGTTTCCCCTGCTGGAGCAGTCACGGGGGGATTGTATTGCAAAATCTGGCTACTACCCCTCAGATGCATCACCAAAACAGGGCCCGGAATAGAGTGCTTCCTAACTGAATCCCAGCGGCATCTAGTATCTAATCCTACAAACGGGGAGAGCTTATGCTCAGAAAAGACTTCATCACACTATGGGCAAGAACTTAAATCCACCTCACCGGTGGCATTGCACAGGGAGATGTCCTGACCTGCGAGGCTCAGCTGTTTCCCAAACAGGCGTCATGCAGGATGCCGGGTGTAACTTGGTGTGCATTGGAATGGCAGCAGATGGGTCCTGTTTAAGTACTGGTGTTTGGGGGGGTGAGGGGGTGTTAGGGTTAAGAGCGGGGGTCATTGCTTACAATGTGCTGGGTACTCTGAGGCACTCCACCAGCTGTATGGGGTATCATACTGTTGTAGCCCACATCATTCCATGACACCAAGCTTCAGCACTGAAGTGACTGCCCAGGATCTCCAGCTTCCAGGTGGCAAAAGTGTGGCATCAGAATCTGCTCTTACAGACTCTGTGCTCCCCAATGAGTTTGGGAAGTGCTAAATTAGAGTTTGGTTACTGCACAGATGTCCAGACTTTCTGATTGCTCATAGGAAGGAAAACTCATGAAAACAAAGTAAAAGAAATTTACTTGCAAAAGGGGTGAAGGAGGCCGGCCTGGCAAGGACAACCTTGTAAATAAAACCGAGCACATTGAAGTGGCAAGGAGTGCGAGATTATCAAGAATACTGACTTGCAAGAGCGTGTTTGGGGTGGGAAAGTTTTTCTCACTTTATTATCTTGTTCACTGAATTTTTATCTCAGACATTGGTAACTTATGGGATGTTTACAGTATGATGGGTCAGACCTTAAGAGGGTGCATGGCTGCTTCTGGTTTTGCTTCAGGGTGCGAAGTGTTTCTTGTTTTGTTTTGTTTTCCTGATTGTGGAATGCGGTGGACACGCTTATTCTGAATAGCAGTAGGATAAAGTGTTAGTTTTGTTTCCATTCTGATGCACGTTGTCTCTCCCAGAGATGGAGATGAAATGCTAGGATTCCCAGAGCTCCGTGTGTCTGGTGGAGAATGGATGAACGGCAGCTCAGGGTTTTGTGCTCCATCTGCTGGCCTGATTCCTTGGGGGCTTACTCTCCCCAAAATACCCACCGGGAAGATTTGCTAACAACACTTCTAAACATCTCCCTTTGTCTTCAGGTTTTCAAAGTCTTGGTAGGGGCTTATAACCGCTCAGTGGCCTGTTTCTTTTCCTTCCTCCTCCTGTGAAAGAGATCCCTTTGTTTCAGAATCACTAGTGAAAGAGCCACGTTTCTTTTGATTGGTGGCGAGTCCTGAAACATGGGATCTTGTTGGTCAGTAAGTGATGGGAAGAGCTAGAACTGAGTTGGGCAGCGCTGCTCTGACCCCGCTTCCACCTGTTCCTCAGTTTTCTCACCTGTGAAATGGTGGCAGTGTCATGCAGGATCTGTTAAGACGTAAGCTAACAATAGCATGCCATCTAGAGCATTTATCAGGTGTCTGCAGGCACCCACACTTGGCGTCTCAGTTAAACCTATAGGGTGTCCCGAGCTGTCTGAAGTACAGTTATAATTAATTCAAGTGAGGAAACTGAGGCTTGGAGAACTACACTGCTCAAGGCCACGTAGAAACTCTCAGTCTTCACTTAACCACTAGTATTTATTTCATCCCCCCTTTAATTTATTTGTTAGTGGACTTTTAGTAGTGAGTTTAATGTAGAATATTCACATGTTGATTTTTTTAATGCTGCACACCTGAAATTTATATGCTTTAATTTCAATTGATTTAAAAAAAAGTCACTCTTAAGAATGCTCATTACCTCTACTCTTGGAAGTGATTTGCAGAGGTATTTTGCTGGAGGCAGGCACCATTGAAAAACTTGCAAGAACCCAGATTGAGTCTGTGTGACTCAGCCCTCAACTGAACAGCTAATGGTTCTGTGGCTAATAATGAACTTGATACCCTTCGCAGCACGTGATAGCTGTACTGTGAAAGTCTTTTGGTGTCATGCAGAATAACATTTCTTGAGTATCTCCCGGAAAGACTCTGAGTCTCCGGCTGTGCACTCCTCTCACACAGCCCCTCCACCTCCATCCCTGTGTCTCTGTCTTCTCTCTAGGAAGACATAAGGGTGGTTTGGCCCCCAGGAATGGTGAGCAGTTGGGAATCCATTACCAGACGACGATGAGAAGCTGAGTCAGGTTAACGCACATAGATGTGGAGATGGGGGGGGGGGGTGACAGAGATGCCCTAAAGGACAGCAAGATATGCTCAAGTTGACTTGGTCACTGTGGATTGGAAATGGCGACATATGCCACAAAAATAAGACTGGACTGGCTTTGCAGCCCTTAGGTAACACTTATTTCACAGCTGCCTTTCTTGAGGCAGTGATGGTGGTCTAGAGACTGTTCAGATCTTAGCTTGGTCACTTAGATGAAGCTGTAAGTGTCAGAACTAACTAGGAGCCCTGTTGGTGGTGAAGTGTTTTGCTTTGTTTTGTTTAATGGAAAAGATAATTAGTAAGTAAGTGCCTTTTAGAAGGCAGGTTTTCTGTGGGAGGTGGTGGTAGCGTTACAAAATGCTGCCGTGGAAGCACTGCCTGCACTGGTTGGTAAGCAGTATCTGGGCACACACATCTGGTGGGCGCACCCCACTTCTTTCAGGAAGTCTGCTCAGTCCTGCAAAAGAAACTACTGGTGAAGTGTCAGATCTCACTCATGGAACTGTATGGCAACTTTGAACCTGTTCTTTTTATATTTGAGTTTTCTAATTCTCATCTTTTTTTATTCAGATGTGGTTCTTGACACTCTTTTTTTGAACTTTTATTCCTTGCAAGATCAGAGATGACCACATTTGAGGACAATTGAAATAATGGTGCAGTCTGAAGTAGCATTTCTCAGAAAACTGTCCACCTTTTTAGAAGTGTCTTGTGTGTTTGTATTGAGTTCTCCACGACCCTTCCACAGGTTGACTAGAAGGACCCACAGAACTCAGCATACAGATGTGTCGAGGCTGAGACTTACATTGTTGATGTGAAGAGTCTCAGCTGGGCCAGGGCAGCTTCTGGAGGAGCCCAGTGCGGGCTTCTTGTCCCTCCCTCCCATAAAGGGTCCCACAGCACCCTTTCCCACAGCATGGTATGCCCAGGAAGCCCATTAGAAATTCAGTGTCCAGCCTGGTCACCTCTGACTGGCATGTACCAAAAAAAAGCAGATGTTCTACATAAACCACCTTATATATATATACAGATGGGCCCTTTGAGCCACTTTTTTTTTTTTAAGATTTATTTATTCATACAGGAACTGGGGTGCATACCAGACGTGTGGGGAGGTGAGAGGGTTCACCAGAGACTGTGGGGAGCAGAACAAGCAGATATGCTGAAGTAGGTGAGATAGGAGAGATATGCTGTGCCATGTGTGTCGCCTCCCTGGCTGGGGATCGAACTCAGGCTGCAGTGGCTGCTGATAGTGCTGCTAAAACACCACCAGGGAGGCCCAGGGAGCCGCTTCGGGGACATCTTATATTAAGGCGGGCAGCTGCTTAATCCCAGATGCTAGGCAAGCTGCAGCCTCGTAAACCATCTTTGTTAGGTCAGCAGGCTCAGATCCATGGTGTTAACTCCTTTCTGCACTTTTTTTAAAATATCATTTTGTGCCTTTTTGTGTCTCAGTTGTAATCCCCATGGACTTACCATTTCCAGTTCACCTGTGTGCCATCACCATAGTCCTGTGCACTCCCCCCCACCTTTGACCCCATTCTCCACTCCACCCCCATTAAATGTCTCTGGAATATAGTTCATTAATATTCCTCCCCCCACCCCCATTCTTAATGTTCCTGCTATGAGTGAAACCATCTGGTATTTTTCTTTTTCTGGCTTATTTCACTAAGTATGATAGCTTCTAGCTCCATCCATATGCTGTAAAGGGGCATGTGTTTATCTTTTTGATTGCTGAATAATGTTCCGTTGTGTATATGTACCGCGTCTTTTTAATCCAGTCATCATCTTTTGGGCATTTGGGTTGATTCCATGTTTTTCCTATTGTAAATAAAGCAGCAGATTGTCTTTTTGAACGAGTGTTTTTGTGTCTTTTGGGTAGATCCCTAGGAGTGGGATTGTGGTGTTATATGGAAGCTCCATGTTAGCAGTTTGAGGAACCTCCAAACAGTTTTCCTTAGTGGTTGTACTAATTTGCAGTCCCACCAGCAGTGCCCTTTCTGCACAATTTTAATCAATATTGTGAATAACACCATACCCATGATAAGGATTTTCTAAGTTCTTTTTAGGTTTCTGACAGAGAGTATGCTTAAGGTTCTGTTCTGTTCTAGACAAACTTGTGGCAGACAGTTGTATGGTCTCCAATACAGCAGCCCCAAGGGCTGTTGGCCGGTGGAAAGCCTATTGACCACCCAGAAAAGACCCTTTATAATTGCATCTCAGGACAGTAACTGCAGTCACACAATCCAGTTCTCAACATTTGTGGGCTCAGAAATTTGATTTTGTTTATATACTTAAAGGTGGCATCATGGCAGGGGGCTGGGGAGAAAATTCCCTGGGAGAAAGAAACTGTCAGGTGGCTGGCCAGGGCTTCCTCTGGTTTTGGAGCAGTGAACAGATGAAGAAAGTATGCTTGGTGAGCAAGGAGACAGAAGTTCTTCAGACTTGTGGCCTCCGGTTGAGGCAGCTCTCTGGCCCATCGTGTGGGTTGATGTGCTGCATGATTGGTCGCCTGAGTTTTCTAGTCCCCTTTCTCTGGAGGGGGCAGTCTGGCCTCTCAGAACTCCAGTTCTTGTGGAGCAGGGTGAGAAAGAAATCAGTTTTGTTGGGAAGAGTTCAGGGCTCTCTGGGAAGACCAGAGACGGGGATCCCCTCCCTGGCAGTAGATCTTCTTTAAGTCATTGCACTTCTCTGAGCCTCAGCTTTCCCATATGCATTTTCTGAAGTACACTGCCGAGTGGAACAGCTGGTGGTGGGGCAGGAGAGGCCTGCTACACCATGTGGGTCAGTCCCTGGTCAGGGATCGAACTCATGCTGCAGTGGCTGTGATAGCTTGGTAGTGTTGAGACATAGCCCATTGCGCCACCAGGGAGGCCCCTGAGTATTTGGGTTTTGTTGGTCTCCCTTCAAAGAGTGTTACAGCTCCTGTCAACTGGTAAATTATTTGTTATCAGCTTGGTCCTTTTAGATGTTTGTTTTTAAGCCTTATTAGGGTGGCTCTAAAAGCTCTTTACTTTAGAGCTTAAGTACCCTTAATATCAAGGAATGCCCTTCTGGGGTCACTCTTTGGTCACTCTTTGGTTTGCTCTTGGATGTTCAGCCCACTATCTTTAACTAGACAGAACTAAAATACCTCCAGGGGCAAAATTCAACATCTTAGTGTACATTTTTTTCACTTAGAGAGATATGTGTACATATATACCCATGTCTTTTCATGCTACACTAACTTTTTGATCCTCACCACAACCCCAGGAAGTAGTAGGTAGGGTAACTTTTACTTTATATAGTAAAGTGTATTAAAGTGAGTAAGGCCCCGGGGAGTTGGCTGTGTGCCTTGCTCAGCAGACAGCTGGATCCTGACCCAGTGGACCACAAACTTACCCCTTAACTCCGAAGGACAGAGGGTGGTTTCTGAGTGTTTTCTCAGTCGGAGGCTCATATTTTACGTGTGTAACACAAATCAAGAGGATATACCCTAAAGTAGAAAATCATGGTGTCATTTTTCTTCCCCCCAAAAAACTGCCTTTGAATTAAGTTGTGGTGCACCTGTTTCTGCGGTGGCTAGTAGAGCCTGATACTTCACATGCACACGATCCGTGTCTCTGCTGCGTTCAGGAATGTGGTGACTTGTGAAGTGTGTTTCTCAGAGTTCTGTGTCTGCTTGTCTCCAGGTATTTCATGCATGGTGTGTGTCGGGAAGGAAACCAATGCCTGTTCTCACATGACCTGGCAAACAGCAAGCCTTCCACCATCTGCAAATACTATCAGAAGGGCTATTGCGCCTATGGAACTCGTTGCAGGCAAGAACCCCACAACTCTTCCCCAGCTGTGAGACGGAGTGACACCATCAGGGGTTCTGACCCTTTATTTCAAGTGTGTGTTTTGATGAGGGGATAATTTTAAAACTTCAATTTCAGTACTCTAAAAAGTTCTCAAAATCACTCTTCAGGTCTTATTCTTACCGGACTGTAGTTATAAGATTGCACTCCACGGTATACATAAAATTTTATCTTTTCCCACCAGCATGTCAAGCTTTTTCTTCTGTTGCTACCTTGTCGGTGCTAACAATATTTTTTTGTTTTATAATGTCAGCATGTTATCACATTATTATCTGTCCCTCTGCTAGACAGACATGTGGCTTCCAGTATTTTTGCTGTGAGTACTCTGGTCAGCATTTTTGTACATGAGCTGATCCCCTCGGCAGGCCTTGCAGTTGCTAGACAAGAAAACACACCGACAACCTGTTCTTGTGCTTTTGGGATGAGGGGCTGCTCTGTGCTCCCCTAGGCTGCACAGCTCCCTCCTCCTCTTCCTCTGCTGCCTGGGGGTGGTGAAAGTAGCCCGCCCTGCCCTCCCCACTGCTCCTGAGTACCCTGCAGACACAGTCCGGGGAGGCTGGTGTCCGGCTGTCACAGTCGCCGTCGTCAGCCTTGGGGGAGCTGCTGTCCAGACTCCCGACTTGGATGCCAGAGGGTCTCCGCAGCCTCTGGAGCTTCCGGGCTGTCTGTGTGTCCCAGGGGAGAATGTCTGTTCTACAAGGTCACCAGATGTAGGCGATGGACGGCGGTACCCTTACTCGGAAGTGCCGCTTACTCACAGAGCAGCCTGTTACTGCCTGTTACTGCTTAATTGCTTAAACTGGGAAGAGGTTTGCTCGTTCTCCCCCGGCGCGAGCGGAGCAGGAGAGGGGGCTTTGCATGCCTGGCGGGCGCGACCGTAAGGCGTCTGCTGTGTGTTCTGTTTAGGTACGATCACACGAGGCCGTCTGCTGCGGCGGGCAGTGCTGTGGGCACGGTGCCCCACGCTGTGCCCTCCCCTGGCTTCCACAGTCCTCACCCTCCTTCTGACCTCACTGCAACTATTGTGAAAACAAATTTACACGAGCCTGGGAAACGCGAAAAGAGAACCCTGGTGCTTAGAGATCGAAGTGAGTGGACAGAACCCTTCTCTTCTCGCCTTTTTGTCTCGCTGACTTGCGGGTCTTCGTGCTCCTTTGTGGCCTCTTGTCAGGAGGCTCCTGTTGCTCCGTCCTGTCCAACTGGAGAGACAAGAGCTGTCCTGGGGCCGGCTTCATGGGGCCTTGGTGTCGGGCGCTCCGTTCTCATGCCCAGAGCTGGGCAGGGCCCCCTGTTTGGCCTGGCAATCTCCGGTGGCACTTGGTCAGCCTGTGACTACTCGCTGCCCGGGTTTGGGAAACCCCAAGCTACTCATTTTATTCAATATTTTCAAGATTTATTTTTATTTATGCATAGCAGAACTTTGGGCAGGGCAGAGGTGCGGGGGAGGGAATGATTCACCAGAGACAGAGTGGGGGCCAAAACAATACACTACTTTGGGGAGCCGCGGGCGAGGCAGGAGAGGTCAGCTGCGCCCTGTGGGTCATTCCCTGGGCAGAGATCGAACTCAGGCCACAGTGGCTGGCAGTAGCTTGATTGGGCTGAGACTTTAACCCCTGCGCCACCAGGGAGGTCCCCAGTTACTCGTTTTAAAGCTGCATATTTGGATGAAGAGCATGTTTCTCTGTCTGACTTTTCGATCAGTTCTTAGTCTTCGTCTGTATGCTGAAGCAGTGTTCGGTGTTTTCATTTGCACCCTTGAATGGCTTGCTGAAGTTAGTGTGTACCTCCCTGCTTGGGGAGAAGGAAGGAGACGCAGCACGGATGTTGACCTCTCCCTGGGTCATCTTAAACAGCAGCTTTCCTGTTTTGTGTAAATACAACACGATCTGCTTTGCTGTTTCCTTGTATTGCCACTTGGGCTTTTTGGTGTTAAAAATACCATCACTGTGAACATTTTATGCTGTTTCTTTTTATTTTTTCCTTTTGGCCTACTTTTCCCCCCTGTATGTTCTCAAGAGTGAAGTTCCCGTGGTCAGGATGGATTGTTTGGTTGGACACTGGCGCGGTGCTCGCCAGAGCCTGGGCGGGTTCTCACTTGTCTGGGTGCTGTGTGCACGGTAGATCTCTCTGGCCTGGCTGAGGAGAAGACATGTCCGAGCGCAGTGAGCAACCCTGGAGGCTGCAGCAACCCCCAGAGCAGCCCAGAGGGGAGGCCGCACTCCTACCTGGACGCCATCAGGAGCGGCCTGGACGACGTGGAAGCCGGCAGCTCGTGCGGCGGCCAGCAGCAGCTGTGCCCCTACGCGGCGGCTGGGGAGTGCCGGTTCGGGGAGGCCTGCGTCTACCTGCACGGCGACGTGTGTGAGATCTGTAGGCTACAGGTCCTGCACCCCTTCGACCCCGAGCAAAGGAAGGCACATGAGAAGGTAAAGTTGCACGACTTTGCTTAATCTTGTTCTAAGAAGTGCGAAGCGCAGCGAGCAAGGCAGCTGCTGTTTCTGCCGTAGCGCCTGCGTGGCGCGCTGGCCCGTTCATACCTTATTGTCAGGTCATTTCTCCTGATGGCATCTCGGGAGTTTTAGTTTATTTAGGATAAAGAAGAGGCATGGAAACATAAAACAGCGCAGAGTTCAGACAACAGATGCGGCTCAGCAGCGTGGGGAGGGGTGCTTTTGTCTCATGCGTCCTCCCACCTTAGGCCTGTGTGCGGTGATCTCTGAAGGCCAGAATCTGAGGAACCCAAATCAGAGAATCTGAGGAGTGGGTGTTCGAAGGAACCCTCCAGGTCGTTCGGTCCCGAGTGTGGGTGGAGGCCCAGCCTCACGCTGGACACTGCTTGGCTCAGGACTGCGCTGATGGGGAGGGCTGGGAGGCTGGGCAGCATCGTGCTCTGTCCTGACGGCTGTGGGAAAGAGGTGTTCGGTGAGCGCAGAGTCAGAGCATCCCGTGCCCAGGCCTGGGTGGGCTTTATCTTTGGTGTGCTGCTTTGTCTCACACCCGGTTTCCACTGTGCGCCCCAGGCTCAGGGGCCTGGTAGGCAGCTGCGTGTGGGTGCTGCTCGGAGCCTGCTCCCTTGGTGAGTGAATCCATCAAATAACTCGTTTCTCCCCTCTGACTCTGGCCTGACGTTTCAGGTTAATGCTGCTCAGCATTTGCGGTGCTGAGCGGGGACAGGGCAGTGCCCAGCGGCGCCAGGAGACCAGGGTCTCAGCTCTGAATTGGAGGTGACTGTCGTGCTAAGAAAACAAGGGTGTGGACGTGGTGGTTGAGGTTCTGTTTATGACTGAAGAACTTTGTGTGTGAATCCAGGGACGGCTGGCCCAGCCCAGAGAGCCATCGTTCATGCTGCTCCTGGTAGGGCTGTGGCCGTGCCGGGCCGCCGGTCCTGGGCCTCCCCGCTGCCAAGCAGCCCAGAGCCTAAGAGAGTGTCCTGCTCCCTCTACTCAGATGTGCATGTCAACATTTGAACACGAGATGGAAAAGGCCTTCGCCTTCCAGGCCAGTCAGGACAAAGTGTGCAGCATCTGCATGGAAGTGATCCTTGAGAAGGCGTCTGCTTCCGAGCGGAGATTCGGGATTCTCTCCAACTGCAACCACACGTACTGCTTGTCCTGCATCCGCCAGTGGCGCTGTGCCAAGCAGTTTGAGAACCCGATCATTAAGTGAGTGCAGCGCGGGTCTGCGCTGGGGGCTGCGTGGTAGGGCTGACTTCTGGGGCCTTCTCCACCCCTGCAGCAGAAGCCTCCCTGGTCTGCCAGAGGCGTTTTAGTGCAAAGATAGCCGATGAGTCTTGACCCCCTGCTGCGTGAGCACATCACATAGCATTCAGGGTCTTGGGGACACACTGAGCAGGGATGATCTGAGAGAGGTGCTGAGGGTGGCGTGAGGGGCCCCAGCACCAACAGTGACAGGCACTGCCCGAAAGCTGTTGGTTGGCCCTTTTTAAGTTTTTTTCCCTGTCTGTAAAATGAGTTAAGAGGCCTGAAGGAATAATCCATGTACCACATCTCATGGGCTGGCCGACACAGTTCATTCCCCATGTTGCTGAGATTGGGTGGCGCACAGGCAGCTTGGGAGTCTTAAATTCTGTGGTGGGGCGGGGAGAGCTGAATCACACTGAGAAGTGGCTGTGTGCTGCTAGAGACGTCACACCACTCCCGTACTCAGCGATGTGAGAATCCCTCACAAGAAGGAAGCAGGTGTGGGGAGGTCCGGTAACTTAATACGTGCAGCACACATCTGTGGTGCAAGAGCCTCCTTTCTGATAGAAGCGTGAATATCCGGTGGCCCGAGCTTATTCAGTCGTGGGCCATGCTACGGTCTAACGTCAGAACATTGTCATCTCTGCAGAAAGGAATTTTCTCTGCAGTCTGCATAGTGGCCATTTTGGGGAAGCGCCCACTCAAAGTCTTGGCTGGTTTGAAAATTGGGTTGCCTTTTTGTTCTTGAGACCATTGTTAAGTTCTTAGCTGGTTGATTCACCTTGTAGGATTTGGGGTTTGTCAACCCCTGGAGTGGCTGTACATTTGCCAAGGTTTAGAATCCTGAGCACACAGGTTTGTGACTTAATGTCTCCTTACTAACTTACTGCAGGTCTTGTCCAGAATGCCGTGTGATATCTGAGTTTGTCATTCCAAGTGTGTATTGGGTAGAAGACCAGAATAAAAAGAATGAGTTGATTGAAGCTTTCAAACAAGGCATGGGGTAAGTGCTTTGATTTCAAGTGTATTCCCGGTGTCTGCCGCCTCACCTCTGTCACCGCCACTGCAGGGTCTCCCCTCCCTCCCAGGAATTGGGGCCCTGGGGGCCTGAGTCACTCAGTCTCTTCCTGTTCTCAGGCTTTGGGGATGAGGCACTCCTGGCTGGGCTTTGGGGATGCAGAGATGAGCAAGGCCTTTATCCTTCCATGGTGAGGTGGACTTGTTTAATTTCTAAACTGAGAAATAGCTCCTGGAAATCCTGTTTCTGGTATTAAGGTCGACTTGTGATTATTCACTTCATCAACAAAGGTCAATGGAAGAGCAATCTGATAGATCCTTACTCGTTGCTGGGATACACACTAAACACATCCGACAAATCACAGCCCTCATGGAGCTGATATAGTAGTGGAAGAAGTTAATCAGAATAAAAAGAGATAAATAAGGAAAATACTTGTTAGATTGTCATCAGAGATAAAGTGGAAAATAAGCCTGGGAATGCAATCGAGAAATTAAAGGGGGGTGAGGAGTCGCAGTTTTAGTATTGGAGACCAGAGAATGCTCCTATGAAGTGACATTTGAGCCAGGACCTGAAGGAGGTGAGCCAGCCATGTCCATGTGAGAGGGAGAACATTCTAGATGGAAGGAATGTTACTGCAAGTCTGAGGCCAAAGCGAGTCTGCCTTGTTCAGGGTATAGCAGCTCGGAGGGAGCAGTGTGGAGGAGGCGGGGAGGGGCCAGCTCTGTGGTCACGGGGCAGAGTCCACTGCTTGCTTCGGATGGGATGGGGTGAGCTGGGTCTTGAGGGCCGTGACTGGATCTGATCAGAGAGGGTCGCCGGCCGACCCGTGGGGATTACGAACTTGAGATGGCTTGACCTGAAAATTTATTTTGCAGTGGTTTGGAAGTTTAGCTCATGCAGTAGAAACTGCTCTTGTCGGTCTCTCCCAGGCTGGGACATACGGGCTCGCCAAGTGGGCAGTGGCAGTTGGTGTTGCACAGCTCGGGGGGCGAGAGGGGTCGCCGCACTGCGGTGCTTTGCAGTGCCCCACACGCTCATCAGTGCTGCGTTGCAGAGGAGTGATTGTGTCGGTGACGGACCCCCGCGCAGGCCAGTGGGGCTGCTCTGGGAAGCCAGGCCAAGCTCTGGCTCTAGTCCGTTTGTAGTTCACAGTGGGTTCATCGAGACGTGACCCCGTCTAAGTGGAGAAAGGGCGAGGTGTTGGGGGGGGGCAGACGTGGAATAGGGCTGCCGCCAGGCCGTTGCATAACCCAGGTGAGTTGACTCGAGGCAGGACTGGACTGGATGGGTGAGCCGGCAGGGGTCCGCGGGCCACCCGCACAGGGCCTGAGGGGGCGCATTTCTCTCGCATGTTCCCACTTTCCAGCTCTGCTGTGCGTCTCCCTCCCTTGGCTGCATCCCTCTTTCATTTCCACTTTCATCAGGTGTCCAGGGGCTCATCACCAGGAAACGGCAGGGGCAGAGCTGTGTGTTTTGTGGTGTCTGTTGGCTGGACAGCGCTGCCCAGTGACCCCACTAGTTACCATGAAAGTGATGTGACTGGCCGCCAGCTGTGCCACCTTCGCTAGCCAGGAGTGACCAGGCCTGGGCGCGACTAGCAGTATACCCCGTGTTGGGTGCTCGGTGTGCTGCAGGGATTCGAAGTTGGACTGTGCTTTTGCAGGCCGTGTGTCCCTCAGCCATGCGGAGTTAGCTTCCTGGGGCCCTGTAACAAGGGACCACAAACTGGCTGGCATAAGCCACAGGCCTGTATCTCCCGTGATGCTGGAGCCTGGAAGAGGGGGCGGGGGCTTCCTCCTGGATGCCTGAGAGAACCTGTCCCATCTCCTGGCCTCCAGTGATGGCCGACAAGTCTCAGCTTCCCGTGGCGGGGGGGCAGCAGAGCCCCCCCCTCTGCCTTCATCTCCCTGCACTTTCTCCCCTCTTTTTCTAAGTACCGGTGTCACTGGACTTAGGATCTCCCCATTAATCCGGAGTGAGCGGTCATCTCGAGATCCTTCATTACCTCTGCAAGTAGCGTCGCTCTTGCAGGTAGAGGGCTTCGAGTTTGGACGCAGCTTTTTGGAAGCCAGTTGCACCCACTGTATGTGCTGGCCTGTCCTTTCGTACTGCTGAAAGGAATCACCGGCTAGTTTTGAGCAACAAAAGTTCCTTTTTCCCTAACTCTGGAAGTAAGTCCTGGCTCACAGCAGGCATCTCCTTGCTGCACCTGCTGGAAGGAGCCAGGGCACCCTGGCGTCCAGAGAACACGCACCACCTTCAGTGAGGTCTCCCCGGCTGCTGACACGGGCACACGGCAGGTGGGGTTGGACCTGTGCATCCTCGGGGGAGAGAGATGTTCGGGCCGTTGCACGTGGTGCTGGGACCGAGCAGGGCTGTTCACTGCAGCTTCCCCACGCTTCAGGATGCCCCCGCGTGTATAAGAGGGCTCTACCGGCCTCCAGCCACTCCTTGTGATTCAGAGGCAGCGGAAGTGCTTGTGTTGGCGTGTCCTGCGTCTTTGCCTGTGAGCGCTTCATAGTGCTGCGGCTTAATCTATTGTGCCGCCACCCCCCCCCCATTTTTTTTTTCATTTCTGAAGGATATTTGCATTGACCGTACTGCTTCCTTTTAAAATGATTGCTGGTGGTGTGTGCTTCCCCTACCTTGACTCCCCAGAATTTTGCAAGTGTTGCTCCTCTGTGAGGAGTCTGATTACGAACACTGTAACATGCTTTGCTGGAGTTGTCGTCGTCGTGTCCCCCACCCCGGTCAGCAGCAGTTGGCTTCTTTCCTCACATAAACTTCTTGGCTGTCTCTGAATCTGTCTGTCGCCAGAGCCAGACATTTTGGCCATTGCTTCGTGAAATACTTTTCTTCTCCTTCTAATGTGTTTCCTTGGGACTCTGTGGTTGGCTTTTAGAATGGCCCCACGGGTCTCAGGCTCTTTCCCCCCGTCATTTTTCTCCCTGGTCACCTTTTTGGTGAACTGAAAGTGGAGCTGTGGGTCACCTTTTGAAAAGGTTCCCTTAAATGGCCTCGCAACTCCAGATTTGATAGTTTTCCCGTTTTACCTGCGGCTGTGTGGCCGCTAGGCAGAGGGGCCCATCCCGCGGGACGGCGTCTCCTGGCGTGGCTGTCAGGTGCCCCTGGCTTTGCTTTCTGAGCTGAGCGCCAGTGGAGGGGCCAGAAAGGAAGAGGACTGTGGGAAATGGCAAAAGGACAAGGTGAGGTCCAGACCTCGTGACACATTTTACGAGCGGCCTAAGCCAGGTGCCACAGCTTTGGCAGCAGGGAAGGCGCTCAGGTCCACACGGGTCCCTGCGCCACCAAAGCCTGAGGGCCTAGACTGGAGTGCAGTGGTGGACATGATGCAGGTTGGACCGGTCTTGTGTCAGGCAGCAGAGGGAGAGGCACCCACAGGACGGCAGCCGGAAGGGCGGCTCCTCGGGGTGGCACCGAGGTAGAAGGTTGGGAGGGCGCCCCCGGCAGGTTCAGCTGTGCCAGCTGAGAACCCAGGGGGCTGCATGGACGTGGAGCTTTTGTGCTGGTGTCTGGCTTGGGAGGAGAAGGAACAGTTGTTCATGGCGGGGACTGGAGAAACCAGTGGAGGCGTTCAGATCCCCGAGCCCTCGCCACGCAGGCCGGCGTGCAAGGTCCGCTTGGCGCCACCCCTAACTGCTGCGCCGAGTCACACCCGGGCAGGGGCCAGGTTGCGCCTCCCACTGCTTCTCTTCTGAGGTGGCTATAAAACCTTTGCCACCGGTGTCTGCTGTCCCCTGGCAGGTCGGACTCCAGGAGTCCCCCCCACACACACACACACGCCTCCATCACCGCCACCTGCAGGTTCCCTGGCCCCTACAGTTTGTCCTTCCTGGGTTCCCCTGGGGGCCCTTGCCTTCTCTGCCTCTTCCCCTTCGGCATGGGGTCATTTTTCAGCCAAGTTATATTTGAGCAAAAAGGTGCATTTCCTCAGGGGCAAAGGCCCTTACCAGGAGCCTGGAAGGCATTCGAAGGGAAGTCTGTAAAAGTTACCAGAAGCGTGGGGGTGGAAAGAACCTGTCCCGAGGTGTCTGTCGCACAGAATGTGGGGACCAAGGACAGCTGGGATGAGACCTGTGACATTAGGTTCCCCATGACTCCCAAGGGAGGAAGTCTGTGCTCCAGGCTGTCAGGGAGACTTTCCTTGACTGAAGCTTTTTGGGCTTCTGAATGTGAGCAGGACGCCTGGGACTATAACCCGCTTGGAGATCAGCGTCCCGGCCTCTGTGAGCCTTAGTTCCCCACTTACACTGAGGCTGAGCCCCTGGGCCATCCCAGACAGCGACGGAAGGCACTTCATCTGGACCCCATATTCTCCCGTCATCATTTTTTCCAGAAAAAAAGCTTGTAAATACTTTGAACAAGGCAAGGGGACCTGCCCGTTCGGAAGCAAATGCCTATACCGCCACGCTTACCCCGACGGGAGGCTAGCGGAGCCCGAGAAGCCTCGAAAGCAGCTGGGTTCTGAAGGCACCGTGAGGGTAAGGACTTGGCCAGTTCTAGTCAGGGGTGCAGAGCAGTGGCATTTCTGGGACCGTCCCAGGCTCTCTCAGCATTGTAAGCAGGGGGTGGGTGGGCAGGAGGGCGGTGACACTCCCAGCCCTCGCCTCGCCTCGCCAGTCACCGTCCGGCTTTCTTGCAGTTCTTCAACTCCGTGCGGCTCTGGGACTTCATCGAGAACCGGGAAAGCCAGCATGTGCGCAGCACTGAAGACGTGGACATGACGGAGCTCGGGGACCTCTTCATGCACCTGTCTGGAGTGGAGTCCTCAGAACCCTGAGGGAGCCTGCGTCCCAGCCGAGCCGTTCCAAGCCAGGGCGTGCGTCCCTGCCACAGCCCAGGTGGCGCCGTGCTTGTTAACCCGGTCTAGTCACCTCTCCGTGGGAAGTGCAGGGTATAAATCCACCTGGCCGTGTGCAGGTCTCTCCCTTCTTAGTTGGTATCTAAGTTGCACCTCAAGCTCCTCGGGCATCAGCCAGACTTTGCTTTTAAAACCAGCCTGGCTCCCGTCCTCCCTAGACACCATCCACTGTCAGCTGCCCCAGGGCTGCAGCAGCTCATTTTTTTTAGTTTAGGCCTCTTAAGCGCAGTAGCGGGACCCTTTATAGCAAGTACTAGTCGGCGCGCACATGAAGCAGGGTGGAGCGTGCAGTGTCCAGGACCACGTGTCCATCAGGGACAGGCCGTGGCTCTCGGAGTAGGGAGCTTGAGTGACAGCGCAGGCCACTTTCTGGCCGAGGGCACCCAGCCTGCCCAGACTCACCTAACAAGGGCTTCCTGCTCGCCCTCTGTTCTCTTCTGCAAAGCCTGGCTTTGGTGTGAAACTTTGCATAAATCTAGGGGCACTGAGAGTTTCCGGCTCTAACCCAACGGCGGCCCTAAAGAGACCTGTGGCCACCTCTGTTGCCACTGTGACTTCAGCTGGAAAGAACAGGGCTGCGTGGTCAGCACGTGTGCTCCTGGCCTGAATGTTCTATTTTTGTAAGCAGCTGTAGATACCAAATACTTTATAAAATGCATTACTTCAAAGTGGGTGGAAAAGTCTCCCCTGACCCGAGGTTAACGCGCTCTGTAGTTTTATAGTCAGTCACATCTACTCCCAGCTGTGGCATTTGCTCCAGCAGGGATAAGCCAACGGAGGATTCAGGCTGTGAGGTCAGCTTTGGAGAAACAGCCACTAAACCTACATTTAATTTATTTTATTAAAATAATGTACTTGAGAAACCATTGGATAACTGTATTTTGTCAGGCGCAATAAAAACAAAATTAAAACCCAGATCATCAAGAAAACCTCTATTTCTGGCTTCCTTGCATACAGGTGATGTGACTACAGAGACAAGGCTGCCCTGTGGCCCCGCCCCATAGGGGCAGCTCCTGGAAGACTAAATTCAGCATGATGGAAGACTGCTCCCTGCAGGGAGACTAGAAGGGGCAGGCCAAGTGGCTCCTGGGACGCCATCCCAGTGTCCTGGAGACCTCCGAGAAAGGGAAGTACCCCCGAAGTCCAAGTCCATGGTGCCAAAGCAGCTCCTCAGGCGGTCAGTCTTGACAGTCCTGGGCTGTTGGGGTCACGTGCAAAACCACCTCTCTGGCACCACCCTGCTCACCCTGAACAAAGTCCATCCTGGGATGAGCAGGCCTCATAGGGGCCCAATTTCAAAATCCATGCGTCCCCCATTGGGGCTAGTTTGCCTGCTACTTTCTTTTCCCCTCTGAGGGCTTTCTTAGCCCCTAAACATACTCACACGGCCAGCAGCTGGGGCCCCCCAACCTGCACTGCCTTCAGCAGCCATTGGTGCATCTGGAGAGGGCCTGGCTCACGAGCACGAGGGAAGGAGCAGGACAAACCAGCATCTGAATGGCTTCCTCCCCAGGGCCAGGAAGGGTCGAAGGCAACGTGAAGTTAAGGCCCTGTGAGTAGTCAGAAGGTCCTTAGCAGCAGCTTCTCTGAAAACGAGCTCTCTGTCCCCGTAGAGGGAGCAGGAAAGTGGCACCTGCAGGCGTCTTTCCTCCCTGGGGACCCGAGTAGGAGCAGGGTCAGCTAGAAGACAGGCAGCCTGGGGGACGTAGTCAGCGTGCAGGCATTGATGTCCTCGGTGTGGGCCGCCCGGTGCAGGGATGGCTCAGAAGCGCTCCGGTTTATTTTCGGCAGAGAGTGCTGGAGCAGCTCGATGGAAGACAGGATCTGCAACGAGGCACCGCACAGAGTCTTCACTAGGGTCCTATACAGTCTTCCTCTGCCCTGCCCTACAGCTGGCAGGGACACCAGCCTCTCCCTCTCGGCTCAGGAAGGCCTGACTCAAGGGATCCAGCACCCCTGGGCTGGTCTTACCTGAGGAAAGAGAGGCCTCTCTTCCTTAACTTTCTTCACACAGTCAGCGACAAGCCTCTTCATGGCCTTGGGGCAGTTCTTATAGAGCTTGCTAAGATCTGGGGAAGCATAGCCTCGGCCGACCATGAAGATGATCTAAGGGGAAGGGGGGCGGGGGACGAGACAGTGAATGCACAGCGTCCAGCCTTTGTGCTTGGCCAGGTAGGAGACTCCGGGCACGTACCTGATCGCGGTTGTTGATGTGGGAGTAAGGAAGCTCGCCCGTCATGAGCTCGTACAACACGATGCCGTAGGAGTAGACATCAGACTGGAAGCTGAATGGGTTGTTGTCCTGCATTCGGATCACCTCTGGGGCCTACGGGAACAGAGTACAGCGGTCACTCCCCGGTGGGAGGGCCCTTTCCTCTATGGCTCTGCCTAAGTCCCTGACTGAGGCTCCAAAGAGCTCAGGGGGCCCAGCGCATCCTCCAGGTCAGCCTGCCGCACTGTGGCTCTGGCGTCCACTTCCTCCAGGAAACCCAAATCCGCCCAGACTGATCCTATGGGTGTTATTGTAAAGAGCTGGACTCTGGGGAGATGTAGAGAAATACTTTAAGTTGGGACACAGGTCCCTAGAAACCCAGCCTCCTCACCATCCACAGGATAGAGCCAGTGGGTTGTTCAACCTGCTGAGAACCACTCCAGCGAGACTTCACTGTCGCCAAACCAAAGTCTCCGATTTTCACCGTCAGGCCTTCATGAAGAAATATATCTCAATGCTCGTTAAGGATTCTGACTTCAAAGAATGGTTAATCTTGAAAAACTTTTCATTCTTAGTAGCACAGTATGGTGCCCCCTCAGCCTTCTCTGTTGAATCCCTTCTGGGAGGCAGATGGGGGGGGGGCATCTAGCTTACCAGCTTCAAACCCGTTCACCCCTTTGCTTCAAGGTTGCAAGTCCCTGCCACATAGAATGGAGATGTCTTAAACCCCAGACTCCCCAGAGCAGGGCATGCCTGCTGCCGGCTTACCCTGCACCCAATGCTGTCCTGTGACACCTTGGAACAGGTGCCACTCCATGACTTCCAGCCCTGTCATTTGGCTTCTAGTCAGCCAGTGAGGCTAGGGACTTGCTGAGGCCCAGTGAGACCTCTGGTGTCTGCTTGAGAGCAGACGGTGTGGCCCAGAATCCACTGCTACCAGGTAGCCTCCATGCCTCAGACACACGACCAGCTAGGCCACATCCCACCTCCAACTCTGGCAGGCCGCTGTGGGCCTGTCACAACACCCCTTGGGGGGGGGGGGCAGCAGATGAAAATGGTATCGCTATCCATTCCCCATCTACAAGAATCTATTTTCTTAGGGGAAAACTGATTTCAGCAGTGATACTGAAAAGCACTGCACTGTACTTTTCTAAAACAAACTTTAGTAAATTTAAAAGCCTGGCAACATTTGGCTTATAGCTGCAGATAACCACTGCGCACACATCAGAACTATAAAAGACAATAGCTCAGTAAAACTTAGTGATGAACAGGCCCCTTTCAAACATGTGGGTTTGTGCAACTCTTGGAAATATTTCCAAAGTCATATTTTTAGAGATAAAGTCTTCCTTCTGTTTTCCCAAGTTTAGAAATGAGGAATCAAATGAAACCACCACCAAAGGATACTGTTGGATTTCATGTCTCTGTGAATGATGTTCTTTGCATGCAAGTAGCTGTGAAGGGGAAACAAAAACAAAAACGCAGTTTCAAACTACAGCTAAAGCACCACTTGAAGGCCTGGCTCCCAGCTACTGGGGGGCTGGGCTGTGCTGGTTCAGGCCGGTCTACTCAGGACTCGGAAGGTTAAGGCTGCAACTCTAAGCACATTCATTTGCCTCACGATGTAACTGAGAAGCCAGGGCCCAGCTGAAACACAGAAAACGACTCGGAGCTGTGCGCCATGGGAGAGCCTCCACACACGAGCCCAGGACACAGCCAGGCGCCACGCCCTCACGTCTTGAAATGTACACTTACACAGATGGCTGCCTCGTGAATGTGCCCAAGCCACTGGATGGCACTGTGCTCACCCTTAGGAAAGGCATGCGTCTATAATTTAGCAGAATTTTTCTAGAGCACGACCAGTTACGCCTTGGACTGTGAGGAACGCCAATACCACATGGACACTCAAGATGGGCGGCTGTGTGTGCACTCGCGGCCCAGCTCCAGCCCCTGCCATCTGAGGTGTGCACGCTCCTGGTCCTCCACACGGGGGCGCTTTAGCGTCTGAAGCCCTGGGCCTGCCAAGCATGGGGTGCACACAGGCACAGCCCAACACCTTCCACAGGAAGTATCAGCAGACACACAAGGATGGTGTCTAAGGGGCACCGATCCTCAGAACGTGGCATTCCGCACACGTGTGGCCGACCGGATCTCCCATGGAAGGTGCCAACCCCAGTTTCGGCACCTCTGGTTGAATCCTCTGACACTGGCAAAATTTCAAAACCTTTTACTTCTAAAGCCTCAGAATACTTGTTTGTATTGTAGTTTAAATGGTTCCTTGATTCATCTGTATTTCTTTAGTTTCTTCCCTCCACCAACCTCTGTCTTTCTGGCTGAATCTTCAGGGCAAGTAGCAGGAACCAGAATCTGAACCTTGAGGGGAAGCCTCATCTTGGCCAAGGAACCTCTTCCCTGATAAGGGCCCCTCCAGACGCCCCCATGGCTCCTGCACAAGAACTAGCCCAGAAATAACAGGCCTGATGACCTTCCCAACCCTGGTTTCAGCTGCGGGGCCAGGGGCAGCGTGTGCCTCACTGCCCAGCACGGCGCCCGCCAAGCTGTCCACTTACTCCATGCCCTGAGCTGTCTGCCGCGCAATGTCGATCAACTGGAACATCTGAAACTTGGTCTCCTGGACATGCAGGTGTTTGTAGAGGCTGCTGCCCTCGCACCACTGGGTCACAATCGCCAGATTGTCCTTTGTCATGTACCCCATGAAGAGCAGTATGTTCACATGCCGCGTTTTGCTGGAAGAGGGGAGAAAAGGGAGGCTCTGAACCCACTGACGCCGGCTGTGTGCACGGCAGCGCCAGGCTCAGTCAGGTGGGCGGCGAATGGACGAGACGCTGACACCCGGCTGCTGCTGGAGCTGACTGAGGCACCCTGTTCCACCACCTCTGTTCGCACTGGTCCTGCTGAGTGGGGACTTTCTCATCAGTGTACACACACAGTTCTTACCACAGGGCACAAGGATCCCTCATCTTGGAATTCAGACTTCATTACTGAACTTTTTATTCCTACAAGACGGAAAGCTGAAGGCCCTGAAGTCCAGGACAGGCAGCTTGGCTATGAAAAGATTTGCAGGAATGAATGTGGAAGCAGAACTCAGGCTGTAATTAGTGTGCCAGGGCCTTGCAGTGCTGGACAAGGGCATGCGTGTGGAGATGGTCTTTCTGCGGGCCTGGCAAGCCCATGTGCAGGGAGGGAAACGAGCTCCAGGGAGGCGGCTCCCGCAGGTGCTGGGGCCCTCGCCGGCCAGCAGCCCTGTTCCCGGCTGGTGCCTCACATGGGCCTACTCACCGCAGGACGGCCACCTCGTTCCTGAAGGCCTGGAACTGCTCCGGGGTCGGGTCAACCACCTTTAGGATCTTCACCGCAACGTCCCCTGCGATTAGAGCATACACAGTCGGTTGAGTGAGCTGATCTTTCAAACACCCTACTTTTGAGGTCATTGAATTATTTATTCCACCAACCATACTTAAAAACATAGAAATGCACAAATTAACTAAACTCAGTGAAGAAAGTTACACCCTGCTACCAGCTTTAAAGCCACTATTCCGCAAGCCCCGGGCGGGGTGCCTGTGCCCCGTCAAGCCTGGCGGCCTCTCGGGGAGGGCCCACGGACAGGGCACACGTGCCTGTGAGGAGACGTCTGCGGGTGCTGGGCGCTAAGCTTGGGGGCCACTGCGCGCCGAGACCTGAGAAGGCCCCTGTACACTGCCACTAGGCGTCTCTGCCCTCAGAACCAACCCAAGCACCCCCGGCGCAGGGCCTGCGCACGCTGCCGGCCGGGAGCTCCAGGCTCGTCTCTGCCGGCCTCCGCTGCCCATGATGTTGCTACCATGATCTTGCTTTCACAGACAGCAGGCGGAGAACTTCAGTCAGCACCCCACCATCACGGCCCAAAACCCAAAGTGCTGGTCCAGGATGGGCCTCCAGTGCGGCTCCAGGCGCTGCGCTGCTGCTTCCAGGACTCGGTCACGGATGAACGCCGGCTCTCCACAGAACTTAGCAGCGGGGTCGAATCTAGTTTGTACGTGCCCCTGACTGGGAGCCACTGTCAGTTACTTCGATGCCCAGGTGAGAGTGGTTACTAGCGAGTGACTCGGAGTCCTGCTGGGACCCCGCTGCCTCCCGAGGGCCGCACTGGGGGCACCAGCAGTATCCTGCTCCATGCAGCCTCCGGCCAAGCCTTCTTAAGTTTTGGGGAGCAACTGCTGGTAGAGATAGCTCTTACAACAGGCCCCCAAGTGCAGCCCCAAGAGCTCTGGTTTTGGCACCTAAAGCTGAAGTCTCCACAGCAGCCCCCAAACGGGCTCGCGTCCAATTCACCGGCACATGTATTGGCCAAGGGCCCCGGCTGCCTGCAATGACGCTGCTCGCTCTGTGGGGGAGGCCCTGGTGCGCCGTTGCGTGGCTTAGAAGATCAGACTGGCCAACCACATGGGGCGTGCACCCTAGTCGGGAAGCCAGGAGCCCCGCTGACTGCTCCTTCTGTAGCCGTGAGCCTAGCGGGAGTGCTGGGGGCGGGGCGGGCAGGTGAATGTTGCAGGAGGGAGAAGCCAAGGAAAGGGTCTCACGACACAGGAAGGAGGCTGTTCCGGAGAGAGAGGTGAGGGCCGACAGAAACGCCAGCGTGTGGTCTGGGCACCCGTAGGACTGGAGGCCAGGCCGATGCAGCATGGGGACCGTGGGGACAGGAAGCAGGCGGAGGCAGGTCACTCCGCAGAAGCGAACTGACCCAATTGAGTGCAGCGCCAGATTGGGCAGTGAGGGCGCCCCCGTGCTGGGCAGAGCTTAAAAGGGGGTTGCCGACAGTCTGGGAGAACCCAGAGGGCTCATAGGAGGTGGGGGGAGCTGCTTGGGACCGCACGAGCCTGGCTTTGTGTACTCTTCCCTGCTTCGCGGCTCTCCTCTAGGCCTGCTCGTCACTGAACTCGCCTCTGTCACCCAGTCTGACCCGATCGGCGTGGACCGGGTCGCCATTGGCAACCGCACGGCTCTCACAAACTGGCTCTGACCTCTGTCAGCTGAACATCCTCTGCTGCTACTTTTTTGTAACAATGAACAGGACTATTCCAGGAGAGAGTTCTCTGTAGCACCGTCAAGGCCAAGTCAAGGCCAAGTCAAATCCTCTCATCTTCCTAAACACTACTACCCAGATCCAATCGACACACCCCACACTACTGCGTCCTCAGGCGAGTGACCACGGGAAGACGAGCTCAAATCAAGGGCAGCCACCGCCAGCCGGGCCCAGCTGAGCGGCTCAACAGTGCAGTTACAGCAATGTGACATGCAGCTTACGAAACCCAGAAGCCATAGCTCATGGGCACTCGCCTCGATTCCCTGTAAATAGGCAAGGGCGGCCAAGACACGGGCCAGGCTGGGAACCAGTGGGCACACAGGAAAGTGGACTTTAACTCCTCCAAAGACCTGTCTTCCACTGAGAAGAACCACCTGGAGCTGGAATGAGCCCGGAGACAGGCCGCCAGCTCTGCCGCGCTCTCACCCCCCAGTGGAAGAAGAGCTCTTATGGCTGGTGAATCTGCAATGGTTTTATTTTTTCAAATCAACTAACTTAAATGTGATTTAGGTATTTCAAATTCATTAGACATGGTCCTGCGTTCCAGAAGAAGCCAGGATGAACACCAGTCCTCCTCTTGATGTCTCAAAGTGCTAAGTCTCAGCGGTCAGCTGGGGTGGGGTCTCCAGGCGGGGGTGTGCTCTTGAGCCTCACCAGGCCTACAAAGGCCACTGAAGGGCGGCGCAACATAGCAAGTCCACTCTTTATACTGAAGCCCCTGTCTGTGCAGTCGCGCCGTGGGTCCCAGGGGAGGGTGACAAACTTACCATGCCACTTGCCCTTATAAACAGTTCCAAAGGAGCCTGACCCAATCCGCGTGGACAGCATCACCTCGCTGGCCTCTATCTCCCAGTAATAGCTTGAGTCTCTCTGTCCACGAGGCCTCTGAAATAAGAAGCTCTTGTTACTACCTCTACGGGCCAGGAAAGGTCTGTCTGACAGGTGTCAAAGACAAGACCAACCACCTCCACCTTTTAATGACAATGGCAGTTTCAGTCTGCTGAGAAAATGCTGTTGCAGTCACGCACGGCCTGACACAGCAAGCACGTCCCCTCCAAGCACGCCAAGCCGGCACAGGCATTCACGACAGCCTTAAGTGTTCACTAGCACTCCCCCCCCGCCCCCCCCCCATTGAATCCTGAAGATTCAATAGGTATCGTGGGTCATACTCACAATTTTGTTTTTCTCCTGGGTCCCAGATCCTGGTGCCCGTTCTCTCTGTGCTGGCATGGGGGCTTTGGGTTGTGACCAGCCCGTTGGGCTCAGGTTGTTGGGGCTGCTGGACAAGGCTGAAGGTGAGGCTTAATGGACAAGACAAACAGAATCCACACGTGGATAAGCAACAGAAAATACACAGCATAAAGAGAAAAAGCCCATTACTATTTGCTAAAGGACTTTGGACAAGTACCTGATTCACTGTGACTTCGAATTGCATCCTGAAACAGAAAAGGAATGCCAGTCAATCGCTATGCTGGAAAGATGTTCTTAGGGAAGGGAGCAGGGAACAGATTTACAGGAACAAAATGGATTATGAAACTTATAAATTAGAAAAGGTCTAATTAACTCTTAACTTTCCTTTGATTAAATTCACCAAATGTCAGTAGTCAATATTGCCCATTTCTTGTTATCAATTATCAGGAATGATGTTACTGTTTCACACACAATGGAAACCACAGTCCTTTTCTAAGCAAAAGGCACACGGCAGAGGCACCCTGTAGGACTAGCAAAGCCCAGCCCGAGAGCTTCCACGTGACCACCACTGGCTAGGGCATTCGCACTTTTAGGAATTCAGAGCTCACTGACCAGAAACTGGGTTTGATGGCTACATTCATCATCAGAGCCTAAAGCTGGGGGAAGCTGGAAGGATGCAGGTAAGGACAGCAGGCCAGGATCCCACAGCCAGCCGGTGGCGGAAACGGAACCTGAAACATCGCCCCATCACTACCCCGAGCCCCAATATGCTCCTGAGACCTGCCAATAAGCTCTGAACTGAGTTACTTTCTACTCGTCTAAGCCGTCAAAGCTACTTTAGAACTGAGTGGGAACTGGAGAAACCTCAGAGCCCACCACTACCCCTAAATTCTCATTTTATAAAGCCACGCTTAGAGCTTATAAATGTTACTACAGAATCAGCTGGCGCCACATCCTCAAAAAGGACATTTTCCAGGGAAATACTATGCTGGTGTACAGCCAGAGTTAAAGCTATTTTTCCCTGTAATTATTACTAGAATGTTCCTGCTCCACACTTTTGCAAGGTGACAGTAACAAGAATCTTGAGCCCAGTGCCCGGCCCTCCAGCGGCTGCACAAGCGTCCTCTGTGTCTTCCAGCAAAGCCTGGGCCCAGGGTGTGACCCTGGCCAGTCTTCAAGATCACTTGGAGAGGAGTGTGAGAACACAGACTGCCGGCACACACCCTCACAGCACTGCGGAAGCACATCTGAGGGGAGGTGGGACACCCCAAACTGCATGCTTGTCAGGGCCATGAGAGGGCCCCCACACGGGCAAACACGGTCAGCAGTAATCTGAATCTCAATAGAATATTTAGGGCTTGTAGCTTAATCATCCAACTAATCTACTCTCTTTTTGGTCAAAGCATGACACATGTACTTTTATTGACCAGAATTATATACCATGTACTAGAATTTTTAGTGTCACAATAATTTTCTTATCCACTATATACTTAGCTTGTTCTGTGCTAATTTCCTATAATACAATTGGATTAATTTATCCAAAAGAAATGTTTCATCTTGGAGTCTAAATAGTAAAAAAGAGAATCACAAATGATTTAACTACAGCCAAGAATGTGTATTTTTAAAATGCTAAATCATGTGATTTTTAAAAAAAAAAACAGTAATCAAAAATCCATCCTGACTAAATTATAAAGAGAACTGAGCACAACAGATGGGCTAGTTATTTTATGACAAAATTTCAAGAATTCGCAATTTTAATGTTCCCCAAAGTCTGAGTATTTATACAGGAGTAAAGTGTAACAGAAGTAACTGGTATATTACTGCTGTGATATCAGGGCTAATCATGATAAAACAGAAATGAAATATGTAGCTTACACTACACAGACACACAAAGGATCTCCTCAGCCATAATCCTGACATTGAAAGTACCCCTAACAACCAGTTTGAGCCCCACATTCCAAGTCCACTTGCTGAGCCTCCTCCCTGACTGCCGTGAGACCTGAGAGGTGGGGCCGGAAGCGGCAGTGTCCTGAGGCCCCCGTGAACATGGCATGCAGAAGGCACAGCTGTCTCTGACAGGATTTTAACAAGATTTTCAGGGCACAGCAACAGCTATGTAAATCAAGCACTGATCTTTGACTGGAAGTGAGATACTAAATTTTAATGTTCTTGGTCTCAAAAATTTCACTTTAGAAACATCACTGATCAGCAGTAACACACAGTGTTTCTTTTTTCCCCCTGTGCACTCTGCTACCAAACATGAAAACAAGTCTAAGAAATGTAAAATTTACTTAGCAGTTCTTTCATGTTTGATAATATACTATCTGACAGTCTTAGCAATCCTGTTAATGTACAAGAAAGCAAAGGCATGAAGAAAAATACCTACTCTTCCCCTCAAACAAAATCGTCTGGACCACGCCCTGGGAGAAGCATTCAGGCTGTTATTCTAGTCCAAAGCAATGAGAAATAAAGAAGAATAAAGAACAAAGGAAGTATTTTAGGTGAATTCAGTTGTTATCAAAGATGCACTAGAAAGCAAACCAACAAAAAGAACATACCAAAAAGCCAAGGAAAGAAAAGGCGGTGGAAAACACTACCTCTGGGTACTTTGCGTCTTCCCTAAATACCTGCTTCATTAAAATCCTTTTCTTTCTGTAAAATCGCTTAAAACTTAAGTCTTTCAGAGGATTTGGTGTTCCTCATCATTATTTTCTTTCCCACACCAAAAAGGATTCTTAATCACTAGCTCACTGAAATTTTAACAGATTTGCCCAGGACTACAGCTCAAATGTCAGCATTTCTGCAGGAAAACTTAGCTTTCCACTTGAATGATAATATCAAATGGATTATTTAGCCATTAAAGATGCAGTGGATAAAAAATAAATCCACAAAGTTCCAAGGACCTGAGAATAAGCTACAACATTTCTGATCAGGAAACCCATAATTCTCTGGCACAATAATCAACCCTCCCTCCACCCTCAGGGCCCTATTACCTCAATCATCCTGCTGTCCACAGGCATGGTGGTGCTAACCATGTGGACATTAGGCGTGGACGTTGACCTCTGCCTCTGGGAGAGAGAACCTTCAGCAGAGGGGCTGGAGGTGTTGAATGTGAAGGCGTGGGGTGTGGAGTATCTGTGCTGGGAACTAGGAAAGGAGAAGAAAAATCCCATGACTGACAGTCCCGCAGCCCCACTGGTCAAGTCTCTGAGAATTTCCTGCTTCATTAGAATACTCAGCAGTAAACTCTGCCTGTACTGTATAAGGTCTGGAAAAATTCTCTTTTGTTTAGGTGCTTCTGTATATGTATTTTGAAAAGAAAATAATAACGCATGCATGGAATTCACATGAGAAGAAAATGTAAGTTTTCTTCAATGCTCCAAAAGATCAGACCATCTCTAGAAGAAAACATATTAGCATTTGCCAACCACTTCACTACCTACTAAACCAGTTAGAACTTGCCCACTTCAGAGAATAAAAGAAATTTTAGGCCCTCCCTGGTGGCGCAGTGGGTTAAAGCACAGCACTGAGAATCTAAAGCCGCTTCTGCATGAGTTCGATTCCCGCCTGCCCCGAAGGTGACCACATGGCGTGGCAGACCTCTCCTGACCCGCCCGCTGCTCCTCTCAGCAGTGTACTTCGTCGATCTGCCTGTTCTATTCCCCGCTCTGTCTCTGGTGAATCCTCTCACCGCCCCTGAGCCTCTGGCCTGTACCCCAGTTCTGTATGCACAAATAAATAAATCTTTAAAAAAAAAAAAAGAAATTTTAAACAGACCTGCTAAACACATCTATGAAAGGTCACTGTTTCTGTTTTTCAAAAGATTTATTTATGCATATAAGAACTGGAGTTTAGGCCAGAGGTGTGGGGGTGGTGAGAGGACTCACCAGAGACAGAGTGGGGGAGCAGAACAGAAGGATCTACTGAAATCCACTGCTGAGGGGAGCAGCAGGTGGGGCAGGAGAGGTCTGCAGTGCCATGGGGGGGTCACTCACTGGCTGGGGATTTGTGCTGCAGACAGCCTCACAATGCTGAGACTTAACCTCTTTGGCCATGGGCTGGGGAGTGTGGCGGGGGGGAGGGGGGGGGCCTGGCTGTGTTTTATCCACCTTGTCTCTTCCCCATAACAGCTTAAAGCCAATCAATGTGGTTTCAGTCTTTAATTTACAATTACCTACCTGAAATTAACAAGTGGCCTCTTTCAGCCAGTGTCACCCACCAACAAACCTGGAACATGCATAATGCCTAAGGTTCTCCTTATTTAATTTAAAGACTGAGTTTTGTTCAATTCAAGTATAAATTCAAGGGATAAAAGATGTTTTTCTAAGAAAAAGTGCTCTAGTGCCATAAAAATTGCCCTCATAGGTAACTCAAAATATATGCCTCCAGCGGGCTACTTCCTTCATGAAATACTAGAGATTTGAGTCATAATTTGTTTTTCAAGTTAGCAAGCAAAGTAAGTAAGGTATCATTTCAGTACAAAGTCCTTGTCTGAGATAGGCTGATTTTAGCAATTTCCATGGTAATTTTACAAAGGCCACTAAATAATATATAATTACATACACATTAAGTTATATTCTCTGGACAAAGAATACATTTTATTTCAGGTTCTCAAATTCATGTGTAACAAAGGAGACATATAACTCAACAAACCCGATTTTAAAGTTGAAAACAGAGCAGAGACAAGTCATATGTAAAGTCACAGGCATGCTAGAAAGGATATTAAGTATTTTTTTTAGTATCAGGCTCAACTGAGGCTCAACTTACCACACAGTCAGAAGACAAAATCTCAAGCTCTTTACTATGTGGAGATATTAAAGGAATTATACTAAAAGAAACTATAGTCAAAATTCACCTTCCAGAAGGTAAAAACTGCAGACCACACAGAGAAAGTTCACCTTTTGCTCTGATATTAGTTCCTCAGAAGCAGCAGGTGCTCACATAGGAACAGATGGGGAACTCTGGAAACCTATTCAGACTTTCAGCCCCACCTGCCACAATACAGCCTTTCAAAAATAAAAAAGCTGTAGGTGGGTTCTCCCTGGTGATGAAATGGTTTAAACTGCAGCACTCTGAAGCTATCCACAGCCACTGCAGCATGAACTTGGTCACCGGTCAGGGAGCTGACCTACGTGGCGAGGCAGACCTCTCCTGACCTTCCCACTGCTACCTCAGCAATGGATTCCAGTCCATCTGCCTGCCTGCTCCCCATCCTGTCTCTGGTGAATCTTTTCACCTCTCCCCAGTTCTGGTCTATACCCCAGTTCTTCTATGTATAAATAAATTAATCTTTAAAAAAAAGCTGTAGGTGAAAAGATTACCTAACAGGCATCCGGGAAACAGACTCTCGCATCCGACGCATTGTCAGGGAGGGCAGTGCTGGGACACCACTATCAGCAACGGCAGAATTAGGAAACAATCTAAACGAAATCAGAGAAAACTGGTTTCCAAACTTGTAGTGTATTCACAGCGTCAACCTGCCTTGCTTTACACACTCACAGCTACTCCAAGTGACCTTTCCCTCCCCGTGTTTCAGGCCGCCCGGGGTAGGCGGCCACCAGCCAAAGGACCGGGCCTGAGTCACTGCAAGAGACGAGGGCTGCTGAGCTGCAAGAACACACAGCGCCTGTGTCCCATTCTGGGGGGCACTGGGCCTCTGTCCAACTATTTCAAATATAAAGGCCTGGAAAGCCACAGTAGGGCACTTTATAACCTAAATCACAGCTTTTCTAGAAACAGTATATTTTGGCAACACAAAGATAGAAGAATAAGTCCTATTCAGCACCAAAAGCCATAAATCAAAGTGCCAGTAACGCTCACAGGGCATCCACTTCCCCTGAGGTGAGTACTTGTACTCAGTGATCTCACATTCTCTGCCTTCCTCAAACGAAGGTGCAAGGCAGGCAAGCGCACCCCTTCCTCAGATGAGCGAGCAGTTACCGGCAAGTGCGCCACATCCAGCCACGTACTCTGACCGCCCTGAAAACATAAAGGATCCCTCCCCATCACGGGCTACTGACAGCCCTCCCGAGCTCTTGAAGGACCCACAAATGAAGGAGACAACGTCAATTCTAACTTCATATCCTGTTTAAAAGATGCTTTAGAACATGCAGCTTTAATTTAACCCTTCCTACACCACCTGTCTACATGAAGTACATTTGTGTCACTACCAGACACAGCCATCTTTCAAGATGTGACACCCTGTCTTCTCCAGTTCTGGGTGGAGAAAACAACACTAACCTATGTCACAAAAGTCTGTTCAGTATTCAATAAAATACACAGTAGTGTCTATAAGACTAAGAACCTAAATGTTGAAACTGGTAAGAGAAAAAAAAGTCAAAGATCTTTTTGCTTCATGTCATGTTATTCTTTTCCTTGCTGATCCATAACGCATCAGTCTCTATATGGCAGATTACAGTTCCACCTACTTGCCTTAGAAGTAACACTTAGAACTGTTGTGTTCTAAAGTAGACAGTTCCCAAATCACAATTCTTTCTAGACGTCTATATCCCTGACTTGTCTGCCAAATAAACAGTAAGCACCTTCAAGAGTTCTTCTCTGCCCTCTTATATTCTTGAAAAAAGAATAATGTCTTACAGAAGTTGTCTGATATTACTCCAGTCCACACACATAGTAGGTACTTTGGTGCTACAATGCTCGTGAAATTTGTAGCCACAAGTCTGACATCGAAATCCATTTAGCAGGAACTTCTGACAGATGTCACAGAAAGCGAGCTTCAGAAAGGTCTTCCGAGCCTGGAAAACAAGAACACAAGTTGTAAATTAGGTTTAATAAATGAAAGCTAAAATAAGACAACCTTCTTGACCCTCAGGTTTCACAGAAGGAGGAATCATACTTCCAATATCTGTAAAATTCGCTGGGAATTACAGTGCATCTGTGACTAATGGCAACTCAGCGGACTCACCATGAAAAGTAACATGACTAGCCAACATAACCTACGTGTGCTACTTCTGAGCGATCACTATGCCAGTTAAAGCTGCATGCGACCGAGAGAAAGGAAGTCTGCCACTTACAAAGTTGTGTGTTGTGAGGGGAACGTGATCCAGGAAATCTACTTGAAGCTCTTCTCCAATCAGTGAGGCAGCATCAGTGTTCCAATCTAAACGTGCTTTTTTGCTAAAGGGAAATTTTAAAAACATAGTATGAAAGGGAAACGTCTACAAGAAGTACACAGTTATCAGCTACCACTCATCTCCTACATAAACATAAAACTTTAATCCCACACATAACTTCATCTAATTCATACAACAAACCTACACAGTGTCACTATCCTCAGTCTTACTAATCTGAAAACTGAACTTGGAGAAGGTGCCTTGCTCAGTCACCGCAAGTGTGAGGGCCTATGCTGGACTCCAAGTCTCCTGGACTCCGAAGTTTGTGCTCTCAGATTTTCTTTTAACAATGAGATATATATAGCAATCTCACAATAAAGTAAATGTAATAATTTGGGACTCTGAGATTAAAATTCTATAAAGATAGTTATAAACATTGATATAGCAGCAAAATTTAAACTTCACTCACCTACTTCAATCTAGAAGATATATAAAAAGGAAGCACAGGGGCCTCCCTGGTGGCACAGGGGTTAAAGTCTCAGCACTATGAGCTATCACCAGCCACCACAGTATGAGTTCAATCCCCAGCAAGGGAGTGACCCACATGGCATCAGACCTCTCCTGTCCCCTCACTGTTCCCCTTAACACTGTAGTTCAGTATATCTGCCTGTTCTGCGCCCTACTCCACCTCTGGTAAATCCTCACAGCACCCCCCAATTCTGGCTATCCCCAGTTCTATATGCATAAATAAATCAATATTTTAAAAAACACAAAGGAAAAGCACTTTTATATTAACATACTCAAACCTGTAAGTTCTGCAAGGTTTGCAGAAATATAGATTGATTTAATACAAATGTCTTAAAACTTCCTGAGAATCAGTAGTCTTAAAATTTATTTTCTCCGGCCCTCCCTGGTGGCGCAGCGGGTTAAAGCACAGCACTAAGAAGCTTAAGCCACTTCCACACAAGTTCGATCCCCGCCTGCCCCGGAGGTGACCACATGGTGCAGCAGACCTCTCCTGACCCACCCGCGGCTCCCCTCAGCAGTGTACTTCGTCGATCTGCCTGTTCTGCTCCCCACTGTGTCTCTGGTGAATCCTCTCACCCTCCACATCTCTGGCCTGTACCCCAGTTCTGTACGAATAAATAAATCTTAAAAAAAAAAAATTATTTTCTGTGCTTAAACAAGATTTAAAAAAACCAGAACACGTAAGTAAAAAAATGTGGAGGGCCCGCCCTGGTGGTACAAAGGGTTAAAGCGCAGCACCATGAAGCTCTCCACAGCCACTTTAGAGCAAGTTCTGCACTGCAATAGTAGGAAATGGATAGTTACACTGATGCTACTGCTACTGCTCTGCGTCTCAGAGAGGATGCCTCTGTCTTACTACTACCATTAGAAATAAGATGGACCATGGCTCTTCCTGGAAGCACAAATCTTCATCTTTTTAGCCCTGTGTCTATCAAACTGCAGGGATTCAGTAAGTAGAAAATGTTAGGTAAATAAACATGAGTGGGCGACAAGACAGTCTCTCTGGAGGCTGGTCTGTACCAACCGGGCAGGCATGCTCCGAGCACCCACCCTGCACACTGCATCAGAGCAAACAAAAGTCTTTGTTCTCAAAACATGCAACATCTGACCCTGCAATTTCCTCTACTGAAACACTATTGATGCCCACTATGGATTTCAAATTTCAACATATGGTTGAAAATTTCAAGTGTTTAGTATTATTTTTCTGAACTCTTTATAAACAAAGGTAGACAAACACACAATATTCTACAGAAAGCTGGTACAAATTTTAAAAATGGAAGCAGTTACTTGAGCTAAGAGGCTTGTGCAAAGCGGCTGATGTCCGTTTCTTACCCTTTGTGTTCATGCAGGAGTCTGAACACCGCACAGCACTCTGGCTGCAGGCCCCTCACTTTGAGCGCTTTCATCAGGCAGTCGTGCAAGCTCATTCCGTTTCGCACATTGACCTACAGACAAAGCATGGTTGTTGAGACAACACGGGCCGGACACCCCTCACAAAGGTGAGTGGGGAAACAAAGGCACAGCCGAGAGGGCCATGTAGATGCTTTCTGACAGGTAAAAACAGAGAGGGGACACAACCTGATGCCCAGGAACGCGAGCATGTTGCGGGGGTGTTGGAGGGACCTATGGTGTTGGGGAGAAATATTTTTCAGAGTAATCAAAAAGCAAGATTGTTTAAAGGGTAGGGAAACAGACATATTATATTGCATGTCTCTGTATCTTAGGAGTGTGGCGAGAGACACAGCCATCAGGAGAAAGCAGGCAGGAGAGAATACAGCTCACTTTCTGACTCACTGAAATGTACGGGCATGAACATCTACCAGAAAGGAAAATAAGACAATCGGATCGAAAAACAAGCATCAGTTCTTCCAGTCAAATTCTATCTTTCAACCAATTTTTAATAATAGTTGACTTTCCCAACAAATATTCCTTGTCATATGCGCTTTACACTATTGAGGGAAAACAGGAACAGAGAGATTAGAGCTTCTGCTTGCACTTAAGATAAGCACCATGGCCGGTCCTGTCAAGCGCACGCCGGCATCCCAGTGTCTTGGCAGTTTGCCCCCCTCACATTCCCCACACCCAATCTTCCCAATGAAGGTGAGTGTGCAGAGGCCCAGCAGCCAGTGTGAGTGCTAGGGTGTGAAAACTTCCAGTAAGATCTGAAGAGACTGGGTTTTTAAAGCCAACAGAGCTAATCAAAAGGAAGCCACTGGAGCGAATGCACTGGGGTAGCAGATGCCCCGCCCCCACCCAGGGGGCTGTGAGCAGGGGTTTGTATCTGATTTAAAGGTTTAAGATATCTTTTCTTTAAGTAATAACTCAAAATGTTCCCTATTTTAAAGGTTTCCTGAAGCAATGATACCCTTAGAAAGATCCCACCAACTCCCAGCTCTTCAGAAACAACCACACAAAATGAGCTATCCAAAGTGAAGACTAGACACCTGTGCTTTGGAAACTGTAAAGTGCTGTCTGTATTAAGTCATTAATCCTCACTGAAAGTCACCAATCTTAAGAGTCCATCTAATATCCTCAATCACCAGGGCATTTGAATCATCCAATGAATTTATGAATATCTAGATTGCCAGCCTCGTCCTCCTCCTAGCAATAATTAACAGTCCTTAGCTATGGGCCACTCGCTCATCCAGCATAAGCCAGGCAGCAGCGCTTAGTCAAAGACAGTATGCTCACAAAACAAGGACAGAACGAATGTTCTTGCCTACTGAAGGCCCAGTGACGGAGGAGCGAATTAAGGAGATGTGGCATCTACACACGTTGGACTACTACTTGGCTACTTAAAAAAAATTAATGTCTGCTATTTTTGACAAGGACTGAATGGCAGAGAATGATGCTAAGTTCAGAAAGAGAAAGACAAACACCACATGATTTCACGTACTTGTGGAATATAGAGAAAGAAAACAGGAAACTGACAAAACTGAACCAAAGCAACCCTAGAAACACGACGGCAGAATCAGAAGGTGGGGGTGACACAAAGCAGGGAAAAAGCCCAAGGGCCTGGAGTAAAGGACTGTGGGAAGACTTTGGTGGCAAGCACAGTCTAGCCCCATGCAGCTGAGATGTGAAGCTGTCCCCTTAAATAGTGCGGTACACAATGCTACCTCAATTAAAAAGACACACCCTGTCTTTGATCTGCAAAAATAAAAACTACTAATTATTAAATCTACAGTTAGTTAAATCACATCCACATCCTTTCTCCTCTGCCACTCTCCTCTTTACAGCTTCCCGTGGATATTCGGTGAAATGTGACGAGTCTCTGGAGCCCACTAAACCACCATGAAAGTCACTCTTGTCCCAGCAGTGAAGTGACCTGGGAGTGAGCAGAAAACAGCTGCTGACAGTGCTGGCCACACAGGGCTCCCTCCCTCCTGCAGTGCTCCTCGGCAGCTGGGTGCTTGGTGAAAGAGGCTAGCTCTCACCACAAAAACCAGGGCCACTTCTGCCAGAATCTTCTCAGACACAGTAGAAGTTAAGCTGCCAAGTCCCTGATTCCCAAACACCACTGGCCATGCTGAAATGAAGGGTGTCAAGGACTAGACAGATGTAGAAGAAAATCACGGCTAGATAAAACCTCGGAATTGGTCACTTGGTTATTGTATTCAGCATGAGGATCGCTTCTGAAAGATCAAAATATTACATAACATGTCTAGATGATACAGCTTATAAAAGGCAAAATGGGGATTTAAATGTGAACCTGGCTGTCTTAAAGGTTCCTACACATAATCATGAGCCAAACTACTCCCAGTCTTCCAGGCAAACTGGCAGTGGGTGGGGATGGAGCAGAGAGCCTCAGCAGCACCCAGAAGCAGCACCAGCTGGGCCTTCAACTTCCCATCACATTCATACTTCCCACCTGTGCTGGCCATTTAATAGAAAATTAATGAGAATTAGTGGGTAGAAAGCATTTTGCAAATAAAAGAACAATGCTGAACTATAGAAGATTGTTACTAGTTATATTTGCCTTTTGAATTTTTGCCTTTACTTCAAAATGTGCAACACTGCAGCTGGGAGGCTTCTTAGCTTCACAAGAGACGTGTAAAGAAAACTGAGGAAATCATTAAACACCAGCTGAGAAAACCCCAGACTGGACGCACCAGCTTCTTAGCTGTGCGCCCGCACCTTGGTGGCCAGAATGAGCATGTCGACTTCACACAGGGAATGTTAAGGGTGAGAAAAAGGAGACAAAGAAGTTTTAGCCTAAGATCTTCTCAAATGTTCCACCAAGCAAAATTAGCACAACTTCACTTTTCTACTTCAAACAGATGAGTTTTTATCCAGGACCGCAGAAAACCACATGAGCAGAAACTTCTTAGAAGAGCTGGGGGTTTTGTGTTAGAAAACAAGTGGCTGTGTCCTGCCATGACATCTGCGGGAATCTGTCACTGTGCCACAAAAATAAACTGTGAAGAAGTAAGAGGCTCCAGTACCCCGAAAGGAGACCAACGCTGTGGTTTGTGACCCCCCTCTCCTGCTTTGCTAGCGGCCTGTGAAATACACCAGAATAATTTTTTATGTAATTTTAGTGTCTTCTATATATTTGATTGCAATATCCAAAAAAATTTATTGAACATTTTGCTTTCAAGAAAACTGCTTTTATTTTTTAATTAGAAAAGGTCTAAGGAAGCTTTTGGAGGGGGAGGGGAAGTCTTTGAACTATACCCCCTCTTTAAGAATGCACTTTTGTTTGAAGTGACAGAAAAGACAACATTCCAGGCAAGAATAGTAATAGAATGAAGGTAAAGAAGTAGGGAGATGGGGACATGGCAGGTGTGGAAGGAATTACTGGAAAGCCAAGCAATAAAGACATTTCTTAAATGACAGTGAATTTGTGCCTGTCTCTAAGATGGGTCATCTCCATATTTTCTACAGGCAGATGGACAGCTAGATTTTCTGAGAGGAATGTTCACATACCACCGTTCTTTGTTTGTTCGGTAAGAAAACACGGATAGTGTTGTTTGTCTTCGAAGAGTCCGTAAGTTTGCCATCATCCGATGCCCGACGCTGATAGCCAAACTGCTGAACTATTGTAGGCGAAATGCAGCTGGGGCCATCAAACACTGCATCTTTGAATCCAAAACCATTGCTGATCGTCTTCCAGGCCCCCTGTATGTGCTCCATTGATGCAGCTTACACGATACTTAAACCTGTTTTAAAAGAAAAAAATTACCATTCTAGAACAAGAGGCAATGAACTCAACAACACAATTTAGAGTAACTGAAAACTGTGTGGGTTTTCTCATTATACCTTCTTCTTAATCAATCAGAAAATGACCATGGATTTCCAAAATATTTCATAGAGAGCTGAAAAATGAGCAAATGGGGGCCAGAGATCGAAGATTCATCAAGGGTTACACCACCAGTTAAAAGGAAACCGGAACACAAGCCCAGGTCTCCTGGCAGCTAGTCTGAGACTGTCTCACTTAGTTTTCCAAGTATTATAAAATAGGTATGAGCAGCTACCCTTGAGTATGAGTAACACATTAGTACTTGATGAAAAAAAAAAAGTGTTAGCCATAATTTCCCGCCTTTAATGAAGGAAAAGAAATTAGAATTGCTAGGATTTATATTAGACACTTTATATATAAATTATCTCATTTAATTTGTATAAAGACCCCAAAGATTCTAAATCCCTTCTTCCACCCACTTATCGTTTAATTTTTACACAAATTAAGGCACAGAAATATGATGCTTCTTGCCCAAGAACATTTTCAGAAACTCATAAATAAGCAACCTAGTTCTCCACATTGTTGAAGTTTCCACATACAAGATCTCATTAGAAATGCAATTCCCAGCTAACAGCCAAAAGGCCCTGTACCACTGTCTTATCAAAATGAAAAGACATCCTACTGAATGGGTTAAGGTATAAGCCTAGCCAACAAAAGACTAATACCCAAAATATAGATGTAAGAACTCATAAAATAAAAAGCAAGCCACCTGTAAAAAAAATGAACAGAGGATATGAAAACACATCTCCAAATAAGAAATACTGATGGCTAATAGGCACTTGAAAAGATGTTCATCTTTTATTACTAGAGAAACGAAAATCAAAACATCACTGAGACATGACCTCACACCTGTGAGAATGGCTATCATCCAACAGACAAGAAACAACAAGTCATGGAGAGAATGTAGACAGAAGATAACATTTATATACTGTGGTGGGACTGTAAATTGATGCAACCAATATGGAAAGCAGAATGGAGTCCTCAAAAATATCCAGTTTTGTATGCATAAATAAACAAAAATAAATATTCAGAAATTCCCTACAATCCAGTTTTCCCACTTACTGGTATATACTCAAAAGATAATCCAAAGAGATACACACACCTCCGTGTTTATAGCGCTATTTACAATAGCCAAGAAGAGCTGGGCCTGACGCGTCCATCAACTGATGAATGGATAAACATGTGGTATGCATGCATGATGGAATACTACTCAGCTATCTACAAGAAAAATACTGACACCTGCAACAGCAGAGACTGACCCAGAAGGATTATACCTCAATGAGCTAAGTCAAAAAAAGACAAACACGGTATGATTTAACTCATTTGTGTTATACAGAGAAAACAGATGAATTATATAAAACAAAAATGAACATCTGGACTGTAAGGCTAATCAATGTTTACCAGAAGGTAGTGGAAAGCAGGGACAAAGGGTGTGGGTGAACTGAGAAAATGGGACAAAGGTATAGGGAAGAACAGAAGTTGATGCTCAACAATGAACTTTCTACACACTGATTTTCAATGATGCACACTCAAAAGTTATACAACATGTTACATGAATCTTAAAATTTAAATTAAAAAATTTTCATTTAAAACAACATATATATCTTTCCATAAAGGACTGCTATTTGTAATATACAAAGGTTCCTAAAAATTATTAGGAAAACGAAGAACAATGATACACACACACACACAAAACAAGAGTTAAATGCACAAAACAGAAATACAAAAGTCATAAGCACATCTGTTTATAAAGTTGAGAAATGCAAAGTTAAGATACTATATTTAGTATCAGATTTAAAGCTGAAAAAATCTATCACAAATATCAGTGCAAATGTACCTCTCATACTTTTCTGTGAAGACTGTAAATCCACAGTCTAACAATCTAAAAAGTGTCTGTTAGCTATTTAAAGCTTTATATTTACATACCAATCTGTAAGGGGGTAAGAGGGAGCGAAAAGGGTGGAGGGGAGAGCCCAGCAAAACACACAGAGGAATATTTAGAACAGCATTCTGTAATATCAACAGTGAACTGCCTCAGACCCAAAGTCATGGACTAAAATAGAAACAATTTCTTGCAGCACCAACACACTGGCTAAAAGACTAATTTTTTTTTTAATTAATGGGGTGCAGGCCAAAGGTGTGGTGGTGAGAAGATTTACCAGAGACAGAGTGGGGAGCAGAACAGGCAGAAGTATTGAAATCCACTGCTGAGGTGAGCAGGGGGGCTGCGCTAACTTGATAGTGCTGTCTTTAATCCCTTCACCACCAGGGAGGCCCTAAAGGACTAATTTAAAGAATATTTATCCAGAATACTCTGTCTAGGGAAAATATTGCCTAAAATTATGAGAAAACTCTTATTTTGCCTTAGCAAACTTAAAAAAAAAGTTAAAGCTTTAAATAGGGAATACTTACATAAATACGCACACACACACATATATACACACACATACATGTAAGTAGAACTATCAGAATTTACTGCTGAAACTATAGATAAGTCTTCCTAAGTTAAGAACGAGGCCAATTCTATCCATCGTCACCAATACATTTTTAAATACTTTAAAGGACTATATATGTTACATATTAAGGGTAAACCAAATATCAAAGAGATAAATTTAAAATGTTCATGAAGGGCCCTCTTTGATGGCAAAAGGGTTACGTCTCAGCACTATGAAGATATCTGCAGCCACTGCAGCAAAAGTTCAATCTTTGGCCAGGAAGGTGACCCACACGGCCCGGCAGACCTTTCCTGTCCTGCCTGCTGCTACCCTCAGCAGTGGATTTCAGTAGATCTGACTGTTCTGCTCCCCACTCTGTCTCTGGTGAATTCTCTCACCACCTGCACCTCTGGCCTGTACCCCAGTTCTTGTATGCATAAATAAATTAATCTTTTTAAAAATAAAATTAAATGTTCATGTATTTCTTGGTATTTATGCAGCCTTTCCAATGCTTACATTAAATTATACTGTAGAACTCAAAGAGACAGATTCACTCCTAAGGCGCCCCTGTTCACAACAGTCAAGGTATGGGAACAACCTAAGTGCTCCAAGACAGATGAGTGGATTACAACAATGTGGTCTGTACACACAATGGAATCCTACACAGCTATTTAAAAAAAAATAAATTCTCCCATTAGTTACATGGATATAACTGGAAGGAATTATGTAAGTGAAGGAAGTCAGAAGGGTAAAGTCAATACTAGGTGATTTCACTCTTATGTGGAATACAAAGAAACAGAGCCGGTTGGGGGGAAAGGGCCCCAATGGATTAGGATGGAAGTTGTTGGTGCTTTGGTGATGGATGTGGTATAGTAACATCCATTTCAATAGGTGTAAATGTATACACCTAAAAGTGTTGCAAACCAACACTGCACCTCAATTTAAAAGTTTTTGAAAAAATAACCACATGCCTTTTGCAGCAACATGGATGGAGCTGGAAGGGATTATGTTTAGTGAAATAAGGCGGAAAAATACCAGGTGGTTTCACTCACAGCAGGAGTATAAAGGACCAGGGGAGAAAACAATAGTAACAATAATGAACAACTATATACCAGAGGCATTTTATGGGGGTGGAGTGGGGAATGGGATCAAAAATGGGGGTGTGAGGAGGGGAGTGCACGGGACTATGGTGATCGCACACAGGTGATTTGGTGATGGGAAGCCCAAGGGGATTACAACTGAGATGGAAAAGGGCATAAAATGATGTGAAAATAAACTATTAAGAAAAAATTTTGTTGAATTTTTTAAAATTATATGGCTTATAACAGGAGTATTAACTATGACATTTAAAGATAATTCTGTTAAAAAGTTTACGTAGAGTCTAATTTTAAACATTCACTATGGTCCAATGATAAAAAATATTAAGCATCTTTCTTTAGATAATAGATAAGTCAGTGTGTGGTACACACACACACACACAGTAACCTCATTATCAGAAAAGTTCCCAGACTCTAAACACCTAGTTGGCAAGGTAGCCACATAATTTGCATTCTCAGACTAAACACATACCTTTTACAAGAAAAAATGCAGCAAAAAATGTCATTTACTGTGAAAGTCGAATTCTGAATTATTTGAAAGTCCACCATTTATTTGATATGAATTCTTCTATCATATTCTAGAATTCAGGTTAAATCCAAACTGTTTCTTCTGCTCTAGACGCCTTTCTTTGCCCTCACCTTTTTTAAAAACATAAACATACATTTTTTATTTTATTTAAAGGTTTGTTTACTTATTTATGCACACAAGAACTGGGGTACAAGCCAGAGATGCAGGGGGTGAGAGGATTCACCAGAGACAGAATGGGGAGCAGAACAGGCAGATGTACTGAAATACACTGCTGGGGGAGCAGCGGGCGGGTCAAGGGAGGTCTGCCGCACCATGTGGGTCATCTCCCCGGCCAGGAATC
>NW_004567134.1:14799154-14830905 GCF_000260355.1 Condylura cristata | reverse complement strand
CCTCCTGGCCCGCCCGCTGCTCCCCTCAGCAGTGGACTTCGTTGATCTGCCTGTTCTGCTCCCCACTCTGTCCCTGGTGAATCCTTTCACCCTCCGCATCTCTGGCCTGTACCCCAGTTTTGTATAAATAAATAAATCTTAAAAAAAAAAAGGAAAGAAAGAAAAGAAAACCAGGAAGGTGTAATTTAAAGGACAAGAATTGGTGAAACATTGTAGCATAGACAACACATTTTTTTTTTGAAGATTTATTTATGCATACAGAATTGAGGTACAGGCCAGAAGTGCAGGGGCGGTGAGAGGATTCACCAGAGACTGAGTGAGGAGCAGAACAGGCCGATTGACAAAGTACACCGCTGAGGGCAGCAGCCAGCAAGGCAGAAGAGGTCTGCCGCGCCATGTGGGTCACCTCCGGGGCGGAGTTCAAACTCATGCTGAAGTGGCTTTAGCTTCTTAGTGCTGTGCTTTAATCCGCTGTGCCACCAGGGAGAACCGGCAACACATTTTTTAAGTAATGCCCTTATTTACCCTGTCTGACTTTTAAGCAAAACTAGTCACCTGCAAATCTGAACAATCAAAGCTAGGATTTTTCTCAGCCTAATGTTCCTCTCTCCCCTAAAGAGACTATCACTACTTCACTGCACTTCTAGGAGTTCCTTCTGTCTCCAAATGCATCTTTTTTGTTTTTCTGACTCCTACACTTCCTCCTGCAGTAACTGTGAATGTACCTCAAGACAATTTCACTGTATCTCCAATTGTTTCACTTACTACCCTCAATTACAGTGGAAAGTGTGGGGGACATCTCTATGTTGTCTCCCAAACCCACACTCCTTTTTTGAGAAATCCCTTCTCCCAAAGAATAAACCCCCAGGTGAGCTGCTCATATGTTTATCTCCATGATCCTGCCCCTGTAAGTCTCAGTATAACTGAATAGAGCAAGGATCCAAGTTGAGAATTTGACTTGAAATTGAGACACCAAACAGATGATCTTTTGAACTGAGGACATATAAACACAGACGCTATAGAAAAGAATGTTGGTCTATGAATGGCCAAAGCAGTTAAAAGCAAGTGTGCTGCAAAGATGGCGACATTCTCCAAACTGGTCTATGGATTCAACACAATCCCTGTAAGAATTTCAGTTGGGTGTTTTTGTAGAAACTGACACGTCAATCCTAAAAATTCTAATGGAAACTCAAGGCAGACAAAACATAACAATCTTAAAAATGGAGAACAAAGTTGAGGACTCACACTTCCATTTTCAGTGGAACAGAAATGAGAAGGATGTCATACAAGTCAAAGATCCCGGCACAAATGGAACCGGAACAACTGGGTATTACATGCAAAAGAATAAAGTTGGACCCCTACTTCACAGTATATGCAAAAATTAATCCAAATGGATAAAGATCTAAATAAATACAAAAGCTAAAACTATAAAACACGTAAAAGAACAGGACTAAATATTTATAATTTTGGATTTGGCAGAGGTTTCTTAAAGTACCTGCAACAAAAGAAAAATCAGATAAACTGGACTTTATCAAAATCAAAAACTTCTGTGCTTCAAATGACACCATCCAGAGAATAAAAACTGGGAGGAAATATTCATAAATCAAGTATCTGATATAAATATTTTATATTATATGGAATAAAGAACTCTTACAAGTCAATAATGAAGACAACCAAATTTTAAAACAAGTCAAGGATATAAAAAGCCAGTAAGAATTTTAAACAGTGTTTATCACTAATCATTAAGGAAATGATAATCAAAACTACAAGATACACCATACTTCACACCCACTAGGATGGCTCTTACAAAAAGTAGAAGGAAGAACTGTTGGTAAGCATGTAGAGAAACTCTTGTGCACTGCTAGCAGAAATGTAAAATGGTACAACCACTATGGAAAATAGTGTGGCAGTTCCTTAAAACACTAAAAATAGAATTATCAAATTATCCCACAAATTCTCTTCTGCTCCCCACTCTGAATACAGATGCAAAACAACTAGAAGCAAGGACTAGACATTATACTTGCACATCCATGTTCAAAGCATCCTTTTCACCATAACAAAAGTAAAAGTGGAAGCAACCCAAATATTTGCCAACCAAGCTGCTGAACAAAATGTGCTACACACACACACAAATACCATTAAGCCTTTAAAAAGAAGATATTCTGATGAAGCTACAACACGGATGAAATTTGAGGAATAATGCTAAATGAAATAAAATAGTCATAAAAGACAACTATTGTATATTATATGGTGTGCCTAGAGTAGCCAAATTCACAGAAATAACAAAGCAGAATGGTAGTAGCCAAGAGCCGGACACAGAAGAAGGGAGTAAGAATAGGTACAGCCTTTCAGTCTGAGAAGATGGAAAAGTTCTGAAGATGGTGGTGATGTAAAGTTATGGCAGTGTGAATATACTAAATGCAACTATACACTTAAAAATGTTTAGGATGGTAAATTTATGTTGTGTATATTTTACATTTTTAAAAAAGATTTATTTATGCATACAAGAGCTGGGGTGAAGGCCAGAGATGCAAGAGGTAAGAGAATTCACCAGAAACAGATTGGGGAACAGAACACACTGAAATATACTGCTGAGGGGAGCAGCAGGGAGACAGGAGAAGTCTGCTGAACCAAGTGGGTCACCTCCATGGCCGGAGATTGAACTTGAGCTGCAGTGGCTATGGACAGCTTCATAGTTCTGTTTGTCTTAATCCCTTGTGCCACTATGGAGGCCCCTACACTTTTTTTTTTTTTTAAAGGAAGCTGCTGAAACCTAAGCAAAACAAAAAAAGAGAGCATATTGATCATTACAAGTCAAAACACTATTAAAAGTCATTGATACTGCAGGTCTCCCTGGTCGTATGGGGTTTAAAAATAGCGCTATCAAGCTACTGCCGGCCACTGCAGCATGAGTTCTATCCCCAGTCCCCAGCCAGGGAGCTGACCCTCATGGCGCAGCAGACCTCTCTTGTCTCACCCATTGCTCCCCTCAACAGTACTGTATTTCAGTAAATCTTCCTGGTCTGCTCTCTTACCTCCCCCTCACCTCTGGCCTATACCCCAATTCTAGTATGCATAAATAAATAAATCTTTAAAGAAAAAAAAAGTCACTGATACTGAATTTGGAGGCATTGGGCAGGGCCCATGCACCATCCTGGACCTGTGGTTTTGTCATAAAAGGAGGTGTGAAGGACTAGGTCAGTTCCACTCCCAGGAGTTTCAGGACCCCTGTTAACTCTAAATGTAAAATAAAAGACCCTCACTCCTTTCAACATTTCCAAATACATCTCATAAAACTATTCCAGGTGTTTTCTCTCCAGTGGATTGTACTTATAAAACATCAGGGTGGGCCCACAGGTATCAAAACCTCAGAATATAAGACTATTCTTCCATAGATGCATTGTTGCTAACAGCAAAAAGATTAAAAACCTCCATTCTGTAGTCCAGGAGACAGCCTGGACTTTTGTCGGCGTCTCCAGTGAAGGAAGGTCCTGGAAGACCGAGTCCATGCTGTGGATTCTGACACTGTGTAGGAAGTGCCAACTGAGCTCAGGAGAGCTGAATTCTCAGACGCTCTTGTGTTAGGACTGTTTGGCATGGGGAAGCAGCTCCACACAAGACCTATACATGAGGTAACTAATATTTTAAAGTATGTGTACAATACACCTTTTATATGTCCTTTACTTTATTAAGTCAAATTCAAAAATCAAAGATTTTTAAATGGGAGGGAGGGCAGACTACAGAAGAAAGAGCAACCAGCGTAACACAAGACTTCAAAGAACCTTCAGGCTTTAAGAACTGGCATTTAATCTACTGTAAAGTTAGCTGTAATCTGGCAGAAACGTTTCAAAAACAGTGATAGTGAATGTTAAGCGACAACAGAGTTGTGTGTTTCCTTTGCATTCTTCAGACACTTGTCAGTCTGGTTGCCGGATCATCACTGTATTTACCCATATAAATTCCCAGACTCCTCAGCGTTTGCTGTGGATAACCTGCTTTGAAAAAAAGGGGTAATAAAGCTTGTATGTAAAGAGCACAAAAGACAAAAAAAGCCTTTGGACCTGCCCTATTGATGACAACATCTAGAATTAGAATACTTGACAACTACAGGAAAACTACCCAATTGGCACGATACATTTACTGATTGACAGTCCATTAAAATCAAGTAACAGGCCCTCCCTGGCGGCACAGCGGGCTAACGCGCAGCACTGAGAAGCTAAAGCCACTTCAGCACGAGTTCAATCCCCGCCCCAGAGGTGACCACATGACGCTGCAGACCTCTCCTGACAGAACCACTGCTCCCCTCAGCAGTGTGCTTCATTGATCTAACAGTTCTGCTCCCCACCGGGTCTCTGGTGAAGCCTCTCACCACCTCTGCACCTCTGGCGTGTACCCCAGTTCTGTATGCATAAATAAGTAAATCTTTTTTTAAAAAAATCACATGGGTGATTTGGTGATGGGAAGCCCAAGGGGATTGCAACTGATATGGAAAAATGCACAAAAAATTATGTAAAAGCAAGTCATTATATTATTTTTAAAAAAATCAAGTAACAGTTCATAAGATCCGAAACAAAATTCAGCTAATTAAAAACCCACTGAAGCCATCATAGAATTCTACTATGCTGGAGTTACTTCCAGAGTTTGATTTATTAGTATTTTCTGGCATTTCCCCTCATAGTTTTTGTTTTTTATTTTAAGTAGGATGTTTTATCTTAGTATTTTTTTAAAAAGATTTTATTTTTGCACACAAGAACCAAGGTACAGGCCAGAGGTGCAGGGGATGAGAGGATTCTCCAGAGACAGAGTGGGGAGCAGAATAGGCAGATTGAAATACACCACTGAGGGGAGCAGTGGGCCAGGCAGGTAGGTCAGTTCTGTGCATGGGGGTCACCTCCCTGTGCCAGGGATTGAACTTGTGCTGCAGGCTGCAGTGGCTGCAGATAGCTTCATCGTGCTGTAAAGCCCCTTGTTCCACCAGAGAGGGCCCCTTCATATTTTTTTTTATTAATCCGCAAAATAAAACCAGGCACCATTCTCATTCACTTGCTGCCACACTAAGCAGTAAATACTTTCTACCTACACAACACATAGCCAATACATCCTAAATACACACTGCTGAAAATGAAAAGTGGTTTTAAATCACAGCACCTCTACTGAAGAACAAGAGAAATGTGTCAATTAAGTATGCATAAAGTCATGCTGAACAAAGGCTGTAGAATGAGAAGTGTTCAGATTAGAGAAGGAGGGCACAGTTCAGCCTAGAAGAAATACAATTCTGGGTATGCAGCTTACAACAAAGATGCCTACTTAAGCATAACCATATAATAGTAGTTTTAACGCTTAGATGTTAATATAAAATATTATTTATATACATAAGTTACCAAGGGTGAAACCAACTGAATATTAAGCAAAATTAAAGAGAAAAACACGCTTTAAAAAGTTACGATTTCCAGCAACTTCCAGAACATGGAAAAACCTAATACCTGGGAAGACCACCACATTTTCACATCATGTTTGCAAATGATTCTACAATCAGATAGCAACCACTCTATTTGCCATGGGGTCAAATGCCTTAAGCTATACCTGGTAGCCCTAAGAATAATTCTCTAATTTAGTAAGGATGAAGCGAATTCATAATGAATAAAAACAAGAACAGTTGAATGTCAACAGGCTTTATAGGCTACAATTAATTGACTTCTATAGTTCAACAAGTTCCTCAAACTCCTTCTTGAATAATTAAAAAATATAGAAATGTTAAGGAAAACATCAAAGTAAACTCAATTTTTCTTTAAACCAGGAGTAGACTCTCAAGAGTTTCCATGAACAACATGCACCAGAAGAGCCAATGAGTTTACTACACTATGCCAACCAGAAAGTCTAAAGAGAAAAACAGGCTAGTGATTTTCTTTTCCTTATACTTTCAAGAAATAATCTTTTCAAAAATCTAAACATTAGCAGGAAGACAAGGTGCAAGTCCTATCCATAATACCTTGCACTCTGGCCTCCAGCAATAAATCAGAACTACCACTTAAACTTCAGATGTTAGCAAAGCCACAAGCATTCTGCTGGCCTCAGCAAAAAGTAGTGTGTGCCTTATTTCCGGAGGGTCTGTAGCTCGATGAACACTGCCCCCACAAAGCACCCAGTGTCTGAAAAACTGGCTATAGCAGGTACAATACTCTGGCATGCAAACATGTTACAGACTGAGCAATGGAGGTGGTAAATATAGGGGCCATACTATGTTTGTGGAACTGATTTGTTTTAAAATCTGGAAAAAAATCAAGTTTACTTCCTAGCAACTACTAAGAAGTGATCTGCAGAGGACACCTGCATAGTTTATTCTGACACAATCCAGTAGAATGCCAGGCTGTGAAGGCACTTCAAACTCAACCTCCTCATTTTAGCACCCTCAGCCTGAGGCCTAGCTCCAGCAGTAATGTGAGTAATGTGAGTATTCAAAGGCATTTCTGAAAACGAATAAACAGTGCCAGATTACAAACTAGAAAACAAAATAAACTTTCAAAAATCCTGGTAGGGTTTCACTGTTATTTTGTGTTTTGAATTTACTGGATGCTATTAAAAAAATTTTTTTGAAAGCAAGACTGCTCAAAGTGCAAGATTAGGGCTCCTTCAAGGCACAGGCATTAAAGACACAGTGCCTGGCCCTCTCCAGGGAGCTAACCCATGTGATGAAGCAGACCTCTTCCCTAGCCCTGCCATCCCTCTTCCCCTCAGCAGTGTGTTTCAGTCCATCTGCCTGTTCAGCCCCCCACTCTGTCTCTGGTGAATCCTCTCAAAAACTCCCCCAACTCTGGCCTGTATGCCAGTTCTTGTATGCATAAATAAAGCTTTAAATAAATAGATTTTTTAAATTAAAAAAAAGTGCAAGGTTATTAGGAAGGAGCACATATAAACTATTATTTAGTAGCCTAGGGATAAGTCAAATCCTCAGACTATCATTATGGAAATGTGACCCCAGTGCTTGGGTGTAGCTCTACCCTGTTTGGTAAGGTCCATCTCCTACCTAAAGCCTAATCTGAGACATAAAAGTCTGGATGGGAAATGCTGCTTTACCAGCCTCTGGAAGTATAGACCAGTGAGCCCTCACTCAACCTTTCTCATTGTTTTGTCCACAGCTCCTCTCTCCTGGAAGAGGTGGTCAGAGACCTTTGGACTATGCGAAGAAAAACCAATTTCAACAATCCTGATTGAGGCAACTTCAGGTGTTAAAGGTAAAGAATCAAAAAGTCCTAAACCTTCTGCTTAAGGGTGAAAAAGCAACTGGGAAAACTTGGGAATAAGGTTGACTTTGCCAAATATATCTTACTTGCCCTCTGCAAAGGGAACACATTCACATACAACAAATGTAAATACAATGAAGGAAGTTAAATATTCTCAAAAAACGCCTCAGCAAATCGGTGCAAGAAACTCTGAAAAACTTCATTTTATAGTTTTCTCCAAAAACCATATTATAGTTCATTTAAAAATACAAACTTGGTGAACAAAAATACCTACCATGGCAAACACTCTGGTGTTAGGTGAGGGTTTTGAAGAGATTCTTGAACAATCTACCTATTCCTAGTTTCTGGGGATGCAGCAATACATTCTGTGTGGCTGGAATAGATTCCACAAAGTTTACTTCAGTCAAAAGAACTTGAAATCATACAAAACTTCACAGTTTGTTGCCTCTCTCCAATATCTCACAGGAATGTTAAAATTAAACAGACTAAACGTATTTCTAACACCCTTTGTTAGGAAACATAAACTTCAGGGTCTCCCTGGTGGCACAGGGAGCACTGCCAAGCTGCCCGCACCCGCTGAGCACAAGCTCTATCTCCTCCAGGGACTGACCCGCATGGCGCAGCAGACCTCTCCTGTCTCCCCACTGCTCCCCTCAACAGGGTATTTCAGTACATCTGCCTGTTCTGTTCCCCACTCTGTCTCTGGTGAGTCCTTAAAAATTTAAGAGAAAACAAATTCAAATCCTCTGACTCTAAATCATGACTTGATTATATAAAACACACTGATTTTTTTTTAAAAGATTTATTTATGCACACAGAACTGGGGTACAGGCCAGAGATGCAGGGGCAGTGAGAGGATTCACCAGAGACAGAATGGGGAGCAGAACAGGCTGACTGTCGAAGTCCACTGCTGAGGGGAGCAGCGGGCAGGTCAGGAGAGGTCTGCCACGCCATGTGGTCACCTCCAGGGCAGGCGGGGATCGAACTCATGCGGAAGTGGCTTCAGCTTCTTACCGCTGCACTTTAACCGGCTGCGCCTCAGGGAGGGCCCAAAACACACTGATTTTTAAAAAGAATTATTTCATGTTGTTACTATTATACTATTTTGAAGTAAATACTTTTACAATTATTATGTATTGCTTATAAACATTTTAAAAATATTGTTTACAATACAGGCATCAGGCCTCTATGTGGATAAGGGGAAATATATATTATAATGTAAAATTTTCTTCATATTTAGATTACATCACTTCTAATATTAAATGAATTAGTCTAAATACACTGAAAACAGTCCTATATCTAGTGCCTTTTCTATCCTGACCTTTCTTCCTACCCATTAAAGGATGCAGAATACACAGAGGATGTATCAAAAACATATATCCTTTTATTCAGAAAGTTAACTCATAATCTACAGCACATGGCTAAGAATTTAAGACAAAAACAATGAATAATTTACAAAATTTCTTTTAAGTTATTCTTTTTCACCTTCAAAAGTTTTTCTCCCCAGAATTGGTTATACAGGTTAGAGAAAATAAAATCTCTATGTAATAAGACAAGTGATGAACAACAAACCATGACTCACTAATTCTGAGTATTAGTCAATATAAAAGAATTCCTATACATCCAACCTGGGCACTGCCCAAGAGTTAAAATTCTTCTGTAATATTATCCAGCTGCCCCGAGGTTTTCCTTGGTTTAAAAGCAGAGAGAAGGGAACTGGTAAGCAAGCGCTTTAAAAGTCTATGTCTGGCATAAAAGATCTGAATACAAGATACCTACTTGTTTCTTGTTTTTTAATGAATCCTTTTTCTCATTAAGGTCACACTGGTCTAGAACACTATGTTTATGATCTAGGGGTAGAAGTATACACCTTGTCAAATGTATGTCACCACATCACTCCTACCAACAAAGCACCAGTGATCCCCCGCCACAGTTCACTAGGGCTCCCCTCCCCACATCCTCTTCTGGGTGATCTGTTTTCAAGTATTCTTTACTTGCTGACATCCAAATGTGGCATGTTATTAATTTAATCCTGATATGTTAAACATGTGAGGGTTAAATAATATGAGAAGCACATACTGTTAGTCTAAGACAATATATATTACTTATTATCATTTACTATACAAGCAATGGTGGTTCTTTGGGTTCTAATAATCAAGAACTTTTCTAGATAGCCAGTAAACCACCAATCTGGATTTCTCTGGGTTGAAAGCCTAAAGCTCTTAGTCACTAGGTGACTGTACTACAAAACTTAAGTCCTAGGTTACAAAGTACAGATCAACTGTGAAAACCCTAGTTTAGCACTCACATTACCAGAAGGAATAAAACTGGCTATATACTATCTCACTCATTTGTTCTTTATAAATTGTCTCCATAGTCCCAGGGGTTCTCTGCAGAGCCTGCATGAATTCTTAATGCTTTCAGTCTGTAACTCGGAACTGGTAAAGAACACCAACACACTTCTAAATTACCTACAAATAATAGTACAACTTTTTTGAGCAGCTCTCTCTGTTCCTAGATTTCATAATCTCCTCAAAAGCTTCTTATTACCCTAGGATAGGGGGGAAAAGAACAGACTTAAAGAGAAAATAAAGGAGGCCCTCCCTGGTGGCGCAGCGGGCTGAAGCACAGCACTGAGAGGCTAAAGCCACTTCCGCATGAGTTCGATTCCCACCTGCCCCGGAGGTGACCACATGGTGCAGCAGACCTCTCCTGACCCACCCACTGCTCCCCTCAGCAGTGTACTTCGTCGATCTGCCTGTTCTGCTCCCCACTCCCCACTCTGTCTCTGGTGAAGCCTCTCGCCGCCCCTGAGCCTCTGGCCTGTACCCCAGTTCTGTATGCACAAATAAATCTTTAAAAAAAAAATAAAGGAAATTTCCATGAACATAAAGCAACTTAATGCTTAAAAGAAGTGTTCTCTTTTTTCACTTTTAAACAAAATATAGGCAAAAATAGCTTTATGAGCTATACAAGGTATATGATTTTAATTAAAGTATAAATCACATTATGTATTCCCCAGTTAACTGATAAACCAAAAGATTCAAAAATATATTACAAGTACAGAGTAGACGGTAACTACTGGTAGCAATAAACACACACACAATTTTTAACAACTGCAAGTCATTCTGATCAGAAAACTACTCCAGAGACTGTTATCTATTCAGTTTTAATCAACTGTACAGTGAACCTTTAAAGTCATAAAAATCAATAAAATCCTTTAGAAATCTTTCAATAAGAGACCTTTTAAGCATGATGATACAAAATTCCATGTATCTTAAATATTCTCCTAAGAACTGATCAAAAAAGAAATAAAAATTGGGTGATTCGGTGATGGGAAAATCAAGCGGATTGCAGCTGAGATGGAAAAATGCACAAAAATATGTTAAAAAAATAAGACTAATATAATAAAAAAAATTTAATTTTAAGAACAAAAAGAATTAACTAAAGTTCAATATACTTGTTCAGCAGAAACCTTGGGTGAGGTTTGTTTTTGGTTTTTGTTTTTTTTGGGGGGGTTGTTGTGTGAGCAGTCCAATTAAATTTTTTTTTAAGATTTATTTTACTCATGCATACAGAACTAGGGTACAGGCGAGAAACTCAGGGGCAGTGAAGAGGCTTCACCAGAGATAGAGTGGGGAGCAGAACAGGCAGATTAAGGAAGTACACTGCTGAGGGGAACAGCGGGCCAGACAGGAGAGGTCTGCTGCACCATGTGGGTCACCTCTGGGGCCAGGGATGGAACTCACACTGAAGTGGCTGTGGCTAGGTTGCAGTGCTGCAACCTAAAATGCTGGGCCACCAGGGAGGGTCTGATCATCCAATTTAAAAAACAAAAACACTTATTCCCTAAAGGAAGGTTGGTAATCTTGAACAACTGATACTCTAATCTCTCAGATGAACCAGCCTGGACTAAAGAATGGAATGAGCTTAAAAGGAGAAATGAAGACAGTGAAGTCACACTATATGTACATTAAAGTATGAGCATATTATATTTTTACTCTAAAACAAGTGTTTTTTTTTAATTTAGGATATTTTAGCCACCATTCCTTATACTGATGATATGTTTTTGTGAATGCTGACTGCATTAGAAGTGAATCTATTCTTTCAGTCTCAATTCTCCTAAGACTTGTAGTTTGACCCTATAAGTCTAGCATAGAAACTTTCCAAAAGAGGAAAGTCCCTCCACTAAATACTAAATATTTAAAATGAAACACTGGGTATTATATATATATATATATATATATATAACTAGGTGGGAATACCTCGTCATCCCAAACTTACAGTAAAGGCTTCAATATAAGCCCATAGTCAAGAGTGCCCACATAAAGCAATTGTTTTATACATATGTAAGAGATAAGAAGTTTCCTAAAATTTTATGAATTATTGATTAGTGAAGGGAAACGTTTCAGAAAGAACATTTTTAAAAGTGTTACTATCAACTAACTTCCTGGGCCTCCTTAAAGGCACAAGGGTTTAAGTCTCAGCACCATGATGCTTTCAGCACCCGCTGCGGCAAGAGCTAGGACACCCAGCCAGGGAGCTGACCCACATGGATCAGGCCCTCTCTAGTGGCCCAGCAGACCTCTCTGGACTCATCTACTGCTCCCCTCAGCAGTGTATTTCACTAGATCTGCCTGTTCTGCTCCCAACTCTGTCGCTGGTGAATTCTCTCATCACTCTGCACTTCTAGCCTTCATCCCAGCTCTTGTATGCAAAAATAAATCTTTAAAAAATAAAAATAAAAGGGCACTTAAAAAAATAAATAAATAAAAGGGCACTAAGGGCTTTACAAAAAAGAAAAATTGGAAAAGCAAATTAATACTTGGCTTCTGACCTCAATAACCTTCTATTTACTTGAAAAAATACTACTGGGATTAAGTGGGGTAAATCATAAGGCTTATAAGGAAAAGCAACTACTATAACTCAAAGAATATCAAATAGCAGAGGGCATTCCCAGAAAACTGACAAAAATAGTAAGTTTGCATCACACCTAGAGGTTAAATTCTAAACTTAAAATAGGTTACAGGATGGAATCAAGTCCAGAAAAATCCCTTTAGTCTCTTCTTAAGTATATGTTCTGTATTTAGGGTATTTACCCCATCTATCTCTGTTTCTCTCTAAAATAAAGATCATAATATATCACTACCATCAGGTTGTTGGGAAGAATAAATGAATTACAGTGAGTTCTTAAAAGAAGCTAGGAAGCAGTCAGCAGTCAATAAATGCAAGCTATAATCTTTTGGATCACTTTTTGGATAAATACAGCCTTCATCAAAAGAATAATCAACTGTGAAGGTGGTCAAACTAAGTCTTGTGAGAATTGAGAATGATTAAAGAACAGATTCACTCCCTTCAAATGCAATCGATATCTCACAAAAACTTATCACCAGTATAAGGAATGGAGGCTAAAAGTGGCTAAATTAAGAAACACTTTTTTTTTGGCAGAGTGAAAATATAATACACTTATTTTGATGTGCACATAGTGTGACTTTGCTGTATTCATTTCTCCTTTTAAGCTCATTGCTTTCTTAGGTCCCGCCCTGGTGCATCTGAGAGATTAGAGCACCAATTGTTTAAGAATACTCCAAACTACCTTTAGGGATGGAGTGTATTTTTGTTTTATTGTTTTTTTAAATTGGCTTGATCACACAACACCAAAATACACACACACACACACACACACACACACACACATCAACCTCACCCAAGAGGTTTCTGCTGAACAAATATATTCAAATGCTTAAAACCAAACGCCATCTCATCCAAGCTAGGTAACTAATATGTCCCCAGTTTAGAAACAACTTGGGCAGTTTCCCAACTGGCCCAAAGGGGCCCAAAGGGCATTCTGCTGCACTGCAAGGTAGTGTTTGTGTCAATAATTTGAGCTTCCTCACTCCACTTTCTCAATTGCTGACCACAAAGTAGTAAGTTCATCAGATGACTAGCCAATTTAAATGCACATCAAGAGATGTGACAACCTACCCTTCTTAAAAGTTAGCAAACAGGGCTGCCCCAAGTTTAGAAAAGATTTCAGCTTCTTAAAAGGCAAGTTTAAAATCAGCTACTTCAAAAACAATTAGGTAAAACAATCTGGTCCAAGTGAAAGACAGCTGAAACCACTTTCATTTGTAACTCTTGCTACAAATCACTTAGAACTCTTTTTTAATGCAAAGTTTACTTTTCACCTCCAAGTCAGTCATTGTTACTTCATTTAGGCAGCAAAAATATACCATTAACACAAGTACCAAAATAAACAATCACAAATAAAATAAGGTTTATGGGTAATCATTCTGATGGTGAGGTAATAATGGGCTAAAAAAAAAAAAAATCACTGCAAATATAAGAAGAATGCTTACAAACAAAAATCACCCAGACATCTCATCCTGCTAAATTAACACCTGGAAACACTGACCCTTATGCTACTAATTTCTGTTCCACACTTGTGAAGGGCATGAATTTTAGTAGCAAATCCTATATAATAGTCATTTTCTTATGGATACTGAGTCACTATCACAAAAAACTAGTTTTCCTTTTATTTTAAATCTTCACATTTAATGAAATACAACCAAATTATTCAAATACAACCAATTATAAACAACAACCTCTCTCATCCTTGGAAAAACTTTATCCTGTTTAGTTTTTTTCTATAGCACTTAACATAAATTAATGGTCTTTCCTTAACCACTTCTTTGCTTAACCCTTCCCTTTCATCCCTTACCTAACTCTATCAAGTAAACTATGTTAATCAAATATTATTCCTTGGTGTTTTTTCTCCATGCTACAATCTCTTTTTTTATAATTATTTATTTATGTATACAGAACAGGGATATAAGCCAGAGGTGCTGGGGCAGTGACAGGCTTCACCAGAGGCAGAGCAGGGAACAGAACAGGCAAATCGACAAAGTACGCTGCTGAGGGGAGCAGCCAGAGGGTCAGGAGAGGTCTGCTACAATTTTATGCAAAAAACATAAGCACATATTTATACAAGGTTTTTGCAATAATTTTAATTTCCAATTTACTAGTTTTCAAAAAGTACTTTGATTACAGAATACATGTTCATGGAGGAGGGTTAAAAACTGAAAAAACTGAAAACTATGTAAAACAATCTATAAACAGTTTATCGACATGTGTGGACATATATATCCAGTTTTTTTATATGTATATACATATTTTGCTTTATAAAAATGGAATCTTAACTATATATATTTTAGTACTCTACTTTTTTCACTTAACATATCTTCTCACCCAGGGATAAAATTCATCTTGGACTGACTAAATACATTTTAGTCAAGGAGGACATAAGGATATAAAGATAACTACAATGAGTACCAAGTTATCAAAATATTGTTTGCAAGAATACATTAATGTTATGCATTTAATTGTAGTTATGTAATATGTAGTTAATTACATATGAAAGTATATATACACAAACAGTACATACAAAAAAATACATTGGCCCCATCAGATCCACATAGAACCAATGTCTAACTTCTGGTTTGCCCATTTACATCTAATAAGCAGTAAGGAAAAAAGGTCTAGGGCCACTTCACATTCATTAAAAGTTATTATCAAAAAATGGAAAACAACAAGTGTTGACAAGGATGTAGAGAAACTGGAACCATTAGTGTATTGATGGCAGCAAAGTAAAATGCTGCAGTTGCTGAGGAAAAGGGCTTGGCAGTTCCTCAAAACACTTTAAACAGAAAGACATATGACCCAGCAATTCCACTCCCTGCATGGAACTCAAAGGAACTGGAAACAAACAGAGATTCTTATAAGCCAATGTTCATGCAGCATTATTAATAAATGTCAAAAGGGGAAAAACAACCTGAGTCCATCGACAGTCAGATAAATTAAATGTAAGCTATCTAGAGTATAAATACCTAACTAGTGTTTATTATAGTGGAAATACATATAAGAGAATATTATTCGGCCATAAAATGGATGGATTCTGATACATGATACAACATGGATAAACTCTGCACTACAAATAAGCAGGACACAAAATTACAAATGTTTTATGAATCCTCTTATATAAGATATCTGGAATAGATAAATTCCCAACAAGAAAGTAAAATAGAGTTTACCAGAGGCTGGGGGTAAGAATTAAGAAGTTATTTTTTAATGGGTAGAGTTTCTGTTCAGAATGATGAAAGGTTCTGGAAATAGATAAGGTGATGGCTGCACAACTCTTAATGCCACTGAACAGCACACTCAGGATTTCACCTATCCTAAATCTAGATAAAGGAGAGATGTTAAAATTTACCCAAGATCAAGGGCCCTCCCTGGTGGCGCAGCGGGTTAAAGCACAGCACTAAGAAGCTAAAGCCACTTCAGCATGAGTTCGATCCCAGCCCTGGAGGAGATCCACATGGCGCCGCATCCACCTCTCCTGACATGCCCGCTGCTCCCCTCAGCAGTGGACTTCATCAGTCTGCCTGTTCTGCTCCCCATTGTCTCTGGTGAAGCCTCTCAGCGCCTCTGCACCTCTAGCCCATACCCCAGTTCTGTATGCACAAATAAATAAGTCTTTAAAAAAATGGTAAACTCACCATTTTTACAGGTAGGGTAGGACAAAGAAAGGAAGACAGACATAGCAGGAAGGAACTAAATCATAGATGATTAATCTCTGAATCGTCACTCAATTAATGTTTGGTATATAGTCAAGCCAAAGTTTAGAAACGAGCTATATAAACAAGAGTAAGATATGCCCCACCTTTAAGGAGCTTATGATTAGCCAAAAATGCAAGACACCTATAGGAAAAAAAGTATTTAGTAAACACCACTTGGAACCTTACATTTAACAAGTTGTGCTGCAATCCAGGGCCAGGCACTATGCTAAGTTTTGGGTATTCAAAGTTGGTTAAGATACACTCCTCTGAGAAAAGAGAAGGGAAAGCAAATTTTTTTTTTAATATTTCACAATATACGTAAAGTTTAAAGTGCTTAGTACCCAAAAAAGTACTTACACAAACCATGTAAGTTTAAATAAAAGATCTGATGAAACCTGTATTATATGCTGGGATTCAGATTCAACCGCTTCACCAAAGCACACAGATCTGGCCCCTCAGCCTCTCAAGAGGAGTATTTTTCCCCAAATATCAGTAAGAAAAGAATTGTGCATTATGTAGGAAGCATGAGAGGTTATAATCTAAAAGGGTGATAAATATACAAATAACTACAGGGTACAGACCATAAGAAAGATATAAAAGTCTCCCCCAAAAGGAAATATAATGGCCAAGAGTGAGGAGGGTGGAAAACCCAAAAACGGTATTTAGAAAACAATGTTCAAAGTGGCTCTTAAAAGAAGGAACAAATAAAAGTAGGGAAATCATATTTGCTTAGTCTGACAGACAAGAGACTCTTGTGATAGTTTCACAAGGAAGCATGGCTAACACCTCTACACTTGAGCATTCTCCTATCATCACAAGATCGAATATGTAAGAATCCCAGAATGTATTTCCCACTGTGAAAGAAAGGGGAAGGTAGAATGACTATGCATAGTGCAACTTTCTGCATCTCTTGAATTCTGTGGCATGTGATATCATCTGTTAGAATAATGACATGTTAGTTTTTAAGCATATGCATATAAAGAAAGTGAGCCTAATACTAAAATGGAGAATGCACTAGCCTGGAAAGGAAGAAGAAAACAGAGTTCTGTTCAGAAGTTCTAACAGTACAGGCAAACAGTAATAAAAGACTGAATACGGAGGAAGTAGACATAATTCAAACCCGCTTTAAAACATAGTTGTCAACAGAACTTTATTCAGTGTATTTTTCTGTTTACAAAAGCAACATAACCCGAGGATTTGGGAAGTATAGAAAAGTATAAACAGGAACATCTACTGTTTAACAACCACAGTTAACAGTTAACATCTAACAAGAAAGAAACATGTACTCTCTTCTTATATAGGTTTTGAGTTTTAACATCTTAAGATATTAAGTCACCAACATACAACTCACCACTTAAATGTGTCTGTTATTATATTCACAGGGCAATGCATTCATTTCCACAAATCAATTTTTGAACATTTTCATCACCCCCAAAAAAAGAAACCCCTCTCATAGTTACTACCTATTTCCCACTCCCTCTAGCCCTCGTTTACTTTCTGTTTCTATGGATTTACCTAGTAGGAACATGTCATATAAACAGAATTACTCAACATGTGATTTTTTCTGACTGGCTTCTTGTCACTTAGCATGTTTGCAAGAGTTACACAATGGAGAAACTATCAGTCAATCATTTTTATTTATGACTGAATAATATTCCATTGTATTTGGGGGGGTTTAAGATACAACTGTAATCATTCCATATATAATTGTGTCCAGTCTTCTCTGTTATAAATATTTCATGCTTTATACATGCTTTATTTCATGAAAAGTAGAGTGCCCCATCCATTACCACAGTTTATTTTATCTTATTGTTGGAAGTTTGAACTCATGCCAGTTTTTTCTACCATAAACAAGCTGCTCCTATCTGAGTGAGCTATCTGGATCCAGGCAAATACCTCTCAGAAACTCCGAGCTTCCTACTGGAATTTACCAGAGGACAAGACTCTCATGTTCTCTCAGAGAAAACTCAGGATTTCGCCTATCCTAAATCTAGATAAAGGAGAGATGTTAAAAACTACCCAAGATACAGGGCCCTCCCTGGTGGCGCAGCAGGTTAAAGCACAGCACCAAGAAGCTAAAGCCACTTCAGCATGAGTTCAATCCCCGGCCCAAGAGGTGACAACATGGTTCGGCAGACCTCTCCTGGCCCGCCCGCTGCTCCCCTCAGCAGTGTATTTCATCAGTCCGTTCTGCGCCCCCACCGTCTCTAGTGAAGCCTCTCACCGCACCTGCACCTCTGGCCTGTACCCCAGTTCTGTATGCATAAATCTTTAAAAAAAGAAAAACTACCCAAGATTGAAAAGGATGCCTCCAAAATTACCAGATGAAAAATGAAAATTCACAATTTTAAGCTTAAAAACACAGACATGACATAGCCTGAGTCTTCCATCAGAAATGTACATCAATGAAGAAAGGGAAATACCTGTCCAAATGGGATCCCAGTATTAAGCAGGTTGGAAGAAAATAAATTGGAGACAGCATCTTGGCAAAATACATATAAAGATGTACTTACTCTCGCTACTGGGTGACAGAAAATGAAATACAACAGGTAGAAAGAGGAAGATGACACTGTGAAGTCCACAAGGGTGCTCCAAAGCAACTGAACACATTGGGTCTCCTTGAAACACTGTCACTCCCTACTGCTTCCCACTCAATAACCAAAAATGTAAATAATCTCTCAATCACAAAGGTTTTAAAAATTCTAAACTAGTTTTGGCATTGTTAATCCCCACCCAGTAAAAGCCCTCAGGACTAGTCTAAAAATAAAATTATGTGTCAAGTGTTCCTCAAGAAATGCGAGGTACACTGATCGGAATGTGAGCAATTAACACACTTAGTGATTTGCCAAGGAGGCTTCAGATAGCCTGGGCCAAAACTAATAACAAAGAAACAACACCCACCTGACATTTCCCTTGGTTAAACTGAGATTCTCTAGGAGAAAGAAGATCTAAAGTTAACTATTGAAATCATTCAGATCTACACAAGTAATTCTGGGAGAGAGAAGGGAACAGAATGACTCAGCCACAGTAAAACTAAAAATGAAAACTTTAATAAGCAAATAAGGAACCTCTACACAACTTTAAAGGAAGAGTAATATGCCCAGCCATTACTAGCATGAGGATTATAGGCAATGTAATTTACCCCTATACCAGAAATATTAACTGAATGTAACAAAAATTATCAAGTATTAAGTTTGGAACCAAGTCAGTTCAAACAGTCTTATTCATCCATACACATACATAAACATGCCTCTACACACAGAGAGTAAGACTTAAGTGTTAAACAACCTCTTCCTAGAGGGACCAATGTCTTGTTTTTCAATTAATTTAGTGAGCAGTTTTCCAGCTAGTGTCATTTGTTTTGAAGAAATAAGTTTCAAGATCTGCACAATTTAAAAGACCAAAAAAACCCCTCTGTTTTCAAATGAATGCTCAATTTTTCATTTCATTACTCTTTTCAAAGGCAATATTTAAAATTCTCTTTTGCTAGTCAACATTAAGGCATGCTGTCTGGCTAACAAGCTCCTCCCCAAGACCACGAATTATTATGTATGGCCTATTATGTTCCTAACATGCAAACAAAAGCTCTCCCTCATGGAACATTTTCTATTTTTAGGCAGTGGCTTCCTAGCAAAGGTTTATCTGAAATTAAAATGCAGTAGAATCATACACCTACTATTAATCACCTACTTGAAATAATAATTTGTAATTAGGCATTTTTTCATTAAGAAGAATTTAGTGGCCTGTAATAGTGGCCTGTAAATTTTAACTTATAAGAAGCTGTCGTTTAATCTTCAGAGCAAACTACCTTGGATTTCACAAATGGCGTGTTTTCAACTAAAAGCAATTTGTTTCACAGCAGTTGTAATACAACACTTGATGTGCAATCATTCTCCATTTCATCCTTTAGATACTCTTCATAATAAATGACCAGCTAAATCTGCTTCTCACTGTTTTCTCCAGCTAGCAAAATCCCATAAAATATGTCCAACTGTACTTCGCTCAAGTCTTCTACGTTGCAAGCACACACATTTTTTCAAGACTAAGCAATCTCCTACATTTGTAAGCAAACATCACACACCTAAAGATAAGCTTTTACAACAGAAACAGGTTTATTTTCCCTAGCACCCAGTGTTCAACTAGGTCAAACGTTTTTTGTTGCGTGTTAAACAGCTTAGCCCTTGAAGTGATAAGGTTGAAAACAAGCCAAAAGAATCTTCATGTTCTTCTGTGATACAAAGTCATCACAACCCAAGAAAGATTTAGGAACTGCTAACTGAACTATTGATATCATAATCATTTCAGCATAAGCACAATCACAACACAATTATTTTTTAAAAACAGAACAGGACTTTTAAAAACAGAAAGACTTTATAACAAAACTGAAATCCAGGCATCAATCCAAAGAAACATTTGACTATATAAAATACTAAACTGAAAAATACTCATTTGCATTCTACACTTTTTCAAACATTTTATAAAAATCTGGCAATTTCTATATGACTAGGAAGTATGGTTTAGATTGTCAACCATCTTAAAAACCTGGTATCAGTGTAATGCACATTTATAAAGTTAACATTTCTGTGAGCAAGTACAATTCTAAAAGAATCTTTTGCAAGAATCTCTACAAATTCACCATTGTGTAAGTGCACAACATATGACATACAGCACTAATCAAAAACATTAACTGAATTTAACTGTGGGCAACTTAAGTCGATCTTTTCAACTTCCTCAAGAGGGAAATTATTAGCAAGAAAAAAGAATTAGCAACACTCCTTTAAAATAATCCAAATTAGATCAACTAGCTCACTATCGTCAACAATTAAAGACCCCTCACATTCCAGTCAATTTTTCTTCTGGACCCTCACCTGCCTCACCACTGACTGCCTACACACCAGGTTCTCCTCAAAGTCCTCCCAACTCCTGCCAGCCTTTAGGCCTTTGTACCAGCTGCTCCCTGGTTTAGCACAACCTGCCACCCTCCCCTCCAGGAGGGCGCTCCCAAACTCCGAGCACAAATCCCCTCCACTGCACAAGCTTCCTCAACTCCCCAGGCAAAAACTGGCTGCTCCAAAATCCCAAAACGCTGACCTCGGCCACCCTTATCGCAGTGCATTGTCCGACGCCTCGGGAAGGTGCTGCGCGCAGACTCCCCCTACCCAACCCAGAGCACAGACAGGCAGAAACGCTCCACGGGCGAGCGGCGAATCCACCCCTACTCGGGTAAAGCGAACCCCTAAAATCCGGGCAACATGTCAAGGAGGCACGGGAGATCCTATCGCACTTCCCACCCCAGAATGGATACCAGAGGGCACACCCAGGGCCGTGGAAAGGGAACAATGAATGAAAACAGCCGTCTCGCCTCTGCTATGTCCACACTCCTCTGTCTGGACACCAACTAGCTCTGCAGAGCCTCTGCAGCTGCAGGACTGAAGCGCCCAGGCGGCTCCCACCTCACACAAAAGCCAGCCCTGGATCTTCATTCCGAAGCACCCCGGGCCCGATCCTCGTTAAACGCATCCCGAACCTTTCATTAGTAACCCGCAGACGGTCCCGAAACCCAAGGCGAGGCCCCCCGCCTTTGTGGTGGGGCACGGGGCACCGACTCATTTCCGTCTCTAGTCCCGATTTCCGTCCCCCCTGAGAGTGTCCCTTGACACAGACCTAAGAGAAGGTGCTAGCCTGTGTCCCCAACACCCGATCGGAAAGGAAAGGGTCCGAGTGACAACACAGCTACGAGGCAGTTCTGGGTTTTTCCCGCTGCCAACACGAGAAAGTGCGCTGGGCACGGGGAAGGCGCTGGCCCATTTCCCCGAAACACAAGGAAATGTGAGTGAGGATGTGGGCACCCGGCTCGCCGGCCATGACACCGGGCCCCGGGGCCCCCACCCGCCCGGCGCCACCCGGGGTGACAGCGGCCAGGCCCGGGCCCTCCGTTCCGTCAGCGCCGCCCAGGCCCGGCAATCACTGAGGGCGGCCCCTTCGGCCCCACCGCGCGGTGGCCCTGAGTCCAGGGCCCGACCCTGCCGCCTACCTGACGGAGCCGGGCCGCCTCCGTGTCCCGTCGTCCGGCGGCGGCGGCGGCGGCGGCGTCTCGTCCGCTCCTCCTCCCCGCGGCGGGTGAGGGAGCGGGAGGCGGTCACATTCGGCGCGTCCCTAGCCCAGGGGACGGGGCCCCGGGCAGCCCCCGCATCGTCGCACTCGCGCTGCGCGCCTCAGGGCACACGCCCCAAAGCCCGGCCAGCTGGCCCTCCGCGGGGCCCAAGGAGAGCGGCAGGCTGGCCTCCCGTCTCACGCTCGCTGGCGTCCGCCTCCCGCCATCTAAGATGGCGGCCCCAGTGCCCGCGATGAAGGCTCGGGCGGCCCCGGCGAGCGCGGCCCCCTCGGCGCTCCTCCTCCCGACCTGCGGCGCCGCCGGCTCCCGGCTTTTGCGCAAGCCCTCCTGGCGGCCAACCTCCCGCTGGCTCGGGGATCCTTCGCTCTGGCCTGCGCGCGGGCCCGGCCCCGGAAGGGGCGTGGCCTACCGGGTCGCCGGTCGCCGGTCGCCATTTCCGAGCTGAGGAGGCGGCGGCACCTCGGTCACCTACCGCGGGGCTGCGGGCGGCCGGCGCTCGGGAACGGCCGGGGTTTGGCCGCCCGCGGAGCCAGCCCGCCTGCCTGCGTGGCCAAGCCTGAGGCAGCCAGGCGCCCGGCGCAGAGGACAGTCGCTGCCTCGGCCGAACCTCCAAAGTCGGGCACTTCTTGGGTCGGGGTTCGGTCACGGGCGGGCTCTGCGGGAGAACCCCTAAACGTCTCTGAGCCTCAGATGCGCCCCTCGAGATTGGGCTTCATCTCCCTCACCTCCTCCGTCACATTGGCAAAGCTCTTGAAGGACGGATGCCCTGCAGCCCGTGCGAGGTGTGGGAAAGCAGTTGTTAGCCCGCCTTCAGCGCCGGGCGCAACTTGGCTTTCTCCGTGAGCCGTCGTCGTGTGTCAGTTAGTGTGTCCCCTGTGCGAGGAATTTATCCTCTGGCACTCTGACTCTAGAGAAATACTAACATACGCCCAAAAATGAACCGAGACGTGTTTTGCCTGGATTTGCGTTAGGGAACCCTGGGGGGAAACACGGATTAATTGATAAGGAGCCCGGCGAAGTCACTGGTGCTGCATCCACAGTGTAGGGCGGCTTGGGTGTGCTGCCACGCATCTGAAAAGGGGGGAGCTCACACCCCTCCAGCATACGCTGTTGCAAACCACACCACCTCAATTGAAAACTAACATTTTTTTAAAAAAAGAGAAATGAAGCTGAAGCAAGGTAAAATCATGACGACTATGTGGAACTAAATGTGAACATGAAAATAAATGTAGGGGAAGCAGCTTTGGTGTTTAAAAATAAGAATAATAGGGGCCTCCCTGGTGGCTCAGGGGTTGAGTGGCAACACTGAAGCTTTCCATAGCCACTGAGGCATATGAGTTCGATCCCCAGCCCAGGAGCTGATCCACAGGGCGCAGCAGACGTCTCCTGTCTCCATGCTGCTCCTTCAGCATTGGATTTCAGTCAACCTGCCTGTTCTGCTCCCCACTCCGATGAATCCTCTCTCTCACACACACAACTCTGGCCGGTACCCCAGTTGTACCTAAAAATAAATAAAATCTTCAAAAATTAAAGAATAACACCTAACTTACACGATGAGGCGGCCCTTGGCAGGTATCCTGGGAGTGGAGTCTTCACAGCGGTCTGGAGTCTGCCTACGGTCACATTTGGACTGTGCTACTTCCTCATCGGTGACTTGAACAAGTCCTTTAAGCCTCAGTTCCTCACTTTCCTCAGGATGAGCCCAAATTCATAGTACCCACCTTTCAGAATTGAAAGGATTTAGTGAGTTTAAGCTGCAAAGCACCTGAAACTGCCTGGCTCCTACTCAGCCTAGAAGTGTAGCTGTAATTAAGGCTATCTTGCTATCACATCATTACCTCTCAGGGCAGAGCCACAAAGCCACATTGGCTGACCCCCAGGCCATGCCTTCTTTCAGTCACCCACAGCAGTACCTGGTACCTGCCCGGGAGTCACAGCCTGGGACGTTTAAGGCTTTACTTTATTCAGACCTGTCAGCCCACCTGTCAGAGTGGCTGCTGCACTTCTTCAGAAATAATTTATTGAGATGTACTCAACCATCTCAAAGTGAACAATTCTGTGGCTTCCAACATTCAGTTAGGTAACCACCATAATTCCAAAACATTTCCCTGGCTCCGAACAAGAGGCGTGCCTTCAAATTCAGCCCCAAGAAAGGCTCACAGAAAGTGATAGTGAAGCTGTGCAGTGATGAGAGAGACCTGGGAAGAGCACTTGAAGGGCCCTGTGGTGGGCAGGAGTGTGGTCCAGAGTAGGGGTGGGGGCTGAGGTAATAGGAGTGAAGGCCAGTGAGGGGGGGTTGGAGGGCGGAACCTGGCAGGTGATGAGTAGGACAGAGGATGGCCTATGGCCTTTCCATGCCACCCTGCCTCTCTGGCCAGTTTAATTTTAGTCACAGATGAGTTTGAAGTGTGAGCCAGGCCTCCCTGGAGAGGCAGAACATTGTAAACAGTTACCCCACCAGGTGATCCATATGAGTTCCGTGGGCGGACACCCAGAAGGGAGGTAGGAGGGGAGTGACCGGTTCTGCCAGGGAGGGGCAGGGAAGCCTCTGCAGAGGCCACCTGTAAGCTGAGTCTTAAAGGAGGAGTCAGAATTTTCCAGACTGATACAGGAGAGAGAGCTGGGCCGGAGGTGGGAGAAACAGAGTAAGGGCTCAGAAGTGTGATTTATTACCAGACAGTTCTGGGCTGGAGATTCCCTGCCCAAGCAGAGGACCCCAGGGGAATAGTGAAAGCGAAGGTCTGGAGTGCAAAAGATGTCTCCTTTAAGACACAGTGGAGCAGTCTATAACGGGCTGAGGAGCTGGCTTCTGCGGGGGTCAACCTCAATACATGTTGCTAGTGTCTGTCCTAAGCAGGGAAGCCAATGCAGTCATCTGGGAAACCATTTTAAAAAATGGGTGCTCTCATCGATTACTTGGCTGTATAAACAAATAATCTCTGTGGACGTCAACTTGTCAATAGTGAAATCATAAAAGCATATACCTTTTACCCTAGAAGTTTTCCTGCTGGGAATTTATCCTTCATATACACTTGTAAATGTGTGCAAGGATATGTGTTCGAGGCTATTCCTTGCCACATTGCTTGTCATCTACACAAGTACCGTGCATCCATAAGAATGATGAGCTCCTTGTGAAACTGATTTAGGAGGGGGTCCAAGAAACACTGCTGAATGGGGGGTAAAAAGGATAACACTGATCAGAGGCTACAGGGTGCAGATGGTGTTCAAGAGGGGGAACTAGCCCGAACTTTCATACTTTTCTTCTTTTTTTTTTTTAGATTTTATTTATTCATACAAAACTGGGGTATAAGCCTGAGGTGCAGGGGCCGTGAGAGGATTCACCAGAGACAGAGCGGGGAGCAGAACAGGCTGACTGACGATTTACACTGCTGAAGGAAGCAGCCGGCGAGACAGGAGAGGTCTGTTATGCCATGTGGGTCACTCCCTAGCCAGGGCTGGAACTCTTGCTGAAGCGGCTGCAGCCAGGTTCACAATGCTGTGCTTTAACCCACTGCACTACCAGGGAGGACCCTACTTTTTCTTTTATATGCAAAAATATTTTGTTTCAATTTTGTTTGTCATACCTCTTTGCACTGACTTTCTCAGCCTAATTTTTTGCTTCAGCTAGCAGAAAAGGCACACACAGCTTTAGAACCAGGTGTTGAATTTCTCCCTACCCTATTAACCCTGTGAGTGGGTAAGGGAAAAAAATCTTATCTGTGTTTTCTTGTCTGGGAAATAGGACAAGGTCATCCACCGCAGAGGTCGTTGTTGACAATGAGACCCTTTTTAAAGCATCTTGTGTTGGCTAGAGGCAGCGTGGAATTCCTGGACATGAAGTCACAACAGCCACCCACACTCAGAAGGCGTGGCACTTGGGGTATAATGCTCTTTGGTGTCTGTCTTGAAATTCTTAATAATTTGATCTTTATGTTTGGGTGAGTGAAGTCTGATGGGACCATGGATCGTGTACCCAGCTTGGAGCCTCTGATCACACATGTGCTACCCCGGAGGAGGCAAGACCTGCCCGGGTCTGGTTTTTGCTAAATTCGTTTCCTCATTATGATTGTGGGCAACTGTGGTTTTATCTTCTTTCTCAGATTCCTTCTAGTAATGTTGTGTCCTGTCCACATTTGTAGAAAGTGTATGCTTTCAGAAGCAACTTCAGAAGTCAAAGGACTCTAAAGCAATTGGTTGACCACCTAACCTGGAGAGTAAATGAATATTAACAATAGCTAACAGAGCTTAAAAATTAACTATAGAGTGTGCATAGTGCCATAGGTAAATGGAAGTAAATCATATGATTGAATCTCATAAAAATGCCATGAGCTATAGTGAAATAAGCCAGAAAGAAAAGGACAAATACCAGATGGTTTCACTCATAGCAGTAGTATAAAGGACCAGGCAAGAAAATAATAATAATAATGAATAACAATATACCAGAAACATTTTACGGGGGTGGAGTGGGGAATGGGATCAAAAACAGTGGGGGGAGGGAAATGCACTGGAGTGTGGTGATGGCACACAGGTGATTGGGTGATGGGAAGCCCAAGGGGGGTCCAACTAAGATGGAAAAAGGCACAAAGTGATGTAAAAATAAACTATTATGTATATATTTTTTAATGCTGTGAGCTAGGTATTATTATCACTCCATTATACAGACAAGGGAACTGAGCTAAGACCACACAGTTAACAGTAGGTAAGTTTTGGATCTAATTGAAACAACTCTACCCCCATCTTTTAAAAATAACTATCTTGGTATAATCACAAAGAAACCTTTTGCAATTAATACTATAATAAATTTCCATATCTAAGACCTACATTTTAATTATTACATTAGATATTTGATCTATAAATACATAGGTACTCAAACATAGTAAGTAGCTCATCTGAGTTAAGAAAATGCAAAATAAAGATTAATCTTGGTTGAAAGCCTCAAAGCTAAAGGGCACACGAAGTCGTTTCTGCACAAGTCTTATTCATTTCCGTATTTATCCTTTCTGAAGTTTACTTACTTACAGCAACAAATAGACTCACAAAACCTTAGACTTGGAGAAAGCTTAGAGACCCGTCCGTACAAACACAGGGTTGAGCCCATGTGAAGTCGTGGGGGGCTGCTGAGTGACCCTGGATGGGTGTTTACCCTCCCCAGGCCCTTTCTTTATCTATAAAGAAGCAAAGAATGTGGGCCTCAGAGGTTTTTTGAGCGAATGAAACAAGATAAGGGACGAAACTGCCTGGAATCTAGTAGAGACTCGATAAATGTTCCTTTTTTCTACCTTTTTAAAAATAGATTCTTCCATATTTCAGATTATTTCTCTAGAATAGAGTCCCAGAAGAGGAATTACTTAAATTCACAATAAATGTTTTTATGAACATTTATGTATATTGTCAACTTGTTTTTTGAAAGATTGTTGCCACAGGTGGCATGTGAGATTGCCAGTTTGACCACCCCTTTGCCAGCACAAAGTATACATTTATTTCCTGTTGGTTATTAGAAAAATAAAAGTACTTTATCACTGTTTGAAGTTGTCTGGCTTTGATTAATTGTGCAAGTTTATTCATATACTTGGGTCCCTTGTTTTTGATTTGTTCATAGCCTATTGGGGTATTGGCATTTTTTCATATCAATGTGTGGACTATTTTTTATGATAATGAAATTAATTTTGGGGGGGTAAATTGGGCAAATGGTGAATGAGAGAACTGGACTTTAATTGTGAAGTTAATGTATAAGATACAGCTGTTGTATGTTACAGGTTTACAATGATGCACATTTGAGGCTCCATGTTACCATGTTACTTCAATATAAGATTATTTAGAAAGAAGAAATGAGTTTATATGTTGACTGCAAATGTTTGTGCCTATGCCTGGCCTTTTTGTTTGTTTGTTTTTATAAATTACTTATGTGTAGAGCTGGGGTATAGGATAGAGGTGGGGAAGGATGAGAGGATTCACCAGAGACAGAGTGGGGAGCAAAATAGGCAGGTTGACTGAAATACACTATTGAGGGGAGCAGCGGGCAAGATAGGAGAGCTCTGCTTTGCCATGTGGGTCAGCTGGCAGCGACTGAACTCATGAACTCAGGCCACAATGGCTGGTGATAGCTTGATAGCATTGAGACTTAACTCCTGTGCCACTAGGGAGGCCCCTTAACCTTTTTATTTTGAAGTTGTTTCATTATTATTATCGTGGTGGCAGATTCTTCAGTCACAGAAGTCTTGAAAGTTTATGATTTATTCTATAATGTTTAAGTTGTACCCTCTGGAGTTAGAAGAAACAAATAACCTCAAAGGAACAAATGTTGTGAGTTAAATCATATCTCCTCTCCCACACTCCTTCATCCCCAAAGATATGTTGAATTGTTGACTCCTACATGCTGTGATGTGACCTGACTTGGAGATGGGGTTGCCCTGGAAGATGGTGAACCCCAAACCAATGATACTGGTAACCTTCTAGGAAGAAAGTCATGTGATTGTTGCAGCTGCAAGGTAGGCTGGAAACGCCAAGGATTGCTGGCTAACCACCAGAAGCCAAGAGAAAGCCGAGAAGGCCAGAATGTACAGGGAGCAGTGCCGTGAACAGTACTGATTTCCTACCTCTGACTGCCACAACTGTGAGAGGATTCATTTCTGTGGCCTTAAGCCTCCCAGTTTGTGAGATTTGTGATGGCAGCCCTGGAAATGAATACACCAAATTATGGCCAAATTTTCCTATACAAATCGAAGCCAAGGAACTGGACACAAATTAACCCACACTAAACATGGAAGACAAAGGCATGTAGAAGAATGGAGACAGAAAGTGAATTTCCCAGCATCTGATAAAAAAGGGGAAACATTTTACCTTCACCTTGCAAATTCCACCAAAATTAAATTCAAATAATTGCAATATTTAAACATAAAAAAACGAAGCCATAGACATAGTAGAGGAAAACACATGCAAGCTAATTTTTTTTTTCCATGCAAGGAAAAAATTTATACCATGATATAAATGCCAGAAGCTGTAAAAGAAAAGTTGATAAATGGAACTGCCTAAAAGTCAACTGTCTGCAGGGTAATAAATAACTTCAGCGAAGTCAAAGGTCAAATGGCACACTGGGAACTCTTATGTGCAATTCAAAATCCATAATCAAAGAGTTGGTTTCTCTACTATAGAATGAACTCCAAAAATCAATATGAGCAAGTTCCCAATAGGAAAAATAGGCTAAGGTCATGGACAATTTCAGAAAGGAACGTGAAAAATAAATGAAACATTTTCAAAATAGCCACCAACATAATAGAAACTAGACTGAGGGACCACTTCTCACTTATCAGCTTGGGCAAAGCCAAAAAAAATGTTTGCTAAAAAAAAAAAAAGAAAAGTTTGCTGATGATCTTCCAGTGTTTGACTGAGAAAAGCCACCATCACCGGTGACCTCAGAGTCTCTGCCATGGCCTTCCTCCTCCTTATTTTCACCTAGTAGCGTTATTTTAGCAGAACAACTATAACATAATGGCTAACAACAGTGTGAGGATGGCCTTGGCTTGATTCTTGGTTCTGCTACTTGGTAGCTGTGTGACCTCGGGTAAGTCCATAACTTTGAGCCATGTTTTTTTCATCTGTAAAGTGGGGATGACATAGTATCAGAGGGTTGAGATGAATTAATGAGTTTGTTTATATGTAAAACAATACCTGCAACATGGTAACACACAGGTGCTAGCAATTGTTATCACAGTTGACCCTAAAGTCTGAAAATAGGGAATTTTGTTATATTATTATCACCAACCTGTTTATTCTGAAAATTCCAGTCTTTCCAGACTTGGTGACCACTCTTTATATACTAGATGTTTGTATATGCATTGTCTTCTTGATATTGTCTTTTATTTATTTTAAAGATTTATTTATTTATGCACACAAGAACTGGGATACAGGTCAGAGGTGTGGGAGGTGAGAGGATTCCCCAGAGACAGAGTGGGGAGCAGAACAGGCAGACTGACTGACCCACGCTGCTGAGGGGAGCAGCGGCTGGTCAGGAGAGGTCTGCTGAGCCCTTGGGTCAGCTCCCTGGCTGGGGATGGAATTCCTGCTGCAGTGGCTGCCAGTGGCTTCATAATGCTGCTTCTGAACCCCCTGCATCACCAGCGAGACCCCTTGTGATACTCTTCTAAATGAAATATTTTTAAAGCACCAGTGTTGCTTCAGGTGTACAGTTTATTAACTTGTTACACTTCGATTGTAATATGATTGCCACGGTAGTGTTAGCTAACATCTGTATTGAGCCACACAATTATCATTTCTTCCAGAGCTGGGAATAATTACAAAAAATTTTTTGGAATAATTAAAATCTAATCTCTTAGCAAGTTTAATGTTTATCAGCAAGTTATGTTGTCTGTAATCACTGTGTTGTGTACTAACTCTCCAGACTTACATGCAGTGGCGTGGCTGTATCCCTAAGCTACGCGTCCCTCCTCCCACCGCCCTCCGCACTTTATCGTTTAGGATCCTCGCAACAGTATGTACGGTTTGCTTTACCATCTGCTTGTCACTGATAGGACAATAGGGATCAATGAGGTGAAGTTACCTCCCCAAGGTCACACAGCTAGCGAGGGCCAAGGCCTTGGGATTCCAGCTCAGGTCAGCTCGGGTTCTTTCTACCCCAGCTCAGACCTCAGTCCCAGCGGCACCCTCCGGCGCACTGGGGATGAAAAAGCTGGGCCCAGTTCTAGAAGGCGCTCCCACTCGGTTCCAGCCTGGCTCCGACGCCGACGACGCCGCACACCCTGCTGATTTATGGAGAAGGTGAGGAGCATTCCGACCTCCTGTCCCACCCTGGCCTGGGATTCCTAAGGCGAAGAGGGAGGCGGACTGGGGGCCCCGCCCCCTGAGTACTCGGGTGTCCAGAGAGGACTCTGAGGCTCAGGGAGGGGCGCCCGGCTCACGTCTCCTTTTCAGCATAAACAAGGGCCGCACACCACCCTCCAACTCTGCCCCTAAGCCCGCCCGCCCGCCCGCCCGCCCGAGTCTCCCGGCCGGGTGTCTCCGTCCAGGCTTGTTCTACCGGACGATCCACACGTGCGAAGTGTGCAGTGACCTGTTTCTGAATAGATCTCATTTGGGCCGTGACTTTGAAAGCGAGCCAAAGGCTTCAACCTAAAATAGACAGCCTACTGCCCTGTTATTTTCATGGCTTAAAAAAAAAAAAAATCCTCCAAAGCAAAGCAAGTATTTTTATCGCAGGCTTTGCTTAGAATAGCAACACCTATTTACTTGGAGGGAGGAGACTCCAGGGAGTTTCAGCTCCGGGTGATTATCCCAGACCCGGGAGAACAAGTATACTCAGTAGACCAGAATCCTCCCCCTCTGACGGCCAGTGGAGTTTGGTCTGCGCTGGTAGAGCCTTCTGCCTCCACACCTACCCCCATCCTTAATCCACAGTCTTCGCCCACAGCCCCCCAACCGGGGTTCGCATTTTGAGCTGCTCCTGGGCCTCAGACCTGGACCTCAGGCCCAGTTTTCTTTCTGGGTGCCATGCTCCCTTCAGCCTTCTAAGCCACTATGGCCTTCACCCTTTGCTTCTCTGGGTTCAGAAGACAGACCTTTTGGGGGTGGCTCAGGCTCTAAGGTGTGAACATCAGAGGTGAAAACGATTAAAATTGAAACTCATTAAAAAATATTATTTATGGGCCCTCCGTGGTGGCGCAGCGGGTTAAAGCACAGCACTAAGAAACTGAAGCCACTTCCGCATGAGTTCGATCCCCGCCTGCCCCGGAGGCGACCACATGGCGAGGCAGGCCTCTCCTGACC
>NW_004567134.1:14749539-14799048 GCF_000260355.1 Condylura cristata | reverse complement strand
GATCTGCCTGTTCTGCTCCCCGCTCTGTCTCTGGTGAATCCTCTCACCCTCCACATCTCTGGCCTGTACCCCAGTTCTGTACGAATAAATAAATACTTAAAAAAAATATTATTTATGCATAGAACAACCGGGATGCAGGGGGTGAGAGGGTTCACCAGAGACGGGGCTGAGAGAAAACAAGCAGACAGACTGAAATACACTGCTGAGGGGAGCATCAGTGAGACAGGAGAGGTCTGCTGGGCCCTGTGGGTCATGCCACAAAGGAGGCCCCGGACTCATTTTTTATTGAGTGCTCACTGAATGCCACGAACCATGTTGGGTACTTCTCTGTAGGGTCCCGTTGACACTTTAGGACTGTTCTAGGAGATGGGGCTGTCAACCAATACCATCAGAAGGGACACAGGCAGAGGGTGCCCTGGAAGAACCACACTCAGGTGGAATTTTCTCAGCAACCCATCACTGCAGTGATTGCATGGGGAAGGTGTCACCCATCTTGTTTGACAGAGACCTGTACATCTGCAGAAATTAACCTAGAATGCTACTTCTCAAGTTGGATACAGGATGAACACTGGAGGTGTGTTGTGCCTGCTTCTTCAAAGTTTCCTGTATTTTCGTTTTAAGATTTATTTATTTGTGCATACAGAACTGGGGTACAGGCCAGAGGTGCAGGGGTGGTGACAGGATTCATTACAGACAGAGTGGAGAGCAGAATAGGTAGACTGAGAAGTACACTACTGAGGGGGACAGTGGGGAGACAGGAAAGGTCTGCTGCGCCCTGTGGGTCACCTCTGGGGCTGGGGATTGAACTTGCTCTGAAGCAGCTGCGGCCAGCTTGCAGGGCTGAGCTTTCACCCATGGTGCCACCAGGGAGGACCAGTTCTCTGTATTTTCTTAGTGAGCGTGTACTTTTTTGTTGTCAGAAAAACAGACACTAGTTTGAGAAAAATAAATAGGAGCAAGCCCAGGAGGCAGTCTGAGCTTCTTTGTTTATTGTTTTATTTTTATTGCGGTAACACTGGTTCACCTCACTGTCAGTGTTTTCAGAATACAAGTTCACACCTCTTTACATGTGTGTTAGCACACCCCACCCAGCACCAAAGTATCCATAAGAGGGTGTGCTTGCAAAAGTAAAGACAAAATAACAGCAGAGAAACAACAAAGGATTTAAATTTGTATGTGCCCCAAAGGAGTTCACTGAAATGTAAAAGGTAGGTCACATTCTCCTTGAAACAGGCTGCCTGAGCCTAAATTCCAGCATGACAGGAGCACTTCCGTGCTGTGTGACCTTGGGCCATTCGTTCAGTGTCTCTGTGCCTTTCCTCACCAGTGGAAGGGAGGCCGGTAATAGCATCCCCCTCGTGGGGTGCACATGAGGATTAATGTGTAAAAAGCACTTGAGGCAGCATCTGGTGCATGTAAGAACCACACAAGAGCTTGCCATCACTTGATACCTCAGAGTGTAGAGGGGCAAAGAGAAGCTGGGCAAAGAGAAGAGAATGGGGCTGGAGAGCAGTGTAGAGGGGCAAAGAGAAGCTGGGCAAAGAGAAGAGAATGGGGCTGGAGAGCAGTGTAGAGGGGCAAAGAGAAGCTGGGCAAAGAGAAGAGAATGGGGCTGGATGGGCAGAGCTGTGGACGTTGTAGCTCTGCTTTCAGGCCCAGTTCTTTTTCTGAAGGAGCTGTGACTCCTGGGTTCTGTTAGAAATCCCATAAGGAGGCCCTCCCTGGTGGCGCAACAGGTTAAAGCACAGCTCTATGAAGCCATCCTCAGCCACTGCAGCACAAGTTCGATCCCCAGCCAGGGAGCTGACCCACATGGCGCGGCAGACCTCTCCCGACCGGCCCGCTGCTCCCCTCAGCCATGTGCTTCGGTCAATCTGCCTGTTTTGCTCCCCACTCTGTCTCTGGTCAATGTGACCACCCCCCGCCACACCTCTGGCCGGTACCTCAGTTCTTGTATGCATAAAAACCTTTAAAAAAGAAAGAAAGAAATCCCTTAAGGTTTAATGTTGGCTCAAATTGAACCAGACAGGGAGGCTGCCGCGCCCCAGGCTGCCGGCTCCAGCCGCCCGCTCCTGGGCCTCCTGCTCTAATAGCCAGGCTTTCCCAGGAACCCTGACACCCCTGAAGGTGAGACGTGGGTGAGTCACAGGCGCCTGAGTTTGGGGGGAGTGACACTAGCCAGCCACGTAGGGTCGTCACCTCCATTTTACAGAGAAGGTAGCTGGAGCTCAGAGAGGGTAGGGAGTCGCCCAAGGCATTTAGCTGTGACTGGTGGAGCCAAGTTTCAGACCAGGAATTTCTCATTTGAAAGTTTGGACTTCTCCTAGGCTATTTATAGTTCCATCACCTTCCCCCTCTAATTCTTCCTCCAAAATCAGCCTCCCGAGAACAGTAATTAAGAAAAAGTTCCCCCGGTGGCTTTTCTTTCTCTTCAGATGTTTGCCCCAACAGAAAAACTGTTGCCTGCCACATCTCCCCACAGTTTCTTCTCCCCACGGCACACAAATGGCTGCACTGCGGGTACCCAGGCCCCAGCCCGCGGGGTCTGCTTGGGACCCTTTGCTTACTCAACATCTCTTCAAACAAACCAGCATCTGGCTCTAGGGGCCCACCCCATGTGGAAGAGAGCACTGCGCGGTTAGTTAGCCTGTCAGAGCCCTTGAGGCAGGAGAGGTGACGCTGAGGGAGATGGCGACGGAAAGAGAACGGAGGCCCAGCAGCCCCCGCCCTAGCCAGGCTCACAGACTGTCCGCAGCTGCCCGCGTCTGAACTACCGTGAAGTGCCCTGGCATGCCCCTTGATGTGGGTGCTTTACCCCGCGTTATAGCAGACACATCAGGAGGTCAAAAGAAGGATTGGCCCTTGTGACAATCTGGACTGGGCTGGAGGGGACGAAGTGATGGAAGTCAGAGGAAGAAAGACAAATACCGGATGAGCTCTCTCTCGTGCGGATGCAGACTACAGAGAAATGCCACGAAGTGTCAGACAAAGCGAAATACTCAAAGGACTTTGACTTCACACCTGAAGCTGTGAGCATGCAATTGAGGGGCACTCAGGGACCCCAAACGCTTGAGGGATGCACGCTCTGAAAGGCACCCAGCCACCCCCAGGTGCAAAAGCAAAGGAAGCAGACTCCTAGTATGAAAGAAAGATCTTTAATAGTATCGGTGGGAATAGAGAAAAAGGAAATGGTATTCCTAATAACAGTTTCCCAGCAAAAATCCCCCAAATAGCCCATCCTGTTATGGGCAAATTTGCCCAGCCAAACAGGGTTGGTCCTAAGCCTGGCCACTGAGGCCCAAAAACTTACCACATGTCTAAGTTACCTTCTAGCAGAGAATCACAAGAAAGGGATAAAGCAGGTCCCAAAGATCTAGGAATGAAGGGGCTCCAGAATTCAAAATGGACCAAATAACCCTCACGAAGTCAGGACGCTGACGGCCATGGTCTCTGTCAAGGACCAGGAGCAGCTTCCCCGTGTCTGTCACTCATCTCTCTTCCAAGTATCTGCACGTGTCTCTCCTAACACGTCTCCTCCATCTCCTTCCCAGCAGTACCAGAGTACAAGCTGAGCCACAGAAGCAAGCGAGCAAGGTCACACGGATGTGCGGTTGTCCACGGAGCATGGCTGCTTCACTGTGCGCCCAGATTCTAGAAGCCCCAGGTTCAGGAAGCCAGGTTCGTGACAAGCTGGGAACTGTAGTTCTCGGCAACTAAGATCTCTTTGGTGGGGAGCTGGGGATGGGGAGAGTCCATAAAGTCAGCATGCTATTCATGGTAAGAGTCTGCTCTTCTAGCAAAACTGGAAAGGAAATCTTAATGGTCAAGAGCACCTATCAGTATGTTCATGTCATCTCCCAGATGGGTGGTCAACCACCCTAGTGGGCCCAGGACTGAGGGCCCACTTCTTGGGAAGCAGGACATTCCATGCTAGGACTGCGGTGGTCCTGGTTGGGACGGTCAGTTCCCGTACACAGGTAAGTCATTTTTTATCAGGGTAAAGTTCTCAGTCCTGGCTGTACCTTAGATTCACCTGGGAAGGTCTCATGAAAAGTGAATACCATGGCCCTCCCTGGTGGCGCAACGGGTTAGGATGCAGCACTGCAAGCTGGCCACAGCTACTTTAGTGAGAGTTTGATCCCCTACCCTGGAGGTGACCCACATGGCGCGGCAGACCTCTCCTGACCCACCTGCTGCTCCCCTCAGCAGTGTACTTCGTTGATCTGCCTGTTTTGCTCCCTGCTCTGTCTCTGGTGAATCCTCTCACCGCCCTTGAATCTCTGGCCTGTACCCCAGTTCTGTATGCATAAATAAATACATCTTTATAAAAAAAAAGAAGAAGAAAGAAAGAAAGAAAGAAAGAAAGAGAAATGAATACCTACCCCAACCTAGATGAATTCGATCAGAACCTCTGTAAGTAGGGTCTAGGCACCAGTGTGTTTCATAAAAAAAAATAATAATAATTCCCATGTGACTTTAATGCACAAAGCTGAGACTCAATACTGCTGTCTGAAGCTATTTTTTGTTCTGAGTAGCACATTTTTCAAGAAAACAAAGAATGGTCTGAAGAAAGAAAGAGGGGAAGGAATAGGCCTCACTGGGTCCAGGTCTCTCATGCTGGTCAATGACTAAGTGCCAGCATCTCTGCTACCTGTGAAATTATTTGTACCCATTATGCATCAAAAAGGAGGTTCAGAGAAGTTAATTTGCCCAGATTCACACAATTAAGAAAAGGTGGATTGTGGTTTCAGATCTGTCTTCCTCTCTATCCCTAGCAGGAGGCGCTCTATGCCACCCCTGGGACATCTAGATTTCAGCTAGATCTAGATGTAATGATACCCCTGTTGAGCCCAACCTTGGTCGTCCCCACCATGGTGTCGCCCAGTGCGCGATGCTGCCCAGAGCCAAGTCCAGCCGAGCCCCCGGCAGCTGCCCGTGGCTGTGGGGAGCTGACTCCCGTGGGAGAGGTCAGAATGGCTGCTGCTTTAAACTTTGGTCAAAACAGGAATTGCGGTCTAGGAATGTTGTTTTATCTAATGAGCCACCCTGGAAAACACGGGCATTGGTTTAGGAACTGGGTGGGGTCAGCACGGGGAGGACCATGAAGAGACTGGGATGGGGACCTGGAAGACTGTGAGGAAACTGTCTTTGGAAACGGAGTGACCAAATTTAAGAATTAACAACAATAAAAATAAATCAATGTAACTGTTCCCAGTAATAATATGGAAAACAGAAAAGACAATTCATGAACTTGTTGCTTGGGCCCCAGGAGATCTCCAGGCAGAATGCTTGAAGCATCACCTGCGGCTTCCTTTTAGCTCAGGTGAGGTGAGCTGTGGAAGGAACTGGTCAGTGGCCGAGGGGAATCTGAAGCGCATGTTTGGAACCTCAAACTTGCTGCCTTGGCATATAAAACCGCTTCTTACTCCCAACCTCTATGGTCCAATAAGACACTAAAGAAGAGCCTCCGTCGTGGCGCATGGGGTTAAGTCTCAGCTCTTTGGGGCTATAGGCAGCCACTGCCCACAAGCTCAAGCTAGGGGGGTGACCCACGTGGCTCAGCAGACCTCTCCTGTCTCCCCGCGGCTCCCTCAGCAGTGTGTGTCAGACGATCTGCCTTTTCTTCTCCCCAATCTGTCTCTGGTGAATGCTCTCACCCCCTGTATCTCTGGCCTGTACCCAGTTCTTGTGTGCATAGATAAAATAAAGCTTAAAGAAAGAAGAAAATAACAACCTAGGAGAAGGGGAGGAGCCTGGTGGCAGACGCCACATGCAGGTGCAGCCGGTCAGATGTGGCTGCTGCGCAGAGCAGATCCAGGACACAGCTAGACGCCCCCTTTCCGAGACCTCAGCTGGCTTTAAGGGCATGTCAAGTCGAACCTCTCAGCGAAACAAATGGCTTCAAAGAGTCCCTGTGGCATTATCCCTCACCAGCCTGCATGCTGCCCGAGGCAGGAAGAGGTCTGACTTCTGTCTAATGGAGCAATTTGTTGGGTACATAGGAAATTCAGAAATGTTCGTCTTACTAACTTGGGTTGAAAGGAGCAGATTGAAACAAAGAGATATTGTAAAGCAAAAAGAAGTCTTTGTGATAGCTCTCCCTCCCCAGACCCCTCACCCCCCCCCCCCCAACTTCTTAAGGACAGGAAGCAGGGCAACCTGGGCCATTTCTTTTGGAGAAAAAGGATGAGTCAGAAGGCCAGGTGAAGCAGTAAATAAATCTATCCCTAGGGAGCAGACCTGGGCCTTACTCAACAAGCATTTCTGACAGATGAAGCAGACAGCCCTCAACCCAGTGGCTTTCAGATTGCCATGGACCGGTGACCCCCGTCTCCCTTTTTGGGGAGCGTGCATTGTGGGGCTGCAGTTCCTGTCTCAACGTGATGTGTTGGGTATGTGGGGCAGTGACCTCCCTCTTTAGGGCACAGGACAACAGCAGCCACACCCTAGAGACTCACCCACACTGGTGGGATTAGTTCTGAGGAGCTGGACTCCAGGCCTGAGCCTCAGGCTGAAACAGAATGAAGGCAACACCAGTTGGAGCTTGACTGTGCTGAGGCCCCACCTGGCTCAGTTAACGGGGGATCCCGATAATAAACCTTTGACAAGTGGTATAAATATAGGCTCTGACTCTGAGGCCGTTTGAGATGCTCATGGACTCCATGGTCCCATCTTCTCCAGCTTTGTCCAGAACCACCAGAGACTCTCGCCTGAGCAGTGACCACTCCCTCCCTTGCAAATGGACCAATTCCAGGAGGTCTCAGATCAGTCCTGCCCACTCTGTGGACCACTCTTGGTCTTTGCCAAGAGGTCCATCATCTGCCCTGTCTGCTGTCAGCTGAACTGTCTCCTGCTATTCTAATGTGGATTCCCCCCCAGTAAATTCATACTGAGGTTCTGTGCATTTCGCTTACGTGGTAAAGTGGACCTTCCTGCTTTGTGGAAGTTAACACTCAAGAGATCCTGAGCCTGATAAAGCAGGCCTTGGGGACCAGAGAGTAGTTCTCCACGGGGGTGCCAACGATGGCCTCCAATGAGTCATGCCTCCCAGTGTTCATGCCGGGCCATCGCCTCCCACACTGCGTCTGGGCTGGGCCTGTGACCTACTTTAGCCCACAGACGGCAGCAGAAGTAATGCATGCTGCTCTGGGCCTACATGTAGGTGGTCTGGCAGTTATAGCTTTTGCAGGTCGGAACCCTAAGCTTCTGTCAAAGTCTAGCTACTTTGTTCTGAAAAGAGCAGAGGAAAGGCCTAGAGGGGGAGAGAGGCCCTGAAACTACTTGGAAAGAGCATTTCAGATACCCCGTCTGGCTGAGCCCAGACTTCTCACCGTCCACACCAAGCAGAGAGACGTAGGAGCTCCACCTTGAGTTGAGTCCCCAGAGAGCTGCCTCTCCGGCCAACAGGTGGAGCAGAAGTGGCCCTCGATGACCCCAATCAACACGCAGAATCACGAGAGAAGAAAAGGGTGATATTTTTAAGCCACTTTGTTGTGGGGTGGGGAGCAATGTGAAAACACCATTGGGCCAATTGAATCAGAGAGGAAAGAACAGGAAGTCTAGTCCAGGTGGCATTATAATCAGTTTCCTCAGGCAGAGAGTAGAAAGGCAAGCAGCTCTGGGGGGGTTGGGAGGGGGCCTGAAAACAGTGGGCATTGAACATACAACTTAGAAATAGTGTAAAAGAGAAAGGGATTCCTGATGTTTGACTTGGAAGGATCACGAGAGCTTTACTAAAGCAGAAGGTAATGGACAACAACCAGTTTGGGAGGGAAACTCCTATTTCAGATAGTCTGGGATGGTGAGTTTTCCAGATGTTCATGTCCAACAGTCAAAGGAGAGGAATGTGGGATCTCCAGCGTAACTGCAGCTGGGGGCTGGGGAGGGCTTGGGGATGGGGAGCTTGTCCAGAGAGAAGGTCCAGATCATAGGTAAGGAACTTAAGGACTAGACTCTAAGGAACCCCCAACTTTAGTCACGTCTTTGCCAGAGACAGAGAAGGGGCATCTGGAGAAGGAGGAAAACCCATGTGTGCAGTGTCAAGGAAGCCAAGGAAAGATGGTGATGGGTGGAGGGCGGGACCCGCTAATCCCACAGGGCTCAGACGGCAGCTCAGTAGAGGACAAGGAAGCAGCAGCTTCAGTGGTTCAGGAAACCATTTCAGTTCTCTGTGGGCTTGATCCTGCCTTCACCCCCTTATTAGACAGCATGCAGTGAGTGGCTCCGTGAGGTCACAGCTGGCACAGGGGCAGGGCTGTTCCCAAAGAGTGACTCCACATGGCCTGTAAACCCATGAAGAGGTGCTCAACCTCATGAGTCACCAGGGGAATGTAAATTCAAACCACTGTGAGATTCCATTTCACACGCACCAGTTTGGCGAAAAGTCAAAAGCCCAACAATACCAGGATCGGGCAAGGATGTTGGTGAATAGAACGCTCATGCGCTGCTGGTAGGACTCTGGGTGTTACGATCATAGGGGTGGTTGACATCAGCTAGTGTGGTTGAGGATGTGTCCATGGGCCAGGTGCTCAGAAGCAGACCGCCGGCCAGGCGGAGGCCCTCTGTCTCCCTGGTGGTTGAGTATCGCCTCTGTGGGGTGTTCCCTGGTGAAGGCCAGTGGGTGCTACAAGATCTTTTCTTTTCAAAAGAGTTATTTTATTTATTTATACATATAAGAACTGGAGTTCAGGCCAGAGGTGCGGGAGGTGAGAGGATTCAGCAGAGACAGATTGGAGAGGAGAACAGGTGGATCTACTGAAATCCATTGCTGAGGAGAGAAGCAAGGAGACAGGAAAGGTCTGCCTTTGCTCTCCTGGGTCAGCTCCCTGGCCAGGGATTGAATCTGTGCTGCAGTGTCTGTGGATAGCCTCATAGTGCTGCACTTTAAAACCTTGCACCACCAGGGAGGGCCCCTATTGTTTCTATTTTTGCCACTGCCCATAAGTCTGTATTTATTCTTAGCCCAGGTCACTCCTCTTGTCCACAAAATAGATGCCCATTTGCACTGCCCAGAGCTTGGTCCATTGGGAAGATTTTGGCTCCTCGGTGTCCCAAAGGGTCGCTCTGAGTGAGGCCCCAGTATCACCAGGCTTCCTTTCCAGTGTCTACCCATGCATGGGGCAGACCCTTCTGTGGTCATGTTCCCCCTCTCTAGTTGGCCACAGGGATCCTCTCACCTCCATCGGTGTGAGATGAAGAGGGGGTGTCAGTGCAAGGTGGGCGATGACGTGGGCCATGTGACCCTAGAGGTGGGTGCTTGTGGTACAGGCTGGGTCTACAGCAGAGCTCTTTTCTGTGAAGAGCGGTGCAGAGTTGGCTGCCTTCCCGTCGCTGGATCACTATTCCCGAGTAAAAGAATATGCTGACTCCAGACCTGCAGAAGTCCAGCAGGAGCGCTTCCTTCTGAGGGCCGGAGGCACAAGGGCAGCCACATGCCTCCGGCCGCTGAGATCTTCAAACTACATTTCAAAGCCCCTCAACCTTAACAGGGGCAGTCAGCCGTCCTCTAGAGTCCTTGAATTTTTGTAGGATTTATCCCCTGCTCTCCAGAACCAAGTTTGTTCATCCAGCCCTATTAACACCATCTCACTAAGAGTGGGCCCAGGTGATGTTTTACAAAATGTCCAGGTGGCCCAGCCCCTTCCAATTCCATTATTTCAGAGAACAGGAGACTTAACCCAGCCTAACGGTAGATGGTAGTTTGTGTTGTTTGCCCCAGAAACAGTGAACTCTTTCTGAACATCTCTCCTGTTAGGAATGAGAAAGGATGTGAAAGTCAGATCAGCCACTGATGCCATGAACTTGAAGGCGTGGTGATCTGTCTAGCAAAGTACCTCAGCCAATGCTACAATTGGGGCCAGCATTTGGTTGAGCCCAGGGTTCATCTGTTACTCTTGTGGGGTCAGTAAAAATACATTAAATGTGGGGGAGATGGTGACCACTTCCTCTGAATCCTTTAGCTCTCACATAGAGATTTAGGAAGACAATATTCTTAGCCCTACTTTGCAAATGAAGAAACTGAGGCTGGGAGAGTTATAATAATGGTTAGTTTACTGAACAACGTTCTGCTTTATCTCATCTGTTTGACTCACCAGTGTTTGCATTTAACCCTGTAAGCCAGCCAGCCAGCCAGCCAACAGTTGTAATTAGAGTTAATTTGGAAAGTGAAAAACAAGATCTAACCCAATGGGTACATGTCCACACACATCTATTCGACTTTCTGTTAGACGTTTTCCTGACAAGTCTAACTTTGGGAGCAGAGGAGGCCAATTCTGCCTAATTTCTCAAGAGTGAGACATCACACTCAGCTGAGAAAGTTTTATAAGCTTTCATTCCTGGCAGCCTTTAGATGAGCTTTATTTCCTAAGCTATATGCCAGGATGTTTCCTCATTTTATTTTTCCAGGCTCATGATGGAAAAAGAGGGAGAAAGAGTCGCCACCCAAAATCTCGCCTTCCCTTTGAAACCATGCAGGCTGAGGCAGTCCTGAGCCAGGTAGCGACTTTCCTTGGCCTGGTGGTGAAGGGGCCCCAAAGTACAACTGTGTCTTGTTCGCCACGTCATCTCCTGGTTCTCTATTTCCTCATCTCCAGTGGAAATAATAAGAGTATTGCAGGGTTTTATTGGGTCTTGCTGTTTAACAACCATCCCAGGCTGGACCTTCAGTGTCAGTTCTCTCAAATGACAAAATAATTTTGGAGCCCTCGGTTGACTTTTACAGGCCTTTAATTCTGAGTCGGGAGCAGACCAGCTTTCTCTCTCATGTCCCTTTGGCTGTGTCCTCTACCTGTAGTAACACGTCAGCGTGGCACCGCCCTGTGGCCCCTCAAAACGGGTCCCCATTTACATATACGCGGGCCCTGTGCCCTCTGGGGCCAGGTGTCCTTAATTACAGGTGCACGTGCAAGACCACAGGTGCAGTCAGGTGCTAACGGCTGGGGGCAACATAGGAGGAAAAGCCTGATTTTTAACCAATATACCCTGCACATGCTCATCTCTAAGTCCCTGAAATAGCGGTACAAAAAGTTGCCTCTGAACGAATGAATGAATGTTGACAAAGGGATGAAATGACACATTTGTAGAGTGTGTGGCCAATTACATAGGATGCTGGCTGCTTGACAACATCTATTGCTGAAAAAAGAAAAAAGGAAACATGGGCTTTCTGACCCAGCATCCTCCCTCCTCCATTTTTTTCATTTCCGATTACAGCAGCATTTTCCATGATGCCATAGACCTCCCTCCCAAACTCTGTTTATTTTAAAGATGTTTGTATTTATTTATTTTTAGTTCTTTCCGGATGGTAGTAGTAGCTTCTTAACTGGTCTTTTTGCCTCTGGTCTTTCTCAGAAACATTTTTTTTTCTTTCTTTTTAAAGATTATTTATGCACACAGACCTGGAGTACAGGACACAGGTGCAGGGTCAGGGAGAGGATTCACCAGAGACAGAGTGGGGGCAGAACAGGCGGATCCACTGAAAACACACTGCTAAGGGGAGCAGCAGGAGAGACAGGAGAGGTCTGCGGCACACTGTGTGTCAGCTCCTGGCCAGGATGGAACTCAGGCTGCAGTGGCTGACTTTAGCCTCTGCACCAAGATCTTTTTTTAAATGGCGATTTTTAAGAAAAGATTAATTTATTTATATATACAGAACTGGAGTACAGGCCAGAGGCTCAGGGGCAGCGAGAGGCTTACCAGAGACAGAGTGGGGAGCAGAACAGGCAGATCGACAAAGTACACTGATGAGGGGAGCAGCAGGTGGGTCAGGAGAGATCTGCCACACCATGTGGTCACCTCCAGGGCAGGAGGGATCGAACTCATGCGAAAGTGGCTTTAGTTTCTTAGTGCTGTGCTTTAACCGGCTGCACCACCAGGGAGGGCCCTGAATGGTGATTTTAACATAAATTAAACTAGTTATTCTCCTTTGCTGACTAATAGTTACCCTGTGCTATTTTCATTATTTTCTTTCCATCATAGATTATGCTGCCACCATATCTGTACACCCACCTTTCCCCAAATCTCACAAGATGCTTCATAGGGTAGAAATCATTTTTAGGGCCTCCACCTGGTGTTACCAGACCCCTCTTTCAAGGAACCCCCCGCAGGTTCCCCACCTCTGCTACCATTGTCCTAGATCATCAGTTTCCACAGGGCTTCCCTAGTGGGAAGTTTAACAATTTAAAATATTTTGCTAATTTAATGGAGGAAATAAATTACCACCTGCTGTTTTAATTTTCATTTGATTATCGGGTTTAATGAACTGCCTGTATTTAAACTAGTTAGGATGGAATCTTTTATGAAGTGTCTTGGGGAGGAAAGTTCTGGACATCTCACCATTTAACCTCGTCCTCAGTTTCTTCATCTACAAAATAGCGCCAGACGGGGGTGATGGTGAAACCAAGTGAGATAAAGTATGGCCAAATTCTTTGGTGTGTGTTATTCTTTACTATCCCCCATATTTACCTATTTACTATGAAATCCAGAGACCCGTCACCATCTTCCAAGTCTCGAGAGCCTTCTCTTTTTTTTGTGGTTTGGTGCTGTAGAAGAAGGCTGGGGCAAAGCCTCTCCTCAATTTGCTCGGACTTTGCTGGACGCGGTGTCGTGAGGGCATTTCCCTCAGTTCTACAATTGCGGAAAGATCCCGGTCATCATGAAAGGTCAGGAACGCTCTCAGACCCAACAGAGACGCTCCAGGGGCCAGAAATGGACTCTGGTCACCTGGCAGGTGCCAGCAAGCATCAGTTAATGACTCTCATCCAGTTTCCTACTGGCTTTTTTCCTCCGTTGCTAGGAAACGCGCTGCGCTGCTGCCCGCTGGTTAGAGCCCCCTCTAGTGTCTATGCCCTGTAATGACACCTTCAAGCCAGGAGCGAAGGGAAATTTTTGTTTTAAATACTTGACCTTCATCATTTTTATTGTGGAATATAATATACGGAGAGGTATCCAAGACATACACACACTTTGAAAAAGTAATTATAACAGTAAACTCTTATGTAACCACCACCCAGGTAAAGACAGTGCCCTACCGACACCTTCCACCCCTCCCCTACGCCATCACATGTCTGTCTCTATGCAGTTTAAGCCCCAGGGTTCACATAACCCTTTACCGCTTGCCTTCATAGTGTATATGTATCCTTAAACAATATGGCTTTGGTTGTATCTGTTTGAAACTTATATCCTGTGGTTTTATTCAACATGTTTGCAATTCGATATTATATTTTAAGGTCCATTCATGTAGTTGCAAGCAGCTCTAGTCTATTCATTTTCATTGCTGTATAATACTCCAGTACATGACTGTCCCACAACTGAATGTCCTCCTGACTGCGGATATTTGAGCTGGCTTCACTTTGAGACTATTTTAAACAGTAGAGATCAGAGCAGTTTTGTGTGTTTTTTTGCTGCACTCTATGCATGCAATTATCTGGCTTACGTGTCTAGTAGTATCAATAAAATAGTTGAACCACAGTTGGTGCGTACCTCTGACTTTAGGTAGTGCCAGACGATTTTCCAAAGTGGTTGAACAAACACAAGTCCCACCCAGTGGCGGATGTTTCTTCTCCCTGCTTCAGGCAGCCACAGTCAGTGTTATCAGCCTCTGCTCGTGCCAGTCGGTGGGCGTGCAGTAATGTCTCATTGTGACTTTAATTTATGTTTCTTGGTCATTAGTGAGATCAAGCACATTTTCATATGTTTATTGGCCAGCAGGATTTCCTCTTATTCAACTTGTCTATTCAAATGTTTTGTCCATTTTGGGGGGTTCGTGGTGGTTTGTGTTTTGTAGCAGAAGCCTCTTGTTCCTGCTCTTGGCTAATCTCTGGTTTTAGCGCCATTCTGCGGAACAGACTTTAAAAGCTTTATTTTGACACAGTTTCAGATAAGAAAAGTTGCAAAAACATAATAAAAAAAAATCCTATCTTCCTTTCCTCAGATTCCCAGTGCTAACGTATTACCAAATTTATTTTGTCCCCCTCTCTGTATCTTTTCTAAACTTGAGAGCAAGTTCCAAGCACGATATTTCTTTACCCAAAATTCTTCCATGTGTGTTTACTAGACATTCTATATGGATGTTCTCTTACATAACCACAGTATGATTATCAAAACCAGAAACTAACACTGGTACATTGAGTCTTAGGAGACATAGGAGACACGCATGAACAATGCTTTATTGACAGACCTTATTAATATTTTTCCAATTGCCCCAATATATCTTTGATAGCTGAAGAAATTCCAGATCAGGTTTACATTCATTTATGACATCTCTTTAACCTCTGTTAATCTGTAACAGTGACTCTGTTTTACATAACAGGTGATTCGTTTGGGCAGAAATACCATAGAGTGATGTCGTATTCCAAGGCATTATTTAAAATCCCAAGGTCAGTCTCATATTATTCATTCATTCATTCATCCCATGTCAGGAGATGGTTGAGTGTAAGTTTGAGATTTTTTAAAAAGATTTATTTATTGGCCCTCCCTGGTGGCGCAGAGGATTAAAGCACAGCACTGAGAAGCTAAAGCCACTTCCGCATGAGTTCGATTCCCGCCTGCCCCGGAGGTGACCACAAGGCGTGGCAGACCTTTGCTGGCCCGCCCGCTGCTCCCCTCAGCAGTGTACTTCGTAGATCTACCTGTTCTGCTCCTCACTCTGTCTCTGGTGAAACCTCTCGCCACCCCTGAGCCTCTGGCCTGTACCCCAGTTCTGTATGAATAAATAAATCTTTAAAAAAAAAAAGATTTATTTATTTATTTATTCACACAGAAGTGGAATACAGGCCAGAGGTGCAGGGGCGGTGAGAGTCTTCACCAGAGACAGAGTGAGGAACAGAACAGGCAGATCAACGAAGTACACTGCTGAGGGGAGAAGCAGGCAGGTCAGGAGAGATCTGCCACACCAAGTGGGTCACCTCCGGGGTGGGGATCAAACCTGCACCCAAGCAGCCAGCCTGCAGTGCTGCATCCCAACCGTTGTACCACCAGGGAGGACCAAATTTAGAGATTTTAACAGCATCAAAAGATAAGACAATTTAACTTCTTATAAGTCGGTAGGAAAAAGGCAGATAAACCAACAGGTGGAAAAATGGGCTAAACATTTGGTAGCACTTCTCAGCAAAGGAAATTCCAATGACATCACATCTTGTTAGAAAAGTGCATATCTTGTTAACAGGAAAAGGCAAACAACGAATGACGAAGAACATTTCGAAAGGAAGGTGCCAAATATCGACTCAAAATTTAAACCCTTCAATACAAGTGTTGGTGAGCTGGTGGGCCTGTTACAGGTGCCAGAGTTCAAACAGCCAACTACTGTGGAAAGGAGTGTGGCTCTGAAGTGTGAAATTCAGGATATGCCCTCTCTGAGCCAGCAATTCCATGACCACAGGAACTACGTAACAGGAAAATAGTGCAATTTGTAGAGCGCCTGAACACCGGACCAACCAAAGTGGTAATCAGTGAGGCAAGGCTCAGATAATTGCCATGTATTTGCCCAGTAGCATATTCTACAGTGGCTCTTGAGTTTGAACATGTTCAGAATCATCTGAGGAACTTTGTGTCCACGCAAATACTTGTACATAAATGTCATCGGGGATTATTCACTGGGTTGTGATGATAGTGCACAGAGTGTGAACATAGTGGAAACTGTTGAATTGGATACTATAAATGGACAAATTTTATGGTATGTAGCTTAATCTTCGCTAAAACTATTCCTGATTCAGTATTGTTAGCACATGACAAAGGGGCACCCAGGAACCTCAAACTGTTAAGGGGTGCATGCATTGAAAGGGACTTGGCCATCTGTGTGTATAAAGGCACAAGAAGCCAACGCTTAGTGGGAAGGAGCTTTAATAGAATTAGTGTGCCTAGACAGAAGAGAAGAAAGGATATTCCTAATAAAACTCTGAAAATTACCCATCCTCTCCGTGGGCAAATGCCCAGTCAAACAGGTTTGACCTGAAACAGGGCTGCTGAAGCCCAAAGCTTGCCATAAGTCTAAGGTACCTTGTGGTAGGAACCACAAGAAAGGGTTCGGCCGGTCCCAGAGAGCTGGGACAGGAGATACCACATCAAGATAACTGCCATCGTCTCTGCCAAGGACCAGAAACTTCCCCACATGTCGCTCACCTGCACGTCTCTACATGTCTCTCTCTTCCACCTGTGTGTGTCCTCCAAGTTAGAGCTGGCAAAGCAAGAGAGAGGGGCCCCTGCCTTCCCCCTTTATGCAGGTTCAGCTGACCACTGAGCCGCACCTCTAGGCCCATTCAGGAAGTCCAGTTCACAGCGCACTGGAACTTGTAATCCAAGGTGGCTGCACGGCAGTGGAGGTGGGGAAATAGCGCTTTCCCTTCGCAGAGGTGTGTTCGGAAATTCTGTGTCCTCTCCTATGTCCATTCTACAGTGGAGGAAGCTGAGGTCGAGAGGGGAAGGACTTGACTGAAAGCACTGGGACATGCTGCCCTGGCTGACCCTGTCCAACCGCAGGTGCAGCTCCTGAGGGCGGGAAGGGCCCAGCCTGTGCTCAGCCGCCTCAGGCCCTTCTGAGGCCATCGGCCATCTTCCCGGAATCTCTAGCTCAGCAGGCGCGACAGCTGCTGTCAGCCTGCTGCCCTCTGCCCCCCACTTCTTGAGCCCTGACCAAGCTCCTCCTCTCCCTGTCTCATTTACCGTCCTCCAGGTTTCCTCCAGCTGCTCCCCACTCTGTTTTGGGTCTCCCCAAAACTCAGAGCTCAGGACTTCATACCCCTAACTGCAGCTCCCGTCTGTGGGTCCCTCTGCTATCAGGATGAAGCCCCAGCTCTTGGGCGTCTGGTCAAGGCCTTTGGCCACCTGACCCCGCCCACCAGCCCACCGCAATTCCTGCCACTCCCCTCCTGTCACTGACCTCTGAGCTCCCAGGGGCCCACGTGCCATGCGGTCTTCCTCAAGCCCTGAAGTGTGCCTTCCCTACCTCTCCTCCTGTGAAACTTGCTGCTGGCAATGGGGCCTGTCAGGGGGGACCGTGACCTTCTCTACTCACAGTCTTGGCAACTGCATTCGGCCTCCAGGCCTTGAACACCTGGAGTCCAAGTCTTCCAGCACTCACTTTACTACTGGGTGTCTGTTCAGCACCACAAACTTTACATGCCTCCTGGCACCTGCTCTTCCCAGCCCCCCCTGGCTCCCCAGCCTGCTCTCCCTGTTGCCAGCCAGCACCCTGCTTGACACCACCTTCCAGGGAGGAGCATACTGTCATGTCTGACAGTTAGGCCTTTGGCTCAAGTCAGAAATCCGAAGGTGGGTGAAACAAAAGGAAGTTTTTTGCCTCCTTAAACAGCCAGCTTCAGGGTAGCTTGACCCCTCGGGAAGAATGTTGTTGCCAGGGCTTACTCTCACTTTTTCCTTCTGTTCTCTTCTGTGCAACTTCTGGGAGCTCAGCCTGGCCCCCGTGGCAGCAAGAGAGGCAGAGGTTCCAGAGCTCAGCCCCTCAGAGCAGGAAATGCCACAGAAATGCCCCCATAGTTTAGGCTGACTGCCAACTTGACTACCGGGTGCCCAGATATTTTGTTAAAACACCTATGAGGATGTTTCTGGATGAGATGAACACTGGAATTGGCAGACTGATGAACCCATTGTCTCTCAGTGGGTGGGCTTCATCCAGTCCACTGTAGAACTGAAGAGAAAAGCAGAAAATCTCTCTTCCTTCTCCTCCCTCTCCCCCTCTTCCCCTCCCTCCCTTCTCAGCTGCTGCCACTGGACATCACATTTCTGCCTTTGGGCTGAAACGTACACTACCAGTTCTTTCAGTTCACACTGGAACTGCATCTCAGTCTCTTAGGCCCCAAGCTTGCCCAATGCACATCTTGGGTCTCGGCCTGCATAACCACACCAGCCAGTGCCTTGCAATTAATCTAAGCAACAACCCCCATCCCGCCCCACCCTACCCCTACTCTGAGCTCACTTTCTTGGCCTCCACAGTCAGCACAGGCGTCCAGGGAAATCGTTCTTTCTTTTTATTTTTAAAGATTTATTTATTGATGCATACAGAACTGGGGTACAGCCCAGAGGTGCAGTGAGAGGATTCACCTGAGACAAAGCAGGGAGCAGAACAGGTAGATGACAAAGTGACTGCTGAGGGGAGCAGCGGGCGGGTCAGGAGAGGTCTGCCGCGCCATGTGGTCACCTCCAGGGCGGGGATCGAACTCATGCTGAAGTGGCTTTAGCTTCTTAGTGCAGTGCTTTAACCCGCTGCGCCACCAGGGAGGGCCCAGGGCAATCTTTCTACAGTGCACTCTCAGGAGCCATCCCTGCTGTCCTGGCCCTCGCAGGAGGGGAGACTCGAGAGGGGAGTGGGGGGTGAGGGAAGGCGCCATCATCCACTAATTCCCACTCCTGCTCGGTTTGCTGCCCAGCCGCCCTGGGCGACACCCGTTTTCCCTAGACACATGAGCCTCTCTCAGCGCTCCGTGCCTTTGCCTGCATGGTGCCCTCGGCTTGGAAAGCCCTTCCCTCCAGCTCGGGGTCGAAGTCACGCTCCCAGACCATGTGCTTTCCACCTCCCCAGTTATCAGCTGCACCCCCACCCTGTCACCTTGCAGGCCCAGGAGCAGGCAGGAGTCTGGACAAAGAGCACAGCCCCCTTGGACTTCTCTCCTTCCTAACAGGGCCTCCAAATACTCTCACCCGACCCCCCAGTCTCCCCTCCACTGTGATCACAGCAGAAGCCCACCGCCAGTCCAGCAAAGCAGAGACAGAAGCCCATCCCAGCAAGCCCTTCCCACTGCCTTCCCGCTGTGCAATCCTGCCTTCCTGGGCCAGGGCGCAGGCGTTATTTTTAGACAGTGCTGTGGACTAGGGCTCCAGGCATCTGCTTGACGCCTGAGGTGTAACCAGACCCCGCTGGCACTGGCCTTGACCCCTAGCTGGACAGAGGAGCAGCGAGAGGATCCAGCGCAGAGCGGAGCCAGGCCCAGACAGGCAGCACCTCGTGGAGGGGGCTACTGCCGGGCCTGCCTGAGCTGTCCTGCAGCAAGTGGGGTGCAGAGAGATCAAGGTTCCCGGTAGTGGGGGTTGGACTCCTGGCCCCACCGCGTAGTCAGCCTGCCAAAACTTGGAAAGCGGGTCAGAGAGACTTACATCCTTGCTCTGGCTTTCCCCTCCTTGTCGACACAATGAGGTGAGAGGTTGCAGGTCTGAGCCAGTTTTTTTTAGCCACAAATAACTCGAGGTCTTTTGTGTTGTTAGGCTTTCTTCCATTTCTTAGTTTGAGATGTTTTCTTAAACGGCAGTGAAATACATACAGCATGAAATTTACCAGCTGCTTGAAGTGTCCGGCTCCGTGGCAGTAAGTCCTCGGGCACTGCAGTGCCATCATCCGCCCAGCTCCAGATCACGCAGATCATACAGGCCAGCCTCAGCCCCTGACGTCACTCACCCCTTCTGCTTCTGTCCCTGGAACGTGACTTCTCCGGGGACCTTACAGTAGTGGCATTTTGGAGTATTTTCTTTTCTCTTTTTAAAGATGTATTTATTTATTCATACAAGAACTGGGTGCATGTGGTGAGGGGTTCCACCAGAGACAGAGAGGGGAACAGAACAGGCCGACTGACTGAAACACACTGCTGAGGGCAGCGGCGGGCGGGTCAGGAGAGGTCTGGCGCGCCCTGTGGGTCAGCTCCCTGGCCAGGGATTGAACTCGTGCTTCAGTGGCTGCGGATTGCTTCATAGTTGCACAGCTTTAACCCCTGACCCACCAGAATTTTGGAATATTTTCCTTAAGATTGAGCATGATGTCCTTGGGCTTCCTCCATGTTGTAGCCTGTGTCTCATCACCTTCCTTTTTAAGGCTGAGTAATATTCCATTGTGTGTACAGGCCAGATTTTGTTATCAGCTCATCTGTTGAGAGACGTGGGTCGCAGCTTCTTTCTGCTTATTGTGAATAATGCTGCTATGCACTTGGGCATCCAAATAGCTCTTTAAGACCCTGCTTTCAATTCTTTTGGGTCTATATCTGGAAGTGGACTTACTGAATTCAATTTTTTCAGTTTTTTGAGGAAGCTCTACTTTTGTCATAGCAGATTTTGAAATTTTGAAAAATTAGTTGGCTGGTGTTATAAGTCATTTGGGACTGGAGCGGAGCTCTGAGATCCTCTGTGCTCCAAGAAGCAGCTTCATCAGAGGCCAGATTCCTCAGATATTGGGTCCCCCTCACAGGGCTCCCTCCTGAACTCCTTGGTCCTGATAACCCTTTCCTTTGTCTCCCCCAGGCTAAAGTGTCTGCAATAACTCAGGGGTTATTTTTTTGCTGTCTCAGTCCTCTGATACCTGTTTAACCTGCCTCAGTTTCAGTTCTTTTTTTTTTAAGATTTATTTTATTTATTTATGTATACAGAACTGGGGTATAGGTCAAAGGTGCAGAGGCGGTGAGAGGATTCCCCAGAGGCAGAGTGGGGAGCAGAACAGGCCGACTCCACTGGTGAGGGGGGCAGCGGGGAGAAGAGAGAAGTCTGTGGTGCCTTGTGGGTCAGCTCCTGGCTGCAGACGACTTCACAGTGTTGACGCTAAACCCCTCACACCACCAGGGAGGCCCCACTGCTCACTTTTTGAAAGCTATTCTATATCTGAGAAATCTCCAAGCTGGGGACACTTTCTGGGTCACTCTTTCTGGCAGCAGGCCTGAAGCAGCCCTGCTCTGTAGGGCAGCTGGGCATAATAAGGGCATCGTGGCTTCCTTCGCCTGGCAAAGAGTTCTCATCTCTCCGGCCATTCTCTACACCCTCCGTTGGTCTCCTGAGCGTATCTCTAGTTTGGCACTGTGGCCCCTGACATGCACACTGAGAACTGAACTCCTGTTTTTGGTGTTGTCTGGCTGTGCAGAGTAAGCCCTACGATCGCCTCGAACCTCCATCAATGCACCCTAATCTGACGGGTTTTGTTCTGAGTGCTCATCTCACTCCTCTGTATTTGCTCAGCTGAGGAGACCTAACGGTCCCGGATCTTTTTACAAGAGTGTGCATAAAACCCCGTGTCCTATTCTTCACTTGTGCCACAGAAATCTGAGGCCTAAAATGAGGAGTTTTACACTGATACCCTTTTGCAGTACATTGACACCCTTTAACCAGTAGAGCAAAGTGCCCTCTCTGGAGTCTCAGTAAGGCTGCACATACATTCCTGCACTCAGAAGACCAAAGAAATATTTAACTGGCTCTTTTTAGCTCAGAGAAACAAATATTTATTTGACTTTTGATGGGTTCCAGGGCAGTAGGGCTGGCACTAGGTGGGGCTGGAGGAAGGCGCCCGGGTGCCACGGCCTTCGTCCCCAGCATCTCCCCTGCAGCAGGTTTACCATTGGGGGCCGGGCTTGTGGCTCCCCGCTTCAGGGCAGTGGACCGAGTGTCTGCTCCAGGATGGCTCCAGGGCAGCGACGTCAGAATCCTCCTGCTGGTCCAGGTGGGCACAGGTCCACACCTCCCTCTGCTTCCACTCTGATCGCTGGACTGCGCCCAGCACCGCCCCAGTGATTCCGTGGCCCCACGGTGGCCAACGTTCTGACCACACAGAGGGAAAGGCGCTCTTTACTCCTCTAACCTGGCCTGCCCACGTGTCTCCCAGACGCCGCTCGGTCCTCGTGGGCTTGGGGTATGCGGTGGCAGCCGCACGGGGCCCGGCCTGGCAGCCGCCCTCGCCTCAGTCTGTCTTCCTGAATCCTGAAAGGCAAAGCCCGCAGGATGGCACGGGACTCTGAAGGCGGCCAGACCTCACCAAGCCACCCCAGATACCCAAATCCCCCTCACAGTGGGCTAATGTGTCACGGGTCTCTGGGGCCCACAACCAATGTCACTAGCTCACTTCCCTTTTATGAACGAAATGGGCTAAAGGAGCCTGAAATCCCCAGTGCAGAGACACACGGCCCCCTGGCCTCTCAGTATTGAGATGGTGATGGGAGCAGTGGCTGGTCAAGAGGCTGTCCTCAGTCCTGTCAAGAGGCCCAACCCTGCTAGCTGTGTGGCCCTGGGACAGTCACTCCACCTCTCTGAGCCCCAGTTTCCTCATGGGTCAGGTCAAGCTCCCCTCATACTCTCCCCCAATTGCTGTTAGGCAAATAAAACAGCGAAGGTAGTGTTTGGGGGAAAGTTCTAGGAGAGGATGAAAATACTAGTTCCCTTATATTCATTCCTCACTTGAATTTTTTACAACCCTGTGTGCTAGGTATCGTTATACCCATTGTCCAGATGAGGAAACCGAGGCTGAATGAGGCTCTTGGATCCAAGAGCTGGTGAGTTAGGAGGACTCAGGCCCTTGGCCCGATGCCAGGCCGTGTGCTCTTTCCTAGATGCTAAGCCTTGTTCATGGCAGGAGAGAATGTGATGTTACCCATCAGCCTCAACTTCTGGAAGAGGGGGATGAAGCCACGCAGGACACTGTGGATCCGGTACACTATTGGAAAAGAAGAGAAGGGTAATGGAGCTTGGTGTCTCGCTGGGGGTGCGGGGCTCCCCTCCCACTCGCCCACCCTTGGACAGAGGCCTAAATCACACAAACAAGGCTCTCCGGGTGGAATTTCAGGCAGTTGGTTTACTTAGATAATAGTATTAAGAGTTGTTATTATTAAAAACACCATGGGCAGCCATAATAATACCAGGAAACGCTGCGAATCCAGGACTCAATTCCATTCACCCCCTTGTTTTCAGTATCTGGCTCATTCTGGAGCTTTTTTTTTTTTTTTTTTTTTTTTTTTTTGCCACTCTAAAGTGCTTTTGTTGCATTTTTATGGAACTGCCCTCTTTTTTCCACTGGGTTTTGCCAACGACCTTAGGTTGACCTTGAAAGCAGTCAGGAAGAAAACAGAAGCATAAGGAAGTCTTTTTAAATGTCTAGGAGGTGCTTTCTGGTCCGTGGCAAGCCTCTGGGGCCCAGGCAGCCGCCACCCTCCGTGAGGCTTACCCAGCCCAAAGTAGATGCCCACGGTCTCCAGGGAGGCGAAGGTGAGCAGGCCGACTCCAAGGGACATGAACCAGTCTGCAGGGGTGGCGAGAGGGGACAGTCAGCCTGCGGGTCTGGCCCCTGCGCCCACCCGTCCCCTCGGGCCCCACTCACCTGCGTAATAGTGGTAGCACACCAGCACACCCCCGATGGCAAAGCAGAGGAGGACGAAGTGGAAAAACTCATCTGAAAGCAGAGGTGAGTTACTATTTGCTCTGTTCTGCTTTAACTACTCAGAGCCCTGACATCTCTACTCTTAACTGACTCCATTCGGAGACGTGTCCAAGGACGAGGGCACCCAAGCCCCCCTGCTTGCCAGCCCTTACTGCCTGTCATTACTTTTCTGACCCTTATCACCACTCAGCTTGCTGTCTTTCCTTTTCTAATGTTTATTCTTTGCCCCCAGGGTGGTGGGTGGGGATTTTCCCCAGACTGAAGCAGTGCCAGGCACGCTCAATGTGCTGGTGCCCGATGCTTTGTCTATCAAATAAATGTCAAATGCCTTTGTAAAAAATGCAAATGTGTCAAGTTCAAAAGTTCCACATCGTGGCATTCTCCCCCACCAACGTTACTCCTTCAAAGCAAGCAGCGACTGGCCAGGTCTCTCCAGGTACATGTCCTCATTGAGTGAGAATCTGGGCCCTCCCTGGTGGCGCAGCGGGTTAAGGCACAGCACTAAGAAGCCAAAGCTACTTCAGCATGAGTTCAGTCCCACCCCGGAGGTGACCCACAGGGCACGGCAGACCTCTCCTGACCCGCCCGCTGCTCCCCTCAGCAGTGGACTTCATCATCTGCCTGTTCTGCTCCCCACTCTGTCTCTGGTGAAGACTTTCACCGTCCCTGCACCTTGGGCCTGTGCCCCAGTTCTGTATGCATAAATAAATAAATAAATCTTTTTTTTTTTTTTAAGTGAATTCAAGCAGGGCACCAGCGGCAGGCAGCTGCTCTTCTTGCTGCTTCCTCCCGCTGTCAGAACAGGGCTCTGCAGAGAGCCCCACGGCCGCCAAGCAACCGCGGATTTACGCAGCTGGGCTCCCACCCATAAACCTGAGCGTCTGCTGTTCCGCGGTGACCTCCGTGCCACAGGCATAACTTCCCCTGAATCTCCGTGCGCTCAGGTGCGTATCTAGGGGGCCTGGTGCCTAGCGACGCCATTTCAGGCTTGGGGATTCTCATGGTTAACAGAAGTGCAGAGAGGGGCTGAGAGGCAGGGGCGGTGCCTTGGCAGGAATCAGGGTAGTTTGTGTATTGAGGCCCCCCTTTATCTCACCAGGCCCTGGGGAGTCATGAGGAGAGAGCAGGCAGGGCCCTGTCAAGGGACCCTGTTTCCTGGGATGAGGCAGGCTCCCTGAGGGGTGAGGCTGCCAGGGAGGTGTCTGCGTTCAGTTCACTATGCCCCTGATGTGCTGTGCAGCTTTGAAGGGGTGTCCTGACCTCTCTGAGCCCTGCTACTCTTTTGCCAACTTGAGGAGGGAGCCTGCACGTCATCCGGAGGATGGATGGGGTCTGGAATGGGCGCCACCCTGGAAGTGCCTAAAGGCAGCCGATACTGTTTATCATGGCTGTCAAGGAGCATTTAGAGGGCAAGAAGGTGGGGAACACATTCTGGCTTTTGCTTTTTGGTTAGTTTGGAGACAGAATAAAAATGAGTATTTCTAGTACATGTTTGACCCTGAAATCTGCTTACCCTGTAGGGAGAACAACACATTGTGAGAACCAGACTTAATACTTAAGAAGGCACCAGCCTGGGCCTCCCTGATGGCCTGGGGTTGAGTCTCAATGCTATCACCACAAGGGCCTGAGTTCGATCCCTGGCCAGGGAGTGACCCACAGGGCGCAGCAGACCGCTCCTGTCTCGCCTGCTGCTCCCCTCAGCTGTCTATCTTAGTAGGCTGTTCTGGCCCCACTCTGTGTCTGCTCTCGCAACCCCGCACCTCTGGCTTATACCCCGGCTGGCTCTTCTACATAAAAATAAAAAATATATATATTTTTTAAAAGAAAGAAAGCATCAGGCTAAAATCTCTCCAGAAACATGTCACAGCAGTCCAGCTCACGGGGTCCTGAGGGCCACAAGCAGAATCAGAGCATGATGCCAGACCCTGCGACTCTGAACCCAGACCGTGTGCTGAGAAGTGGGAGCAGAAGAGAGAAGCACTCGCTCTTTGGGGTAGAGTCCCCAATCTGGACATGGCATGGCCTGCACTTGGCAATCTGAGCTTTCGTCCGATACTGGAGTCTCATTTCCTAGCCCAGGAAAGTTACAGCCTGCCGTGGGGCGCTAAGCTGGTCAGGGCCATGCCGCAGACTGGAACCCCGCACGCCACCCCTTTGAGCCGGACTTTTGCAACCACTAAAAATGTTTCCAAAACAACTGCCCTTTATTTAATCAAAAAACTATGGTCTCCCTCCCCACCTGCCAACTCCCTGAAGCCCCTGCCAGCTCCCCGACTCGAGGCCTGGCGCAGAGAAGGGCCCTCCTGTTCTCACAAAGCCCTCTCCAGACTCCAGCCTAAACGAGTCTCACGGCTTCCTCAGCGCAGCTAATTTCGAGCTCCCGTCCTGTGTGTCCATCAACCCCGAGGGGCGCTTGTCCTCCCGGTGACTCCACATATAGTAGATAGAGCACAGCCCAGGGGTCAAGCCCAGGCCATGCCATTCAGGGCTGTAAGAACACTGCCTGCCTTGAGCCTCAGATTCCACAGCTCCGGAATGGGGATCCCAGTACCACCTCAGCTCAGAGACTGAGCTGAGTTTGCAGACTGTGAAGTGCACACAGAGCGGGCTCTGCCCACTGCTTTCCAGCCATGGACAGCTGGACCGGACGGGCAGCTTGGGGCAGCTATTTTCTTACCATCTTTCTTGATGTTCAGTCTTCTTAACTGAGCGGCCTCATCTTCCCCTGAGGAACAAGACCGAGGAGCTGTGCACTCGGTGTGGCCGGCAGGTGGGGCTTGCACTCCCCTCTGGCCTCCTTTACCAAGTGGAGGGCCCTTGCTTCAGGGCCAGTCAGGGAAGAGCTGTGAAGTGGGGGCCTGGTTGCCAGGGGGACCCCTGATTTCTCCACCCCCCGGCCCCCAGCACGAGGCTATGTTTGCTCCACGCCCCTGGGCTTGGAGACCCTTTCCTGTGTCTCAGTGACACATGGATGACGCCGGCCTTCCTGCTGGACTGACACGCCCTCTCAAGCTCTCTGGGGTCCCACCCACCCTCCTGGGACCCAGGCTGCGTCCTCATCTCTCTTGAAGCTATGTATTTACCACTTGCTGGGTCTGAGCCTCTCCTCCGGAGTCCTGGAAGTGAGAAACTCACCATTAGTACCCAGGCCAGCTGGGGTCTTTGACTGGTAACTCCACCTTGGGGAGGCACCTCTCGAATTTCCTGCCCCCGAGGAATCTTTCTGTCCATTGATAACTGGATGCTATCCAGCCTAAATTCCCTTTCCAGTTTCCGCTGGCCCCTGCCTCCTGCTTCAGCCAGCCCCCCTGCTTGATGGGACCGGGTCAGAGCTCCAGGTCTGCAGGTGGAGACCTCTCTTGCACCCATGCACCCTGACAGTTGCTGGTTCTCGCAGGGAAAGACAGACGATGCCCAGACCTTGCTCTACACTAACACCCACGCCACCTCTCCCCTAGCTGGGCACTCACCGGACTCCTCAGAAGGTACCAGCTCTCCATGGGAACCTGCGCAGAAGGGAAACCAGCGATGACCTATCCGTCACCCTCGGGGTGGGGGAGGTGGCTCTCACCCAGAGACTCTCCGTCTGCTCTCCATGGGCTGGAGGAAGCAGGAGGCGAGTCATCTTCCATCTAAAAGGGCAGGACAGCCACCAGCTGCCGAACGTGTCACAGGCTCCGGTTTCCCATGGGACACCAGAAGTCAGGGTTTTACATAAACTTCTTGATTATCAAAAGCACTTGGCAACTCGTCTTTCCTCAAATCCAAGACACCATCTTGGGCATGACTTTATTTTATGTGTTGAAATGTAAGGAAAGCCACTGCCCATGAAACCTGTTAGTTGTCAGTGATCTTAAGATGCATTCTGATTTCAGGAATGTCCAAACGTGCAAAAGGGTGACTTGTGGAACTGGCGATCAAGTCTCCGTGTTCCAGCTGCACACATCTCCTGTCACAGATGTGCGGGTCCTTATCTATCCACACGCTGGCCCCTCTGACTCCCAGTGCCTATTCTAATCGCTCTCTTAACCTGCCAGCTCCTTCTCCACAAATGCAGGCAGGATCCCCTATAACCACCTTTCACCAGCAGGGGCCCCCCACTCCTGGGTGCTGGACAACCAATTACCTTCATAGAGTTGAAGCTCATCCTTCAAAATGCTGGGCTCGTGGGACTCAGGACCTGGGTGGAGACATCTCCTTTAGTCAGTCTCCCTGGCCATAACATCTCTTATCTCCCATGAGTTTGCAGCCTTAAAAAGGGGCTCAGACGGGCCCTCCCTGGTGGCACAGCGGTTAAAACACTGCACTAAGAAGATTAATCCACTTCTGCATGAGTTTGATCTCCACCTGCCCTGGAGGTGACCCACATGGCGCGGCAGACCTCTCCTGACCTGCCTGCTGCTCCCCTCAGCAGTGTACTTCATCGAGCTGCCTGTTCTGCTCCCCACTCTGTCTCTGGTGAAGCCTCTCACCGCCCCTGCATCTCTAGCCTGTACCCCAGTTCTGTATGCACAAATAAATAAATCTTTAAAAAAAAAAGGGGGGGAGCCTCAGTCGGGCCCTCCCTGGTGGCACAGCAGTTAAAGCACAGCACTAAGAAGATTAATCCACTTCAGCATGAGTTTGATCCCCGCCCTGGAGGTGACCACATGGCGCAGCAGACCTCTCCTGACCTGCCCGCTGCTCCCCTCAGCAGTGTACTTTGTCGATCTGCCTGTTTTGCTCCCTTCTCTGTCTCTGGTGAAGCCTCTCACTGCCCCTGAGCCTCTGGCCTGTACCCCAGCTCTGTATGCACAAATAAATAAATCTTTAAAAAAAAAAAGGGAGGGGGGCTCAGTCGGGCCCTCCCTGGTGGTGCAGTGGGTTAAAGCACAGCACTAAGATGCTAAAGTCATCTTAGCATGAGTTCGATCCCCACTCCAGAGGTGACCCACATGGCTCAGAATCCCCTCACCCTCCACACCTCTGGCCTGCACCCCCCTTTCCTCTAGGCAAGCAAAACCCAAACATGCTCATTGTAAAATACAGTCCAAAAAAGAAAAATCGCTCCTAATGTAACCATCCAGAGGCCGTCACTAGTAACATTTTGGTATTTTTCTTTCCCGTCTTGTTTATAAGGATGTTTGTGCGAATTTGTACAAAGTCACATATAAAGAACAGAGCTCTGAGGAGGCAGGGTTTAGCATTGTCACTACATTTTGCTGCCGCTGGATGTCAGGGTGTCTCTGTTCCTGTCTATACGCCACACTGGGAGGGACATCTTTGTGCTCTGCCCTATGAGAAACGCAAAGCGAGTCGGCTGAGGAGAAACAGTGAGGCCTGTCACCTACAGGGTGAGCGGTCCCCAGGGGGGCGTGCAGCCCCTGGGTTCTGCCGACGTTTTCCGGGTACTCCGGGGAGCCGGTCCTCATCACTGCTCTCTGCAGGGAACAAACACAAGCCATAGGAGAACCTCAGTCCCGGACGCTCTTGTGTTCACGCTCTGGAGTTGGTTGATGTGAGGAGCGTGGTGTTAGGCAAAGAGGTCTGCCCTGGGGATCCAGGTAGGAGCTCTGCCTTGAACTCTCGGTGTAACTTGAAGCACCCAGTCTCCCTGTTGTGCCTTCGGGAGGCTTCAGGAAGGTACGGCAAGTCAACTGAAGAATAGTAGTCCCTCTGAGGAGTTGCCCTCAAGTAAGTGCAGGGCTGTGCACCCCATCTCCCTACTCCACAGCCAGGTGGCTCTGCTCATACTCCACCCCACCAGGAGCCAGTCCCCTTCGCCTCCCTGCTCCCTAAGGTTAAGCTGGTGTCATGTCCTGAAGAAAGGTTTTCCCAGCTGCCCTCGTTGACACTGGTCTTGGCCCACTCTCCTCTGGGTTTCCGTGACCTCACTGTCTGTGCTTGACTCAGTGGGCCTCAGGCCCAGCCAGCTCGAGTTCCCAAGGACAAGGCCCGATACCCCCTATCCTGAGGGTGCCCTGGCCAAAGCAGGAACCTCATCAAGACTTGAAGAGTGGGTGAGGGCGTGGCGCTCCTGGCCCAGGTCCCCCGAGGCCCCAGCAGGGCTCTGAACCGCTATATGTTGGGGGTCTCGGGGGACCTGGGCCAGGAGCGCCACGCCCTCACCCACTCTCCAGCCCAATACAGACACTTTCAAATTCCAGGAAACCAAGCGAATGGTGCTGAAAAATGTGTGCCTGTGTGATCTCAACTAAATCCAGAGAGAGTCTCAGGATGGACATCAAGATAACAACAGCAGACACCATGTTTTCTGACTACATTTTCATTATCTTAGAAAAGATAATTTTCTGAGTCTACATGTGCCAAGGAGGTTCTCATAGTCCATTCCTGCACATGTAAACTGGAACACGTCTATGAAGGCATTGGCATCTCTGTCAAAGTGCTGAAAATGCCAACCATTTGATCCATTACTTAGATTTCCTAAGAATCAGTCCTATAGATTTACTGTCCTGTCTCAGGCCCACGCCCACAGGGAGCAACAGGCCACGGGGCAGGCACTCTGGAGGAGGACACCAGTGCCCACCCCGGGCTCCCAGAAAGACCTCCAGGGACCTTCATGTTGGTCATGGTGCCCACTCCCAGCAGGTCTCCGGGCCTCATCTTCCTCACCGTGACATGGGGAAAGTGACAGCATCTACCAGTGGGCACCTGTGAGAATTAAGTCCCGGCACACAGTAAATGCTCAGCAAATGCTGGCTGTCATATTGTCCCTGCTGCCAATGCTGCCCTCCATTTTGAATGAAAGGGACACAGACAAAGGAACATTCTGCTGGGGGCTTTCTGTGGTGGTGCCACACAGCACTATGAAGCTATCTGCAGCCACCAGGCAGAGACCTCTCCTGTCTCTCCGCTGCTCCCCTCAGCAGTGGATTTCAGTCAGTCTGCCTGTTCTGCTCCCCACTCTGTCTCTGGTGAATTCTCTCACCTCCCTTCCCTCCACCCAAACCTCTGGCCTGTACCCCAGTTCTTTTTGTTTTAGATTTTATTTATTAATACATACAGAACTGGGGTACAGGTCTGAGGTGCAAGGGGTGAGAGAATCCACCAGAGACGGGGCAGGGAGCAAATCAGGAGATTGACGAAGTCCACTGCTGAGGGGAGCAGCGGGCAAGACAGGAGAGGTCTGCCGCGCCATCTGGGTCACCTCTGGGGCTGGGGATTGAATTTGCATTGAAGCAGCCGCAGCCAGCTTCGCAGTGCTGCGCTCCAACCCACTGCACCACCACAAAGGGCCTGTACCCCAGTTCTTGTATACATAAGCAAATAAATCCTTAAAAAAATTTTCTGCTTGGCATCAGAGGATAACGGGCAGTGTGTAATCGAAGCCAATGAGGGCTGCTGATTCTTCTAAGCCTACTCAAGTACGTACGGGGAACTGATACCTGGGACCTACTTTAGAGGAAACCCTTAAAAACTTTTATGGGAGGACGCTCAGGAGGGAGCATGATAAACCGGGCAGGGGGAGACTCAGTGAAAATAGATCCTTCTGGAGCTTTTGCTGTATGCTAGATGCTACAACTTCACATGCATGTGCAAAGGATGCGCCCTCACGGGAATTCTACGTAGTGATGATTTGCATTCTCACCCCCATTTTACAGATGAGGACACTGAGGCCGACGTATTGTGGCAAGCACTTGGCCTGAGGATGTGCAGCCAGTGAGTGGCAAAGAAAGGATTTGCACCCAGCAAGCTACTGGGCAAAGGCACCCACTTCGGCCCCAAAGTGCCCCTAAGAAGCCAAGATACTTTCCATGAGATACTGCCACTTGGGGGTTATTTGGTGAGCGGGAAGCCATGTTGCGAAGACATTACAGAAGAACACGCTAAAATGCTCGGTGGAGGTGGCAAACAATGGAAACCTAGGACACAGTTGTGTCGCACGGCTGGCTCTCACTGCACGCAAGTTTTGTGGACAGACAGGAGGGAAGGGAATGAAGGGAAAGGAATCAGAGCACCCAAGTGGGAGACTTTTCCACGGAAATGCTTGCCTTGCACAGTACTGGGAGATGGATGTGCATGTGTAGGTCTGTGTGCTGATTTGTCATCTTTGCTGTACCTGAGGCAGAGGAAGATGACGAGGAGGAAGAGGAGGAGGAGGAAGAGGACGAGGAGGAAGAGGAGGAGGAAGAAGACTTGTCTTTCTCATTTCCTTCTTGAGAGAAGAGCCCGGCCTCCCCGTCCTGGGTGTGGGAATCCGTCCGTCCATCTGGGAGGTACACAGGAAAAGGTCAACATTGCCCCCACCCCCACCGCAGAGACCACCAAGGCTTCCCTGGGGGTCTGTCTGGACTGAGGGAGCCAGGAGGGGCTGGAGTCTCTGGGATACTCTTCCAAATCCCAAGGGTGGATGGAAGGGGCAGGAGACTGGGGCTTCAGGGGCTCCAGAGGCTCCAGGAAGACCCAAGGCAGAGATTTTCCTAGTTCGGGAGCCCAGAGAGGGGCTTTTAACCCCTCCTCTTGTCCCACCCAGATCCGACTAGAGAGGCTAGCAATTTAGAATTTTCTGTAAATTATAGGTCAGGGAGAATCTGATCATTCCTAACCTTCCCATTTCCTATTCTGGGGCCAGATAGAACCCTTTCACCTCCAGGGGATGTTCCCTGGTGCCAGACCCAGAACCTCTATAAGCTTTGGGAAGCATTCAAGTTCCCCCCAACTAGAAAGTGCTGGGGAGTAGACTGGACTAAGCACGTGTGTGCGCCTATGTGTAAGATCACTATTTCCCTGGAATTTTCAGCTATGGGCTACCCAGCTGCACAGGCTCTTCCGTTCACCCAGAGGGTCAGGAAGCACACAGACAGTTTCTACCTTCTGCTTGTCCATGGACTCGACTATGGTCTTGGGTTTGGGAGGAGGGTCCTGAAGTCTCCATGGCTTTCCCTAGAGGAATAATAATAGTAATTAATGTCACCTTAGTGAATAACCTTCGTATATAAAGAACTTGAGAAATAAATAAGAAAAAGACAACCACCCAGTACTCAAAGGTACAAGAAAAACAACTGACAAAAGAAGAAATACACATGTAGGGAAGTTTGAGCAGTGATTATCTTATGATAATGCAAAAAACTTACTTAGTTCTTAAAAATAGGCTTTGGTTTTTAGAGCAGTTTTAGGTTCAGAGCAAAACTGAGCTGTGAGTCCAGAGCTGGGTCAGGTATACCTTCGCTCCAACTCGCATCACTCTCCCAGTGCTAACACCTTTCACCAGAGTGTTTCTTTTTAGGTCCAAAATTTATAGTGAGGTTAATTTAATGTATCCTTAAAGATAAACATGGAAATGTTTTTGATAAAATTATAGGATGGCTGGGGCTTGCTTCAAAGTAATTTTGTTGGAAAGTTGGAGGATATAGGTGGGGTCCACAAGGTAAACATGGCCTGGAGTTAGTAAGTGTTGGAGCTATGTGAGAGCTGGCGGGCTGGATACTTTTGCTTTGCATTTCAAATATTTTAACAGTGGCCCTCCCTGGTGGCTCAGCCGTTAAAGCACAACACTAAGAAGCTAAAGCCACTTCAGTGAGTTCGATCTCTGCCCCGGAGGTGACTCACAGGGCGCAGCAGACCTCTCCTGACCCCCCACCCCGCTGCTCCCCTCAGCAGTGGACTTCACAATCTGCCTGTCTGCTCCCGGGTGTGTCTCTGGTGAATCCTCTCACCTCCCCTGCACCTCTGGCTTATACCACAGTTGTGTGTGCATCAACAAATACAACTTTTAAAAAATATTTTAACAGTATTTCTTTTGTTATAATAAAATAAATAACATGTTTTCATTGCTTAAAAATGCAATAAAATGCAAAAACTTGTTCCCTGACATCAGTTGAGTATTCAATAGTTTCACTAAGAGCTCGCATGTCCTAGTGACCACAAATCAGTCACGTAGGAGTTGGGATCAGTTACCCGTCGTGGCAAATTGTAGCTTTTATTATTTTTTAAATGTTATTTATTGATGCACGTAAGAACTGGGGTACAGGCCAGAGGTTTGGGGGGGTGAGAGGACTCAACAGAAACAGAGTGGGGCGCAGAACAGGCAGGTGCACTGAAATCCACTGCTGAGGGGCGCAGCGGGGACACTGGAGAGGTCTGCTGCGCCCTGGGAGTCACTCCCTGGCCTGGGACCTAATCTGTGCTGCAGTGGCTTCATAATGCTGCACTTTAACCCACTGTGCACCAGGGAGAGCCCCAAAGTTTTAGATGACAAAATGTCCCCAAAGATTGCCTCATTTAATTCCTAAAAAACATCCTATTTTATAGGATGGGAGGCTGAGGCTCAAAGAGACAAAGGGACCTGCATGAGCGAGGACTCCGGGGCTCATACAGTCCCCCAGGATGCAGAACTGCCCCAAGGTGGAGCCAGGCCCCACAGAAGTGCCTTCCAGGATTAGGGAGGCCTGAGCACAGAGCAGGCCTTTGAGGGTGGAGCCACTGGAGGGAATCCGTCCCTTCAGGACACTAGTCTCTGCTTTCCTGAAATTCCAAGGAGCAAACGTGACTGGATGAGTGTTTTCAGGCAAGGCCTTGACTGTGGTCTTGGAAAGTCCCAATGGCTGGTGCTCTGCCCAGGGGAAAATATGTGGTTGTCTCGGCTGTCCCTCAAGAGCTTGGCTTTAGCTGGGTACTATGTATGTGGCTGTCCACTTAGAGACTACATTCCCAGAATCCCTGGAATCTATATGCGGTCACATGATTCTTTTTCATGCCAGTGGAATATGAATGGAGAGGATCCTTCCAACTTTTCCCCCAACCTCTATCTCTCACAACCACAAGCCTGATCTCCTTTTCTAAGAGTTTGATAGTTGTTTTTATAAAGACAACCATGTAAGTGAGAACAGACAGAAATTTGCCTTTTGCTTTCTGTCTTATTTTGCCTAGCATAAAGCCTTCAATTTCCCTTCATGTCGCCACAAATAGTAGGATTCATTTACTTTTCACGACCGAATAATATTCTATCGCAGACCACAACTGCTTTATCCAGTCACCACTGATGGGTACAGTTATTGCTATATCTTGGTGATGGTAAATTAAGGAGGCAATGAATATGGGTATGAGTTAGTGTTTTTGTTTCCCTTGAATGTATTCAGAGTAGAATTACTGAATTATATGGTAGACCTAGTTTAAAATTTTTTTTAGTAATCTCCATACTGTTTTCCAGGAGGACGATCTCAACTGTTCACAAGGGTTCTCTTTCTTCCACATCCTCGCCAGCATTTCTTATCGCTTGTCTTCTGATGTTCTCTCAGCAGGTGTGAGGTGACAGCTCCCGCTGGGTTTGGTTTTGTATTCCCTGACCTCCAGTGATGTTGAGCCTCTATTCCTGCTCTTTTCCTTGAAAGATGTCTTTGTGCATTTTAAAATCGGGTCACTTAAATTGGGTCATTTTGCTATGAGGTGTTAGCAGTTACCTTGCTTTTAATATATTTAAAGTATGTTTATATAATTTAATTTAATAATGGTTGTGTTTCAAAAACAGCACCCAAAATTTCTAAAGATTTAACAAAAAATAGCCTTTCACAAGCAATAGAATCCTGTTTCAGCTCTGAGTACGGCAACTTCTGCTTGCCTTTGGCTTCAGAGGTGGGGTGTGAGGCAGTCTCACACCTGACTCCCAGGTCTGCCTGAGACCTGCCTCTGGCCGGCTCCCTGTACAGGGAACGAGCTGTTCCCTAACATGAGCCTGTGTTTTGGTCTCTTGTTATAGTTATGGTCTCGCCCAAGTCATGCAGTCTTCTTTCTGGCCTGTTCCATCTCTCCTCCTAACTCTCAGGCTCCAATTCTGAAGGGAGGGGGACTCACCAGCCTCTGACCTTTGCTACCTTCCCTTTCCTGCAGCCGTATGTTCCTTGAGCACCTACCGTGTTGTTAGCACCTGGGGCATTGTGGTAATAAATGGCAGACCTGTCCTTAAGGAATTTAGAGTGGACCTGGGGTTTCAGGGACTCGGGCTAAGTCAGACCCGGTCCATCAGGGGAAGTTCCTGACGGAGGAGGCGCTGGGAGTGAGTTTGGAAGGGCCAGGAGGGAAGCAGGCAAAAATACCTGAGCTGCGTGGAAGCTGCTGGGGGGAAGCAGTTCTGAAGAACAGGATTTGGGAGAAGCACAGAGGGCATCTCCTGCTCTCTTTCTTGGAGCCAGTCACGGCTGCCTTCCACCAGGCTGTTGCCTGAGGCAGGACACCCTGCTGCACTAGCAGCTGCTGCTCCTGGCCAGGGCTCAGCTGGGTCAGACACACCCAGGGTACAAACCCCCCTAGGGTAGGGGCAGAGGCTGACTCATCTCTGTGCCACTACACAGGACCTGGCAGAAAGCAACAATGGTGGTAGTAATGGTGGCCAGCGACCATGACAATAACTGAGTGCTCACTCTGCCAGCCGATGACCAAGCACATTGCTCGTGTTACCTGTATGTTGCTCAGCACGGGCCAAGGAGGGCTTGTGCCAGCTGGACCCGCGGAGAGCTAAGAAAGCTGAGTCACAGAGCACTGGGCCACCTGCCCGCCACAGAGCTGTGAAGCCAGAGGGGAGCTGCTCAGTCCACGCTGGAGACAGAGGGGGAGGCCTGTGGCTCTGCCCAGGCCCCTGTGAGCAGCACCAGGAAAGAAGCCGCAGTAACCAGGGGAGCCTGAGGCAACTGGTACAGCCTCAGTTCCTGCTAAGCCTCGCAGAAGCCCTGAGCAGGTGTGTGCACGGCCAGGGACCGTCCTTTCAGCCGCTGATCGATCCCAAGGAGGGGCAGGTACTATTGGAGGCCAGAGATTAGCCAGCAGCCACAGCCTTTCCAGGCCTCAGACCCACCCTCAGACCCACCCGTTCTTCCCGACCCAGCTCCCAGGCGGGCCATCTGCTTCTCCTCTCGAGGCTCTGGTTTCCCCCTGTTACCTGGGCCCCCCCTTTCAGCGTCCCTGCCCATCCCTCTTCCATCCATATTTTTGCTAGGAGGAAAGAGAAATAGAATTTTTAAAGTGTCAAACTCAAGAATCATCAGATCAAGAATCATCAGACTCACAGCGGTCATTTTGTAAGAGAAACAAGTCTACATCACCATGCCGTGCACAGAAACCAAATTAACGTTCGTGATCCCTCAGAAGCAGCCTCACGGGCCAGTGTGCAGGGTCAAGCTTGTCGCAAAGGGCAGGAGCACCAGGGAGGTGCTTCAGGCCCTGGCAGAGGCTCCTGGGAACCCAATTTGTGGTGTGAGTGACATAAAAAGTCCTGTATCCACTGTCGCTGGTCGGTTCTGGGGCCGAGCCCTGAAAACACCAACCTTCCCTTTCTGCCTCTGGCTCCGCCCTGCGGTCTGGCTCCCCCAGACGCCCCTCTGTTCGGTGGGATTCCACATCCTCCCAAGAAAGTAGCAGCCTGAGGTGATTTCTGTCCTTTATAGCCAAAGTCCTTTAGTTGAGGCTGACAAAGTCAAGTCTGCAGAAAGGGGAAGTGCGCAACTTAGTGGTATTAGCACAGAAAGATCCAGGTTTGCTAAAAGCCACTCTGAAGGAAAGTAGCACACGTGGGTGGGCATATAGTGAGTGTAGCACTAATGTTCATTAAAGTGCAAAAATGAGCCAACAGATTACGGAATCACACAGCAAAGCTAACAGTCTCAGGTCATATTAACAGAAGAACAGAGACGTCAGTGAAGGTGACTCACATGCCACCATAACTGTGCTGGTTTTAATCTTAGCTGCTTCCAATACTGGGTTAAAATCCAAAGCCTCTGGCCAACCAGTGTTAACATCTAAAATAACTCCAGCCGCTGCAGGACAGTGTTGGAATGACAGACAGAGCTAAGGGAACCAAAGGTCCTGAAATTCTGTCAGATGAAATTAGCAGAGACCGAGACAGGGAGGAAAGGCGGGGAGCTCCCTTGGAGGATGGTGATCAAGGAAGTGAGGAAAGCCACACGCACAGAAGTCTCAGGAGACCTAAACAGAGCACCACTTTCCTAAGTAGCAAACCTGTCAAAACTGCCAGTGTTGAGACAGGCGGAAACCGCCCTGCCGAAGTAACAGTCCCCAAAAGAAAGCATTGCTGTTGCCAGTTGGTTGGAGATGTGCCGTTCTCACTGGGGTGAGGTGGTGTCTCAGTGTGGTTTTACTTGGCTTCTCCCTTATTATAAGTGATGCTGGACACAGCTTGTTGGCCGTCTGCATGTCCTCTTTGGAGAAGGGTCTTTTGCGCTCTCCTGCCCATTTTTTGATGGGGTTGTTTATTTTTGTTGATTTTCATCAGTTCTTTGTATATCTTTTGATCGATCGTTTATCATTAGTACTGTGTGAGAAAATTTTCTCCCAGTCAGTGGGATGTCTGTCTGTTTTGGGTAATGCCTCTTATGCCATACAGAAGCTTTTTAACTTGATGGAGTCCCAGCTGTTTATCCCTAATAAACTGTACATAAAGCCAGAAGGAGTCCTGGTTTTATGGGGCTGGTGACAGGGGGGTGTCGGAGAGCAGCACCATGCACGGTTTAGGCTGGGCTCCCCTGGGGCATGGGCACTTAAGTCTCCACCAGGGGCCCTGAGTTTTAGCAGGTTAATGAGTCCTTGCTCATTTTCACATCCTGTTCCTGCCACCTGCGGTGTGTAGCTGGCAGGCTTCAGCTCTTCCTTACTTTTATGGTTGGATTGTGTACAGTTTGGATTTCTTTATGTAAGGTTGTAGGTTCGTGAACTGTAGTTGTGCGCTTGATCTTTAGCTTCAGACATACTTTCAAACAGAACAGAAAACTATTATAATTGGCTTTCTATAAGCAGAAATTGTTGCAGTGTTTTGTATATGAAGTATTGTGAATACACATCTGTACCCATGCACAATCTCACTGGTGTTGTGTTCACTGTATTAAAAACTACAAGCTGTAAGTGCCCCAATGATGAAGTCAAGAGTTTTCTTCTGCTTGTTGTACATATGTCAAATCGCGGGCTGACAAATTCAAAGATGTTATTTTTTCAAATTTAAATTTTCACGACAGGTTAAAGCACAGCCTTGTGAATCTATTGCCAGCTACTGCAGCATGAGTTCGATCCCTGGCCAGGGAGCTGACCCACAGGGCGCAGCAGACCTCTCCTGTCTCCCTGCTGCCCCCCTCAGCAGTGTATTTCAATTCATCTGCCTGTTCTGCTCCCCACTCTGTCTCTGGTGAATCCTCTCACCCCGCAACTCTGGCCTGTACCCTAGTTCTAGTATGCATAAATAAATAAACCTTTAATAAATACATAAATGTGCTGTATATTGGGCTTTTTATTTGTTTTCTGTGGACCAGTGTTTAGGTAGGTGACTATGGTTACCGTCAGACCTGGGGGAGGTCAGTGTTCACAAGCTGATGTGATGGAACAGAGAGACTCAGAGCCAGTGGAGAAAACATTGAAGGACAGCTAGATCTCCCCTCTCCCCCCCAAATGTCGTCACTTAGTGTTTTAGTGTTTTAGTGTTAACTTGCAAAAGGATATGTGGACACATTTTATATTAGGGTAGACACATTAAGCTTATCAAAATTTTGGGAAAGAGTGGGATTAAGTATAAGCACATTTGACTTATAATAAATGAACTGTAGGCAATTACTTTTTCCCATATAAAATGCTAATGTGAAAAAAGTAGGTCTTTGATAACTCGCATTTTGTATACTTAAAGTAAAAATGTCTTTGTATCACAGAACAGAAATCCATCAAAATAATATTTATGTTGACCACAGATATTATCTCAGGGTGACCAGTTTCTTGGTAAAGTTATCAAGATGTTAGAGGTGTACTTAGTCATATGAACGGAATAAATAACTAATGAGACCAAGAATTGACTCCTGGCTTCAAATTTTTAATTTTTTTCCATAAAACTTATTAATAAAACTAATTTTTAAAAAGTCTGACCACCGCTGCAGCAGACCCTGGGACCCACTAGACTCTAGGGGGCGCGACACACTGTTTAGTTTGGAGGGAATCTGAGCAGATTTAGGGACAACAAAAACAGGGGTGTGTATCCTCCAACAAACTTTTTGAAGCCCAAATGCCTAATGGGAAGAAGAAAAACTCTTAAAAGGTTTTCTTTTCATGGGACTCTCTGAGGTGGAGATTCAGCCTGATATCCATCCAGGCTCTTGTCTCCTTCTGTCTCTCTGTCTCTGTCTCTGTCTGTCACACACACACACACACACACACACACACACACACACACTGGCAACAGCAAAGTCCATCCATGGCACATGCCGTGTGAGGAGAGAGTCTGCTGGCTCTTGAATGTCCAACAGACCTGGCTTCCTCAGCCACCTCCACCCTTTGAGGACTATGAAGACCTCAGCAAGTCACATCCTTACTCGGAGCCTCAGAACCCTCCCCTGTAAAAACGGGCAAGCCTACAACCCAATGATATAATGACAAATGGGCCCTCCAAAGTGGTGCAGTGGGTTAACGCACTGCACTAAGAAGCAAAAGCCACATTAGCATGAGTTCGAGCCCCACCTGCCCCAGAGGCGATCCACAGGGCCAGCAGACCTCTCCTGGCCCGCCTACTGCTCCCCTCAGCAGTGTACTTTGTAAGTCAGCCTGTTCTACTCCTCACCCTGTCTCTGGTGAATCCTCTCAGTGCCCCTGCACCTCTGACCTGTACCCCAGTTCTGTATGCATAAATAAATAAATAAATCTTTTTAAAAATGACAAATAACTCAATTTGGTGGAAGAATTTGAATAGACATTTCTTCAGAAAACATATACAAATGGCCAATCACACACAGAAAGATAATCCACATCACTAGTCATTGGGGAAATGCACATCAAAACCACAGTGAGAGAGCACTTCACACCCACTAAAGTAGCAACACAGACGAAAACAATTGTTGACAAGGGTATGGAAAACTTGGAGCCTTCATACATGGTGAGCAGGAATGGTGCGGCCATTTTGGAAAACAGTTTGATGACTTAAAATTGTGAAATGCAAATTTATGGTGTGAGCCAGCAATTCCACACCTACTTTATACCCAAGAGAACTGAAAACCTCTGTCGCACAAAGACTTGTGTGTGAAGGTTCACAGCAGCAATATTCATAACAGACCCAAAGTGAAAACAATCAAACTGTCTATCAACTGATGAAGGGATAAGTGATACTTAATGGATTCACACAATGGAATATTACTCAGCCACAAAGAAGAATGAAGCGCTGACCCTGCTATACTACGGATGAACCAGAAAAATGTTCTGCCAAGTGAGAAAAGCTGGTCAGAAAGGATTATCTATCACATGACTCCATCACTATGAAATGTCTGGAATAAGCAAATCCACAGTGACAGAAAGTAGGTTAAAGGTTGCTAGGGAAATGAGGGGTGACTACTACCCTCCTAAATGAGGGTTCCTTTGAGGCAATAACACATGTTCTAAATTAGTGCAATGGCTGCACAATTCTCCTGATATAAACCCCTGAACTGTACACTTTCAAAAGATGAGTTTATGACATGTGAATGGGATTTCAGTAAAGCTGTTATTTAAAAGGAAAAAAGAGAAACGTCCTACAGAGGCTTGTTGTGAAAGCGAATAAGGTTGTTGTCAAGGCACCCATTGCCTCTCTCAGAAGGAGGCTTTTGAGGGCTGCAGAGCACAGGCCCCCCAGGAATTTAGAGAGCTGCACCAGACCAAGTTCTAGGGCCATCAGCACAGGGGAAAGGGGCTTCATCATTTATAGACCTGCTTGGTTGGGATCCCAAACCAGAAACCCCATATTTCTTTCACCACCATCCCCTTAACACACACTTCTGACTCCCTGGTTAGAGCCCTGAACTTATTTGGCAGTTTCTAAACAAAACAGAATAAAATAAACTCAAGAACAATCATCTTTCCTGCCCCCCTTCAAAGAAAAAGGGATTTGGCCTGAGGCCTAAGGCACCTGGAAGGAGGGTGTTGGGGTGGTTTGGAGTGGAGGTGGCGCCCTGGACTCAGGATGGCACAGGTAGAGGGTGACACACGGCAGGGGGTGGCGTCCCCTTTGGGCCACTCTACCCAGGAGCTCTGACAGGCTGCAGCGTCCCCCTTCCCCAGGGCCCAGCTTTCCAGTTGAGCCCACTTTCCTGAGAGGTGCCTTCGAGCCTGAGGCAAGAGGCAAATGTCATGGTGGCTCTTCCGGGGCTGAGGCCCAGGAGGCTTCTGAGAGGAGCACCAGGGGCCCCCGACCTCCACTCAAGGCACAGAGGCTGCGACTTTGGGGGGAAATGCCCTCAACTCCCAAGACTCAGCCAGGCCCTTCCTTTCCCGAGTGGGGAAACTGAGGCTCAGAGAAGCAAAGGGGTTTCCTGAGGGTCTTGCCGCAAGTTAGCCACAGAATTGGAAGGTGGTTACCTGCTACGGCCAGACAAGCCTCAGAACGGCCCCCTGGGAGGGGGACATTCGTCATCCTCCCTGATCTTCTCAGAGATGGAGCCTGAGGGGCTCTCCCAGCTGGGAAGAGGTAGAACTGGGGTTCAAATCCAGGTCCCCAAGAAGCCTTAAGATGTCAGGTCTGTTGAGGAGCCGGTTGCTCTTTGGATTCTCTTAAAAATGAACCCCCGCCCCATCCCTCACCCAGCCCCACGTCCTGGTACCTGTGGTCCTGAATCCTTCTGGGCTGTGAGACGCGCCTGTGGCAACTGTGCGGGTGCCAGGCCAGGCAGGGGCGGAAAGCCCGGAGAGGCGGCACCCCTGTGACAGGGAGGGGCGGGCCGTGACGTCGCCCTGGGCCCCACAGCTCACTCGTCCCCACTCTTTGCTTCCTGCCCGGCTATCAGCCCCAGGCCTTCCTGCCTGGCTAGACGCTTCCCCGGACACTCAGCGTGGCAGAGGGGTCAGCTACACCCCTGCCCCGCCCCCACAGGCATGGCATGCTCTCCACTCTAGGGCACAGTGATGTGGGGGTGGCAGCTGTACCATCCTCAGCTGTGTCAAGCTCAGAGCAGGCGGGGTGTGTCCCAGGTCCCCACCACCCCTTTGGCAGATGCTGACTCAGGGCCCAGCCATGTGGCCCAACCTGCCCAAAGCTCTCGGGCGGGTGAGGTTGGACTGGCATAGGTGACAGACACTGGCAATGCCCTCTCCGGGCGAGGAAACTGGGCGAATTCACTGCCTTGTGCGGGTGGGAGACAGAGGTCCCGAAGGCAGGGGCTGGCTTTCGCAGCCCAGGGGGGAGCCACCGCCGCTGGGCTGCTTCTGCCTCTCACTCGCCCACCAAACTCTGGAAGCAGCAGCACAAGCAAGTCCTACATGGTCCCGGAAGCACCCAGGCCCAAGGGAGACAGGCCGTGACAGGCCCACGGGGGCAAGGCCCAGAGAGCTGTGGGGACGCGGGCCAGACTCCTGGAACCCTCCCGGCTCGGCGCTCTCACACTCTGCGGCTGGCCTCGCTGCACAGCCCTGTGGGCCCCCCCTTGAACACATCCCACCACGTGTCCCTCGCCTGCCCAGCACTGACCCCAGGCTCCCACGTCCCTCAGGGTAAAGCCCAGGTTCTCACATGGCCGCCACCATCTGCCACCCTCGGGGTCTCTCTGACCTTAGCCTTGTTGACTTTCTCCGTCACCCTGGAACGTGCCCCCAACACCCAAGTAGACCCCTGTTCAGAGCTCCCGGACAGCCCATCTGACTCCTCCCCCAGTGGTGGGGGTCTCTCCCCTCAAATGTCATCTGGCCCCCGGGGCCTTGCATTTCCTCTTACTCGCTGATCACGCAACAGCTGTCGTCCTGCACAGGTCGCTCTTGTGCCTGTGCATGTCTGCTCCCCCCGGATGTGGGATGGTGTCTGACCCATAGTCTGTGCTCCATGAGCTGTGTGGAATGGCAGCGCCCTGAAGAGGTAGGCCCAGGAGCATGGCGGCCCCCGGGGCCCCTGTGTGCCCAGCTGGCAGGCCCTTCCGCGTTGAGGGCGTGTGAATAACTCGGTGACATGGACAGTGTTGAGGGGCCAATGTGGGCGCCCAAGTAGAGGCTCTGGGCTGCCGCTCTGCCCAAGACTGTTGACACCAGCCCCATGAGGTTACTGAGCCCTTGAAATGCGACCAGGCAGAACCAAGACTCGCTGTTGTGTGAAATACACACTGGGTTTCCAAAACCTGATGTATAATTTTTATTTTTTTTAAAGATGTATTTATGGCTACAAGAACTGGGATACAGGCCAGAGGTGTGAGAGGGGTGGTAAGAGGATTCACCAGAGACAGAGTGGGGAGCAGATTGACCGAAATACACTGCTGAGGGGAACGGTGGGCAGGAGAGGTCTGCCATGCCATGTGGGTCAGCTCCTCGGCGGGAGACTGAACTCAGACCACCTCAGTGGTAGTGCTGAGACTTAGCCCTTAGGCCACCAAGGAAGCCCCCCAAATGCTCCTTTCTGATGAGACCACGTAGTTGAGAGGCAGAAGGAAGGGCCATAAGGGATGGCCGACAGTCTCCAGTTCAATACAAGTGCACACAATTCCTATTTTAATAGTAAGAACTACATAGAAAAAGGTAGACAGTGAGCCCTGCAGCCCCGGGGTGTGTGACATATCAGGACCACTATTCACCAGGGGAAAGGACGTTGGACTAATGAGTGTTTTCAAACTGTGGTCCCGGACCGGGCCAACTGCAGCAATATCCACTGGCCACCTTTTAGAAATGCAAATGCTCAGGTCTCATCCCAGACACTCCCCCACAATGGGGGGGGGAGGGAACTGTGTATTTTATTTTATTTTAATTTACTTATTTTCGCACACAGAGCTCGGGTACAGGCTAGAGATCCAGGGGCAGTGAGAGGACTCACCAGAGACAGAGTGGGGAGCAGAACAGGCAGATTGATGAGGTACACTGCAGAGGGGAGCGGCGGGCGGGTCAAGAGAGGTCTGCTGGCCATGTGGGTCACCTGAGGGGCAGGCGGGGATCGAACTCATGCTGAAGTGGCTTTGGCCTTTTAATCCTGCGCTTAATTAAAATGCTTGAAACTGTGTATTTTAACACGTCGCCCCAGTGATTCTGATGCCAGCTCAAGTTGAAGAGCCACCAAGTTTTTAATAACTGGCATAAGCAAAAACTAACAAAACAAACCTGCTCAAATTAATCTAGTCCAAAATTAGGGTACTCCCCTCTGCGAGCCTGCTCCCCTCTGCAGATGGGAGTTTACTCCTGCAGCGTGTGTGTGTGTGTGTGTGTGTGTGTGTGTGTGTGTGTGTGTGTTTCCTGTCCCTCTGAAGTGGGCATAGGCCCCAGGTCAGCCTCACCCCGAGGTGACCTCTGGCCCTGGAGTCATCCTGAGGCAGCCTCCCACCCGCTGTGGACACAGCTGACAGCCCCAGGGAGCCAGCTCAGCTGAGCCCCAGCTTCCCTGCATTCCAGAAGGGCCAGCTGGGGCCCTCCTGACTCAGCAGGCGCGTGCACCCTGGAGACAACAGACAGCTCAGCCTCAGCCTCCACATCAGAAAAACAGCAGCGAGGACGAGGACGAGGACGAGGACGAGGACGAAACACCTGTGCCTCGGGAATGAATCTGCGTGAAGTGCTGGGAGCAGTGCTCTTGGGTTCTTGGGGTGAGGCCCTGGGCCCTCCAAGGCTGGCAAGGTGCCCCAGTGACTTCTGCTGGGGTCTGAGAATACACGCGGGGGCTGAAGGGAGTGGGGGAAAGGACAGAGACCTACTCTGAGCATCACACCCCCTCTCCACACACTGCCACTGAGTCACCAAGTGGCTGCGAGGCAGGGCCTGTCTGCTGGTCTCAGACAATGTCAGGTGAGCCACTGAGTCAGGGAGTCTTGTCCCCACTTCCTGGGAAGTCCCAAATAATTGGAGGGACCAAGTGGGGATCTGAGCCCAGGTTTTCTGGATTTTAAAGTCAAGACTGTCCCTCCTCCTCCAGGGCTCATGTGCCATGGAAATCCACGTCTGAAGAGTTACCCTTTGGCCTAGATTGGAATCTTCACAATTCCAGAGTTTTTGAGAGACAAAGGCTGAGCTGGTGCTAATTAAGATGGAGCTTAAAATATTCCTAAATCTAGATTAAGGTTGACTGTCCCTGGGCCCTGAGGCCTCAGGTGTTTCACCTGTAAAATGGACATGATTGCAACCTGCCAAAGCTGAAGGTGGACACTGGACTGGAGACCCTGAGTACCCTCCTACCTCTCAGATGCCAGGGCTCCATGCCTATTTAAAAAATATATATAGGGCCTCCCTGGTGGCCTAGAGGTAAAGTCTCAGCACTATGAAGCTGTCTGCAGCCACTGCAGTGTGGTTCGATCTCTGGCCCGGGAGTGGCCCACAGGGCGCTACAGACCTCTCTTATCTGCCCCCTGCTCCCCTCTGCAGTGTATTTCAGTCTGCCTATTCTGCTCCCTGCTCTATCTCTAGTGAACCCTCTCACCCCCTGCACCTCTGACCTGTACCCCAACTCTTTTACGAATAATAAATAAATCTTAAAAAAAAAAAAAGTAAGAGTGGAGTGGGGAAAAGTCAACAGTAGCTTATTCTGACAAATGCAAAGTGAAGGGGTCAGACCCAAATGTGACTTTGAAGCTTTTTTTTTTTAAGCAGAAATATACTTTTTTTTTTTAAGATTTATTTATTTATTCATACAGAACTGGGGTACAGGCCAGAGACTCAGGGAGGGTGAAAGACTTCACCAGAGACAGAGTGGGGAGCAGAACAGGCAGATCGACGACAAAGTACACTGCTGAGGGGAGCAGCGGGCTGCGGGTCAGGAGAGGTCTGCCGCGCCATGTGGTCATCTCTGGGATCGAACTCTTGCGGAAGTGGCTTAGGCTTCGTAGTGTAGTGCTTTAACCCGCTGCGCCACCAGGGAGGGCCCTACCTTTTTTTTTTTTGAGATTTATATATGCATACAAGAACTGGGGTGTGTAGATCAGAGGTGTGGGGAGTGAGAGGATTCACCAAAGACAGAGTGGGGAGCAGAACAGGCAGATTGATTGAAATTCACTGCTGAGGGGAGCAGTGGGGAGACAGGAGAGGTCTGCTGCACTGTTTGGGTCACTCCCTAGAGGGCCTGGGATCAAACTCACGCTGAGTGGCTGCTATAGCTCAACAGTGCTGTCTTAAATACAGTGCTATCACCAGGGAGGTCCCAGAAAGATCCCTTTGACACAGAACATTTAAGTCATCTGACCAAATCAGATGTAGATTTCTCTTCTTGTTCTGGTTAAAGTAGGGCCCCAGGGCTGTTGATAGGATCATCTGTTCAGCACCTCTACTGGCCTGTTGCAGGCCCTGAAGTGTCCACCAGGAACTCCCCAGCACCAGGAACCCCAGAATGACCCCTGCTGTAGGGCAGAAATACAAACCATCGCAAGACGTCACTCTCAAGGGTCAAAAAGTTCCAAAAAATAGTCCCTTTGGTTTCTGGAGGAAACTTCCTGTTTGACCTTGTTTTTAAAATACAAACTTTTTGGGGGGGGGTGTGGATAATATAGTGGAGATAATTATTTACTGGAGATAATCATAGGCAGTTGTAAGATATAATGCAGAGTATTATTATTATTATTATTCATGTCCTCTTTACTCCATGTTCCCCAATGGTAACATCTTGAAAGTGTGCAGAGCAATCCCACCACCGGGTCATGGACTTCTAACCTGGCCAGCAGGGACCCGAAGCAGGCCCCTCACGTCCCCTTGTGGAGCCAAACCCACTGCCCCCTCGCTTCCCGCACCCCGATCCCAGCAACCACTGATCTGCTCTCCATTTCTGTAGTTCTACTGTTTATTCCAGGAACGCTGGATCAGTGGACTTCTTCTGCCCCAGGTAACCTGTAGGGGTGCCAGCTCAGTATCTCCCTCGCAAGCCTGTCCTGCTTGTCCTGGACTGAAGGATTTCCTGGGTCCGGGGATTTCTAGCGCTAAAATGGGACTGTCAGCAAACCAGAACTAGAAAGATTCGAATTTTGAAAATTTTGTCCTAGTGCACTACTTGCAAATAGACCTCTTGGCACAAACTGGGAACTGGGAACTGGGAACTGGGAGGAAACATTTCTGCTCTCGCCTCAGATGGTGGAGGCCAGGCATCCACGGAGGGTATAGGCTGCAGGGTGCCTGTGGGGTTTGCTCTAAAGGACTCAGTGGGCCATGGTGGGGGGCACGACTGGCCATCTCTGATGACCGCCAAGTGGGTCATGCCCAGGTGGGGAGTATGCCTGTCCTTCTGCTTGTGTCTATTTGAAAGTTTCTCAAATAAAAGTCATAAAGGATGTCGCGTGCTACCAGACCCATATCTATGGCATCAGAGAGGTGGTCCTGTCCTTCGGGAGAGTCTGCATGGGGGCTTCTGTCTCGTTTGACCAGCACTTACAATCGGGCACTGGAGGTCGCTGGCTGTCAATGGTGTGGACTCCCACGGGAATTGTGAATGATGCATTGAGAATCTGTGAGTTGTGCCTGGAGTGGCTGTCTCTGCTGGTGCTGTCTGTTGTGCAAGGGGGTTCTGTTTGTTAGAAGGTGTTCGACAGTCTCTGTAAAGCAATAAATGTTATCTTTATTAATAAATGTTATGATAAATAGGAAAGGTGGAGGAAGAGAGGAAGGAAGAATTTAAAAAGGAAGATCTGGAGAGCATCTTAAGACCCAAGACTCAAATGTTTGGCTCCTCTCTGTTGGGAGACTCTGGCCTGAGAATTCGCTAAGAATTCCAGGAAGTGACTCCCAATGGCGGTGACTAGACTGAACTGGTTCCCAGTCAGGGGTGACTAGACTGAACTGGTACCCAGTCAGGTGTCACGATGGCAGTCCACAGCTGTGCAGGTGCATGAGGCAGGCTCAGGGCACCTGGTGACAAAGCCTGAGAATATCCATTCCTAGTCAAAGCCTTGAGGAAACTGGTACAAGTAAGGAAATCTTTGCTATGTTCCATGGTATCCAGTTAGACCTAATTTCCCAGACTCCTCTGCAGTTAAGTGTAGTCCTACGACTAAGTCTGGTCAGTGGTATGGGACTGGAAGTTATATCTGGGATTGAAGACACTGGGTTCAGTCTCCTCCCCCTTCTACCTTCTGCTGGCTGGAACCTGAGGATGTCACTGTCCCAGCTTCAACCAAGCAATTGAGGACACCCCAGGGGGTGGCGGGACAGTAAAGTGGAGGGAACACAGGTTCCGGGATACCTAAAGGGTACAAAACTGCCCTTTTGGCCTCTGAAGATTCAAGAGGAAGAAAAGCATTTTGTCCTGGAAAGCAATGATGAGGCAGTCCCCTGCTGTGACCCTTCTGCCCAAAACTGCTCTGTCCACTATGGAGACTACTAGCCATGGTGGGTGACTTAAATTTAAATTAATTAAAAGTAAAAAAGGTAATTAAAAGTAAATACACTTAAGAATTAATTCCTGGGCCCTCCCTAGTGGCACAAGGGGTTAAAGTGAAGCATTATGAAGCTCTCCACAGCCACTGAAGCACAAAAGTTTGTTTTCCAGCCAGGGAGGTGACCCACATGACACAGCAGATCTCCCCTGTCTGATCTGCTGCTCCCCTCAGCAGTGTACTTCTTCAGTCTGCCTGTTCTGCTTCCCACTCTGTCACTGGTGAATCTTCTCACCATCCCTGCACCTCTGGCCTGTACTCCAGTTCTGTATGCATAAGTAAGTAAATCATTTTTTCAAAAAAAGAATTCATTCCTTCGTTAAGATAATTGCATTTCAAGTGCAGATATAGAAAATTTTCAACTGCAGAAAGCACAGCTTAGAAACCAAGTACCCCCCATAACAGGTCTCCAGCTTCTCTTTAAAAGCAATAAAGGTTTCTTTTATGCCATCAAACGGGTGCGTTTCACTAGCCCACACAGGTAAGAGGTAGCCTAGAGGGGAACAGAGCCCAGGATCTCGTGAGGCCCCAAAGCACACGCAGCGCCTCCTTTCCAAAGCCAGCAGCCCAGCCGCTGTGGCCTTCGGAGAGGACACCCCGCTCCCTCTCCTTCAGAGACTCCCACCCTGAGTTTGCCTCTCATTGTGCAGAAACTATGGCCACCCTCAGGCGAGGACCTGTGCCCAAGGCAGCACGGAAACTGGGATCACACCCGATTCTTACAAGCCCCTTTGCCTCTCCGGGCTTCAGCTGAACAGCTCTAAAACGACGAAACTGGGCCTGATGGCGTGAGGGGTGGTGATGGGGGGGACCCGGTGTGACCGGGAAGACGCTTCAGATCCCGTCCGCTCTGGGCGGGTGGGGGTGAGGCGGCTGGAAGGGCACTGCTTCGCCTCCAGCGGCAGCTCCGGCTCTCCCAAGGCTCCTGAGGACGCGCGACCCCACACCGCAGGGGGCTGCCAGAGCAGGGACTCGAACCCGCCACGCCGCGCCGGTCTGCCAGCGGCGTCCAGGGAGGACTTGGCCGGTAGGTAGTGAGCTCCCCGTCTCCGCGGGGTGTGCAAGCGGGAGGCGGCGGGGCGCGGGGCGGCGGCGGCGCGGGCTAGCCTGTGCGTTCAGGCCCGCGCGCTCCTCCTC